>NW_027507788.1:179254549-179854549 GCF_037356315.1 Lithobates pipiens | reverse complement strand
TGTGTCATCATAGGTCAAAGTTCTTTTACACAGTAAACACGGAAGTCCGCCGGGCGAACGGTGGCAATAGTCCGCCGATCGGGCGGACGGCGAACAGCCGAAATTCGCCGCGAAACGACCGCTGGGCGAACCGTTCGGCCATCCCTAGTACCAAGGCAGCAGGCAAAACAATAGTCAAGAAAAGCCGGGGTCGGTGGCAGGCAGCAAACAGAGGGTAGTCAGAGGCAAGCCAGGTAACAGGTATCAGGTAACAAGTAAGGTATAGCAGGGGGGGGTCTCTCAGGAATGCTGTAGACCGGACAGCAGGGAGGCAAGGTGACAGGTCCCTTTAAATAGCCCCTTTGGCGCCAAGATCTGTCATACTGCGCGTCCGTGCACACCCGTGCACGGCTTGTGCGCATACTTGTGCGCGTTCGCACGCTTATATTATCATTACCGTGCACCCGCGTGCGCTCATTAGTGCCCTCGCGCACCCGCATGTGCCCATCAGCATTAGCGCACACCCGCGTGTGCCCGACAGCATCAGCACGCACCCGTGTGCGCCCGACAGTGCTAGCACGCACCTGCATGCACCTATATGTGCCCTCGCGCACCTGCGTCAGCCCACCTGCGTTAACGTACACCAGTGTGCGCCAGTTGGCTCTTCTGCTGGGGGTTGTGCAGGTAAGATTTCTGGGAACAGCCGGGTCATCAGAATGTCCTTCTTGACAGAAGGGGAACAGAGGTCACAATCTGAGGATGTGGAGGAAGGAGAGGTGGTCGAGATTGAGACCACAACAGGTGAGTGTCTGACACCACAGATTCAGGTAATAAGAGATGTATGCCTGCATATTTAATACATGGTGTGTTTATTTATTTTTAGGTTATGTGCAGGTTGTGGAAGAACAATCTCATCATTTCACCAGTGACAGTGCCCAAAGGCTAATCCAGGACATCATGTGGTGTAGTCAGGATTTAGACTTTACAAAACAAAAAACTCTGGAGATTGAACAAAAACTTAAGAACATGATTGATGTCCTCGGAAGAATATAATTTCCCAAAAAACTGGCACCATTTTTTCACATTTTGTAAACATTTTATAAAGTCTAATTTTGAAGATGCGCAGAGGATGTCAAAATGCGCTATCTGCCATCAGGGGATATCAATGTATGCGTTTTGTGCCTGCAACCCCTTCCTCAAAACTCAAGTAGGCGAGAGAAAGGGGTTGCACCCCCAAAACACATCAATTGATCCTCAATGATGGGAGATAGCACATGTTGATATTAGGCATGGGATCAGTATGTAAATCCCCAGTTTGACTCCCAATTTGTGTGCATCTTCAAAATTAGGCTTTTACAGGGGTGACTTCACTCCATCTGTTGAAGGCAAGATCCACACATTTTGGACAATATAATGTGTGATCTTGCCTTTTAAGTTTTTGAACTTTGTAAGTTCCAGAGTTGTGTTCTGTTTTGAAACATGGCTGTTTATGTAACCTCAAATTTTTTTTTACATAACTCCAAATTTGTAAGTTTAAAAAAAAAAGGTTTTACAACGCACATGTAAATGTGTATGGAGTAAAAGGTTTTATACTCAACAATGTGTGGCTTCTTCTTTTAATGATCAATACCAGTTTTTGTGTTGAAATTGGTGCTTACAGTGACAATGGTTGTTATTTAATAATGTAAAAACCACTTGGCACTACAAGTGCACTAGAAGACAGCAAAAAGAAACACAAGCAGTAAATCTAAATCAAGATTTTAGCAGATTAAATATAAAATGTATTCAAAATGTGCTGGCAAAGCAATGGCCCCCTTCCCCGAAAAATATTCCAAATAATTTTGACGCACTTCACGGGCATTTTGGGCTGGCAAACCAGGACGGGCCGCTTCCAGGGCCGTCATTGATTCCTGAAGTCCAGCCTCAGGCCCAACTGAGACCACATAATTTGGGTTATTTAATTTCAAAAAGTTGTGCAGGATGCAACAAGATAACACAATAGTAGTAAGTTTGTATTCTGCCATATTAATGGCCTTTTGAAACAGGCGAAACCGGCTGGCCAGGATCCCAAACGCGTTCTCAACAACTCTTCTGTCTCTGGCCACCCAATAATTAAAAACTCTCTTCTCCGGGGTGAGGGTCCTCTGGGGGAATGGCCTCATGACATGGTTACCCAGACTAAATGCCTCATCTGCGACAAAGACAAATGCCAGTCCATTGTTGTTTTCCTCCGGGGGTGGCAATCCCAAGCCCCCACTCTCAAGATGTCGGTAGAACTCGGTCTGGGCAAATACTCCTCCATACTCCGGCCATTCCTCCCCACATCCACATACAGAAACTCATATGTTGCCGACACCACCACCATTAACACGATACTAAGGCCGCGTACACACGGGCGGACTGTATGGCCTACTTAGTCCGTCGAAACACATTTCAGCGGACAGTCCGCTCGTGTGTGGGCTTCAGCGGACTTTTTCAGCGTGCAGTCTGGCGTACTAAGTATTTCGGATTTTTCGAAATTCTGTCCGTCATGCTTTGGTTTCAGCGGACAATCCGCTCGTCAGTATGCTAGTCGGACGGACTAAGATTTTTCAAAATTCTGTCCGTCATACTTTGGTTTCAGCGGACAATCCGCTCGTCAGTATGCTAGTCGGACGGACTAAGAATGACGCATGCCCAGAAAGGATTTACAGGGCAGAAGCGCTCGGTCTTGTAAAACTAGTGTTCGTATTGAAGATAGCATATTCGTCATGCTGCTAATTTTTTATAGCCCATTCTTTTCTTCTTCATAATGCAAGAAAAGTGAAGTAGCTTTGCTGCTTATATTCACACAGAGTTATCACAAATGTTTTTATTCATCCTCATCCTATGATTAATATTCCAATTTGAGAATATATATATATATATATATATATATATATATAATTTTATAATTTATCTATTACTGTATATTTTTGGAACTACTATTGTTAGTTTAAAATTATTTATTTATTTTGCTTTTTTTTTTGTGGGGGGGGGGGGTTAAACAAGATGGACTTGCGTTTTTTTGGCCAAGCAGACTATGTAAGTAGAGATAGATAGATAGATAGATAGATAGATAGATAGATAGATAGATAGATACCCAAACCAGCATTTTAGCTTACACATGATTGAATGTTCAAAATCAGCAGAGCTTCCCCTCATTTAAAAAAAAAATAAAAAATTACAATATTTTTGGAAATAATAAATATTTATTTTTAGTCTGTACAAAACAAAATCAAGAGGGAGGCAACACTGGAGACAATTTTGAAGTTTGTGAAGCCTTTTGTCCCCCAGGCACACATCAAGTCAGTGGCCACCAAAATTCAGATCCTATATAATATAATAGGGAGCACAACATGGTCCTAGAATCCCACAGACCAGGAACAGCAGCAGATGACATCTATGTCCCCAGACTGTGGTACTACAACAGCCTGCGTCTTCTGTCAGAGCAGACTGAAGCCAGGCAGTCACTTCCGACTCTTCCGTCTAGTCTTCCCTCCACGCTTCGCTGGAGGCTGTGCCTCTGGTGGTGGACTTGTGGTAGGAGGAGGAGGAGGTGGAGGAGGAGGAGCAGTAGGGTCTGTGTTGTACAGTCTGGTGGTTGGTGTTAGCTCACCCTTCAGACCCCGCTGGATAGTGTAAAAAAAAATCGCTTCGCACAAGTTGCGCTGTCCCTTCTCCATTTCAAGCAACTTGCTTGCCAAATATGTAGCGTAGGCCTCCTCAGGATTGAGGGGTTTACTCAGCACTTGGCTGGCTTGGCGTATAAGCGCCAATGACTCCTCCTCTGTCTGCGTCATCCTCCTGGGCCTTTTGCTGGCTAGGCGGAGGGGAGGGACCTGACTTTCGGTTTGACTCCTGCTAGGCCCAGCTATCTCCTGCGTGTGGCTGGTCCCGGCCTCCTCCTCCATACCACTGGTCCCGGCCTCCTCCTGGGTGAGCTCATCCTGTGTAAAAAATAAAGAAATAAATAAATAAAATATGTCTATATTTTGAAATCATCAATCACTGACAATTTTACAGTTCTGACTTGCAAATACATTTGTCTTGAAATACAAAAGGCTATCATTTTGACACCATCATTTTTCCATCAGTTCACCAAGATTTGAGCCACATTTGTGGAAACTACTGTATCCTTATATCTAATTTAATTTGTGATGAAATCCTAGATTTGGAAGCAATTCAAACATTGAACTTTACATCATTAATATTTGAGCAATCCTAACTTTAGAAACTAATAAAATATACCTGGCTCCAGCTGGGCGCATCAACTTCGTCCAGCAAGGAAGGGTCTGGATCTTCCTGGGGTGGCTCACCTGAGGTGGAGGGAAGGGTGGAGGGAAGGGTAGACGGAAGAGTGGAAAATGACTGCCTGGCTTCTGACGTGTCATCCAGAAAACGCAGCCTGTCGTAATACCACAGCTTAGGTACATATATCTGATCTGCTGCTGCTCCTGATGTTTGGGACTCTAGGATCTTGTTGCGCTCCCGCCTATACATGTTACGCAGGCTCTGAATTTTGGAGCTCACAAAGTTAAGGTCTGCCTGGGGGAGTCGGGTTTTCACAAACGTCAAAATTGTCCCCAGTGTCTTCCTCCGGCCAGGACGGCTTGAATATAGTGGGTGCTTGGAATCCCACAGGCTCCTGTGCATCTCAAACATATCTATAAATGTTGAGAGGAATGCCTCCTCCTTAAAGGGGTCCGGAGTGTACTTTTGCATTTTGATTTCTGAAAAAAAACAAAAAAAAAAACATAAATACTAATGTCAGACCAAATGCACACTATTTATATTGTGACAATGTAGGCGAGACACACACTACACCCACACTACCCCCACACACACACTACCACACACACTACCCCCCACACACACACTACCCCCCCCCCCACACACACACTACCCCCCCATACACCCACCCCCACACACACTACCACACACACTACCCCCCCACACACCCACCCCCACACACACTACCACACACACTACCCCCCCCCCACACACACTACCCCCCCACACACACACTACCCCCCCATACACCCACCCCCACCCCCACACTACCACACAAAACACCAACCCCACTCAACCACCAACCCATATTAAAATCAACTAACAATCCACAAGGTGAAATCCCACTATATACATTCCTAACGCAGGCCTAAAATCCTAGAAATAAAAAGATAACCATCTTACCGTCGCGTGTATCACTCGCTGCTTCCGTTCGGACAAACGTACGGCCTCGCGGTAACGCTTTATATACAGCGCATGCGTTCAAGCTCCGCCTGCGTCGCCCACGTTGCCCGCCCCTGACGTTCCATGTGACCGTATTTCCCCGCCCCTTTTACCCTCGTTCCACTGTGGGAGATTGAATAGATGAAAATGGCGGACGGATTTTCAGTGAGCAGCGCGGAGGAAAGCCCTGAACCCCATGCTTCCGGAGCAAGGAAGAGGTATAAGGCCACAAACATGGCCTTTGAAGAGATGGTGGAGATGGTGGATATACTGAGAAGGGAGGATTACGATGGGGAAAATGGCCCGTATCCCAAACCCAATATCAGAAAAAATGGCATCATGACGATAGTTGTGAGCACTTTGGAAAGCAAATTTGGGGTCCGAAGAGCCAAAGATCAGCTCCGGAAACGATGGTCCGACATCAAATCCAGGGAGCCGGACCAATACAGGAGAATCAAAAAGGCCCTGAAAAAAAGTGAGTACTCTGCGCTTATCGTGACGGTCGGACATAATCGTTCGTATAGGTGTATACGATATATTTGTAAATCTGGCGAATTTGATCGTTCGTGTGGTTAATAGTTCATGTAATGAGCGAATATGCTCGTTTGTATATGTGGACGTAAATCGCATGAATTTGTATATGGTGTAAATTTATCTGGTGTTGGATTAGATTTTAATTAGTTAATAATTTTTTTTGTATTGTTCATGATAAACTGAATTGTCACACTCAGTTTAGGATATCTTTGTGTACATGTCTTTATAGCTGCAGCTGTTTCATAAATTTATTCAGTGTAATGTAGTCTAAATAAAAAAAAGAGATAGATAGATAGATAGATATATAGATAGATAGATAGATAGATAGATAGATAGATAGATAGATAGATAGATAAAATGCTGGTTCAACATCTGGACTGGGAATCATTTAGTGTAGTTTGGGACATCATAGAACATTTTTTGACATAATCACACACAGGTACTCCAGGGGATGATTCGAGTGTGTCCGTCTGTGAAACTTGGACAAAAGATATAAAGTATCGCAGTTTGGTTAAAGGCTAGGTTCACATTGCTGCAATGTACGAGATCGAATGTGATTTGCACCACACTGCAGTGCAAATCACATGTGATCTCTGTGTGATGCGATTTCAGCCATACATATAGTATGGCTGAATTCGCATCGCATCCGGCCCAAACTTGTACATGGCCCTTTTTTTAGTCCACAGCAGAATCGGATCACATGGGTGTTCACACCATGTGGTCCGATTCCTGTCCGAGTTTAAAGATTGCACTGTGATATGAGAAATAATTTGGAGGTGACAATAAAACTTTACACTGACACTCCCAGCAGGTCACATAGGGCAGTGTGAACTGCCTCCGGGAGGCATGCGATGCGTGAAACCACAGTAGATTTGCAGCGTTCGCACATCGCAGCAGTCTGAACACAGCCTAACTAAAAAAATGTAATTTTAATGATGTATTAAACTAGGATCTTGTAATAACCAGCTAATAATTGTACACCACTTCAAACCAATGTTTCATATTCCAATTTCTGAACTCAAATATCACTATGCTTAAAAGTATACCTTTTTTTTTGTTTTTTCATTCTCATAGGGGAACAAAGACTCAGACAAGAGGTGGAGCAGCCCAGGACCCCCCGACCTCACCAGCCTGATTGGGCAGTTAGCCCAAGCCCAGTGTCCGAGCTGGAGCAGCCCAGCCCAGTGTCAGAGCTGGAGCAGCCCAGCCCAGTGTCAGAGCTGGAGCAGCCCAGCCCAGAGCTAGATGTGGAGGAGGAAGAGGTGGTGGAGATACGCACCCCACAAAGTGAGTGTCTGACAACCCAGCTTAAGGTAAACAATTAATGGCTGTATATTTTAACAAATTTTTTTATCTACACATGTTTTTAGGTGATGATCTGGTTGTGGAAGGACAAGCCGCGGAGCCATTTTCCTCTGACAGTGCCCAGAGACTGATTAGTCAGATCATGGCCTGGAATGGCAAGATTGATCAAATGCAGAACAAGATGCAAAACATGCAACGAGAACTGGACACTATGAGGCAGGAAATGAAGAACATGATCGATGTTTTAGGGAGAATCTAAGCCCCTTTTCCCTAAAACGAAAGATCATGTTCTTCACTTCCTTGTAAAAAAGTTTTTAATGTTTTTATAACATTGTTTTTAGACGCCAAATTTTGAAGATGCACACGGTGTGTCAACATGTGCTATGTGCCATCAGAGGATCGCAATGTACGCATTTTGTGTTTGCAAACCCTTCCTCATTCTAGTATGTGAGAGGAAGGGATTGCACCCACCAAACACGTCCATTGATCACTCATGATGGTAAATAGCACATGTTGACATTACCAATTTTTGGTGTGCATCTTCAAAATTTGGCTTTACCCCTTGTTTTCTGTAAATAGTTAAAAATTCGATTTTATGTATTTTTATTTTATTTTATTATATATATCTATATATATATAGATATATATATATATTTATATGTTTACAAAAAAAAATGTTTACAAAAACAAAACAAAACAAAAAGAAAAATATCTAAAAAAGAGGCACTGGTTGGAATGTGCACTATTAAAAATTAAAAAAAAAGATGTGTGTGTGTGTGTGTGTCTACTTCTTTCAATACTCAATACCAGTTTGGGAAGTCATTTTGTGTTTTCTGTCACAAAGGGCCTTATTTACTATTGGCAAAAACCACTTTGCAATACAAATGCACTAGGACAGGAATATGCAATTAGTGGAAATCCAGCTGTTGCAGAACTACAAGTCCTATGAAGCATAGCAAGACTGACAGCCACAAGCATGAGACCCAGAGGCATGATTGACTTGTAGTTTTGCACCAGCTGGAGGTCGGCCAATTGCATATCCCTGAATTAGGAGAATGTAGGAGACAAGCACCTTGAAAAGCAAACAAGAACCAAACTTAAAAATTTGATCAGACAATACATATTTAAACAAAAAGAAATTTTTATTGGTCAGCTGGCATTGGAATAGCCCCCCTACCATTAAAATAGGTGACATACCGGTCACGCACCTCACGTGCTGTTTGGGGGGCTAAGCCAGGATGGGCATGATCCAGCCCTGTGAGTTCAGGTAATATTAGTCCGGCCTCAGGCCCAATTGGTTGCAGGTACTGGTTTCCAGAAAGTTTTCTTAAAAAGTTGTGCAAAATGCAGCAGCAAAGAATGACATAGTTCAGTTTGTACTCTGCCAAGTTTTTTGCTGTCAAAAACAGACGGAACCGGCTGGCCATAATACCAAAGGCATTCTCCACAACCCTTCTTGCTCTGGCCAGCCGGTAATTAAAAACACTCCTCTCCGGGGTGAGGGTCCTTTGGGGGAAGGGCTTCATCAAATGGTCACTCAGACCGAACGCTTCATCAGCAAGAAAAACAAAAGGTAGACCCTCCACATTATCAGCATCTGGTGGCAAGTCCAGGCCACCAGTGATGAGACGGTGGCAGAACTCGGTCTGCCTAAACACTCCTCCGTCAGACATCCGGCCGTTCTTCCCCACATCCACATACAGAAAGTCACATTGTGCTGACACCACCGCCATTAACACCACACTATGGAACCCCTTATAATTCCAATAGTAGGACCCCGAATGGGGTGGGGGCACAATCCTCACATGTTTCCCGTCGATCGCCCCTCCACAGTTGGGAAAGTCCCAACGGGCAGCGAATTGGGAAGCCACAGTCTGCCATTCCTGTGGCGTGGAAGGAAACTGGGGAGTCAAACACAGGAAAAAAAAAAAAAAAATTAGTCATTAAATCAAAACAATTCATAACAAATAAAACTCAAAAACATTTTGGAACAACAGTTAAACAGAAATATTGAAAATGTTTTTCTGCAAAAAAAAAAAAAAATAGACGGCCCAATTCACAAATTACTCAGCCCTCTGATGGACCAGGGGACATAAGTTAGGTGGGTGAGTGGGGTGGGGGCCTAATTAATGAGTATACAATCCCTGCAACCAATTTGAGTGGGGTGGGGGCCTAATTAATGAGTATACAATCCCTGCAACCAATTTGAGTGGGGTGGGGGCCTAATTAATGAGTATACAATCCCTGCAACCAATTTGAGTGGGGTGGGGGCCTAATTAATGAGTATACAATCCCTATATATATATATCTATCTATCTATATATCTATCTATCTATATATATATATATATATATATATATATACACAAATGGTGTATACAAAGAGTATACAAAGGGTGGGGGGCAGTAAAACAGTACAATGGAGCTGACAATATGAATTTGAGAAAAACAGTCTCGGCTTTGGGTGTATAGGGGCCCAGGATTGCATGCTGGGGACGTTAGTGAAAGCAAATATGCACGTGGGACACAAAAAGGTAAAAACTATAAAAAAAATTACACAAAAAAAAAAAATACATAAAAAAAAAAAAAATTGCATGCATTCATATAAAGGGGACATTCACAGCATATTCCTGTCATGGATATTAAAAGTCATGATGAAATTAATACAAACATACAATGCATATAATGCAATATTAAAAGAACAAACTTACCTTCATATATTCCTTCTGCAGGACCCGAATAATGGCAGAACAGGTCTCTGGAATAATGATCCCCAGAGCCTGGGGGGAGATGCCTGTAGAGAACTTGAGGTCCCGAAGGCTTCTCCCTGTCGCCAAGTAGCGCAACGTGGCGATGAGCCTCTGCTCCGGAGTGATGGCTTGCCGCATGCAGGTATCCTGCCTGCTGATATAAGGGGTCAGCAAAGCCAGCAGACGGTGAAAAACGGGGTCCGTCATCCTGAGATAATTCCTGAAATCATCAGGATTATTCTCACGGATCTCACGGAGTAAAGGCATATGCGAGAATTGGTCACGCTGGCGCAACCAATTCTTTGTCCATGAACTCCTCCTCACCCTGTTCACAGACTGGGCTCGGGTCAAAGTATTAACCCCAACACCAAGCCCCAATATAGCACGAACTCGTTCCCGAGTACGTCCACTCTCCATGGCTTTGAAACGGTTGGCTGGACAAACAAGCTTAACTGAACGCACTGAAGAACAGCCAGACCTATGAAGAACGACCTGAAACCCAGAAACTAGCAGACCAGAAGCGCCTAACAACAGGTACCAACTGATCCACGCGTACCGAAAGACAGATACAAACCTCACAGGTAGACTGCGCAGCAGAAAACTGACAAATTAAGCTGAAGTCTGAAAAGCGCAAATCGTCTCTAACCAAACTTCTACTAACGCAAAGTCAGCAGAAGGAGCCCAAAGGATGCTTTGCTGTGTCTTGGACTTCCTATTTCTAGTCCCGTCGTACGTGCTGTACGTCATCGCGCAAGCTTTCGTCGGACTGTTTGGCTATCCATGTGTGGTCAAGTCCATTCAGTGGAAAGTATGACGGACTGTCCGTCGGATTGTATGACGGACTAAGTAGGCCATACAGTCCGCTCGTGTGTACGCGGCCTAAGAAACCCCTTACTTATAGTTAAAATAGTATGACCCCGAATGGGGTGGTGGGACGATGTGGACGTGCTTCCCATTGATTGCCCCTCCACAGTTAGGAAAATCCCACCGCTGGGCAAACTGGGAGGCCACAGTCTGCCATTCCTGTGGTGTTGAAGGAAACTGGAGTCAAGCAAGAAAAATAAAATTTGTAATTTTGCACAGAAACACTGTTGGCCAACATCAGTATAACATTTCTTGTAAAGAGTATTTAAAGGCTAAAATATAAGGTCCACTTATCAGATTGCTCACCCCCTCTGATAGCCCCTTGGAAATATTTTAGGAGGGGAGGTATGTTTTGGACAGGTAACCATCTCCGCTATCATGACCCTACAGTAATACTTTCATGCCCTGTCTGTCTCTTACCTGGTCTGTGTATCAGCCATGAGGCTTGTACTCTCACACCTGCATGCTTAAGTAATCTTCCCTCAGTGTGGCTCCACCCTAGCCTCAACAGGAACCACTATTTAACACCGTATTCTCCAAGCCTGCCTTACCGTGCAATATTGTGTGTTTGGCTTCCTGTTTGTCGCTTGCCATGTGCTCCACGTTTGTCTCTGTTACCGATCTTGGCATGTTCCCGACTATCCCTGTCTGCTTGTGACCCTGACCTTTGGCGTGTTCTCGACTATCCCTGTTTGCCTGTGACCCTGACCTTTGGTGTGTTCCCTGTTATTCTTGTCTGCTAGTCGCCCTGACATTTGGCTACCTCCTTACTATTCCTTGCTGTCCTGTGCTGCTGTTTCCTCTCCATCTTCCTGTAGCCTACCGTGAGCGTGAGCTGGGAGACCCCTCATCACTAGAGGCTCTGGTGAACACCTGCTGGCTCTTAGACTCCACGCCCTGGGGAATCTATGCTCTAGCTCCATGTGGGATCCGTGTAGGTGCTCCAGGGGACCTGCCTTCCTGAACCACCCTGAGTTCCATCCACAGCAGTCAGCCTTAGGGTCCACTACCTTAGCGGTGCACTCCTGATCCCAACGGGGTGCATCTGTCACCTGGTCTCAGGTGACCTGACATCCACTAAGTAATGGAGTAACAAAGTAATGTGTGTTACTTTGGCCAGCCCCTCCTTAATTACACTATTGGCAGCCCACTGGACAGGTAATAAGATGTGGCATAAAAAATTGGGAACACATTTTTAGATTCTGCAATTACCTATCAAGATAATAGGAGAAGTAAAATGTAAACAGTACCATTTGAAAGTAGTGAGGAAGGCCCTTGCACTACATGCTTTGGTGAATTCATACATAAATCTGACCACAAAAGGGGTAGGTATAGTGCGTATGGGTTTGGCAAAGTCAACAGATAGAGGATTGGTATCAGCTGACTTAGCGGTTGGGGGGAGGGAGGGTTCCAAATGATTTTGGGCCCCCCCAAGAAAATACCTCTGGCACTCTGCATGAATTTAAGGACAACAATAACATTTGCAAACATTTTAGGGGGTCTTTAGGGTAAAGCACTACAATGGAGCTAACAAAATACATTGTTAAGTGTCTAGACTAGGAGTATATGGGCCCAGGAGAGCATGCTGGGGAGGTTAGTGAAGGCAAATATGCATGAATGACAAAAAAGGAGCATTGAAAAATCCAACATGCATGAGGACAAAGAGGAAATTCACAGCATATTCCAATCATGGTAATTAGGGAACGATGAAAGAAATACAATACATTAGCAAACATTAAATACATAGAATATAATGTTAAAGGAGAAAACTTACCCTAATATAGTCCTTCTGCAGGACCCGGATGATGGCAGAACAGGTCTCTGGAATAATGATCCCCAGAGCCTGGGGGGAGTTGCCTGTCGTGAACTTGAGGTCCTGCAGGCTTCTCCCTGTCGCCAAGTACCGCAACGTGGCAACTAGCCTCTGCTCCGGAGTGATGGCTTGCCTCAGGCAGGTATCCTGCCTGCTGATATAAGGGGTCAGCAAAGTCAACAGACGGTGAAAAATGGGGTCCGTCATCCTGAGATAATTCTTGAAATCGTCAGGATTATTCTCTCGGATTTCACGCAGCAAAGGGATATGAGAGAACTGGTCACACTGGAGCAACCAATTCTTGGTCCATGAACTCCTCCTCATCCTGTTCATGGACTGGGCTTGTGTCAAAGTAAGAACCCCAACACCAAGCCCCTGCACAGCACAAACTCTATGATGAGTACATACAGGCAACATGGCTTCAAAAAGGTCGTCTGGTCAGAACGGACTAACAGAAAGCACTGATAAACGGCAAGGCCCGAAAGAACAAACAGCAAATCAGCAACGAGCAGACAATAAGGACTGAAAATCAAAGAGTAATATATAAAATAGCACGCAATGACAAACAAATGTGAACTGACTACACACACTGATAAGCAGATACGCACCGACAAGCACAAACTGTAGAGCAGGAACGATCTGAAGCACAAGTCTGAAAAGCGCGAATCGTCCTTTACTCAATCTTCTACGCTCACGCAATAAACACGAGATCAGCAGAAGGAGCCCAAAGGGTGCCGCAGGTGGTGCTGAACTTCCCTTTTATAGTCCCGTCGTACGTGGTGTACGTAACCGCGTTTTTGGCGGTCGGAATTTGGTGTGACTGTGTGTAGGCAAGACAGTTTGAGCGGAATTCCGTCAGAATTCCTATGGGAAAACCATCAGAGCTTTTTCTGACGAGAATTCCAATACTGTGTATGCGGCATAACAGTTTTTTTTGCAGGCTGAACATAAAAATGAAGCGCTCGGGAGGAGCCACTTTCCTGACTATCTGATGTTAATGATCTACCCCGCTGAGCTATTGTGTTCTGACAGGGACCCCTGCCAGAACACACTGGTCAGCGTTCTCAGCCAATGGCTGAGAACGCTGATGGGGGGGGGGGGGGTGATTAGCAGACCCTTTTCAGTCATACCCCTTCAGAGGGGCCGAATGTCAGCCAATTTCTATTGAATTGGTCTATGCCACCTGCCATGCAGCCCGTGTGTGCAGCCCTTAAAGATGTTGTAAAGTCCAAAGGTTTTTTTTATCTTTATGCTTTCTATGCATTACAAAAGCCTTCTGTGTTCAGTAGCTGCCCCAGCACCCCTAATACTTACCTGAGCCCCACCTCTGACAATCAATGTCCATGAGTGCCTCAGCAGTCTGAGACTCTCCCTCCTGATTGGCTGAGACTCAGCAGCGGTACCCACTGCTGTCAATCTAAGTTAGTCAGCCAATCAGGAGAGAGGGGGGTGAGGCTGGGCCGCAGTTCCATGTCTGAATGGACACAGGGAGCTGTGACTTGGCTCGGGTGCCCCCATAGCAAGACTGTTTAGAGGAGACTATAGGATAAAACCAGAGCCACCAAGCTGGAGCGGACTGACAGCCCTGCACGGTGCACCTGAGACGAAATTAGTGACAGTGTCGTCGGGCCACTCTGAGTGGGGGCACTGGTGTAAGGGGGAGTGAATGCAATAATGTAAGGGGGCTCTGATATAAAGGTTCCACCACATATCAGTAAACCCCCCACGTTAGTTCACTATGCAGAAGGTGGTGTCAAGAAAGACGTCCTGGTAAACCAGCAGATTGTGAAAGATCTTTGCGCAGAATTCCCATCAGAAGAGCCAACTGGCACACGCAGGTGCGCGATAGCGCAAACGGGCACATGCGAATGCGCACAGGTGCATACGTGGGTGCGTGCAGACGTGCTGTGTGACAGCACTTGGCGCCAAGAAGCTTATTTAAAGGAGACTGCCACCATGCCTTCTTGCTGTCTGGTCTACAGTGTTCTCTGAGACCCTTGCTACTTGTTACCTACTTACCTCATTCCTGTTTACCCGGCCTGTTCCTGACTACTCCTGTTTGCTGCCAGTCTCCGACCCCGGGTTGTCCCGACTACTCTTCTGCCTCTCCCTTTTGTTTGATCGCTGCCAGCTTGTTACCGACCCGGCCTGCACCCCGACTACTCTCCTGCTTCCGTTTGGTACCTGCTCTGCCCGCCAGTGTTTACCCGGCCTGTCTGACCTTGCCAGTGTTCCTGCTGAACTACAGAACACCTCCTCACTATCTGCTGTTCCTGTGTCCCTGCCAAGCTACAGAGTACCACCTTGCTGCCTGCTGTTCCAGTGTTCTTACTGATCTACAGAACACCTCAGTGCGACCTGTTGCTCCGGCTGTGCTGCTGAACTCTTCCCGCCTGTTTGCTGTGTTCCAGTCCGCTGTTCCTGTCAGTCTCTCTTCAGCCACTTCAGAGGTCCAGACTAACCCCCGTACCTGCCACCTGTCAAGCACTTGTGCTCCTTTGCACTCTTGAGTCCCTGTCTCCTCTACCAGGGGCTCTCGAGCCAGAGAGACCGCTCCCTGCATTCTGGGATCCATCACCAGGTGCGTGACAGATGGACTCTGGTCTCCAGAGTGCCCCCCACATCAGAGTTCCAGGTGTTCCCCTTTCCATCAGTCTGCAGGGGGAATTCTGCAAAACTTGAAGTAAAGGGGAACTCTGATGTAAAAGGTAATGCTGCAGACCCTAATGTAAGTGGGAACTCTGATGTAAAGAAGAATGCAGTGGACTCTGATAAAAGATTTTACATCAGAGTTCCCCCTTAGATCATGATCTGCAGAATTCCCCTTTTTTACGTCAGAATTCCCTTGATGTAGAGAGGAACTCTGTGTTTTTGACTTTTGTTTAATGTAAAGACATTACTAACAGCACTAGCTACATGTTTATATTGTAAATACTGATGTTTTGCACTGTTTAGTACTGAAAACTGGCATGCTAGGTACTTTTGCAGTGGCAACACTGAATCCTGGCAACCAACTACAAGAAACGTCTTACCTCTGTGCTTGCCAACAAGTTTTTCTCCACCAAGTCGTATTTTGCATGGGGATCAAATACTTATTTTACTCACTGAACTGCAACTTTATTTTATGTGTTTTTTTCTGGATTTTTTGGTAGATATTCTGTCTCTATCATTACAAAAATACACCTATGATAAAATATTATAGACTTTTCATTTCTTTGTAAGTGTGCAAACTTACAAAATCTACAGGGGATCAAATAATTATTTTCTCCACTATATAATATTTTGGGTGTTCTAAGTAATTTTCTAGCAAAAAATACAGATTTTTACTTGAAAACAACAAATGTAAAATAAGCCAATCTTAAAGTGGTTAAACCTTTGCAAACTCAGATGGCAATCACACCTCAGTCAGCACTATCCACATGACTGCTTTATAAATATATTTATGATTATATTACAATAAAATTTAACCACTTTATATAAAAGGAATATAAATAGAACTCAAACATTAAAGCTTAGTTGAAAGCAGAAATCAAAGAGGTGAAGTTGATCATTGCAGGACGATGGATTCCACAACACATAAACTCTATCATGTACATGGAATGCATTCCAGAAGTCATCTGGATTTATATTTCTCTAATAAGGAAGACATGGTCTTTGCAGAGGATTCTTTAAAATTTCCAATGGCGATGATTCACTATAAGCTCAGCACCGGTATGTACAGCAAAGATTGATGTTTTTAACAAAACGGACTAATGTTGTTAATAAACATACACTAACATACATGGGAGTCCCCATAGCACTGACCTCACATTTTTCTTACTAAAATCAAGCTGTTTATATAAAAAAAAAAAATATTTACCTCACTATGGGCTCTTCCACATTTTGTTGTGTTACAACCTGCAATTGAAATTGATTTGATTGATATTTTATAACACTGAGGTACTTGAATTTAAATTGACTTTGTAAATAAATAACAAAGATCAACACAAAAAAAGGGTTTCCTCTGGAGCAACCAACCGCCCTCTGATTTAGTATAATTGGTTGAATGAAGTCTACATTTGGGTAATTAATGTTCCTGGAGTAAACAAGTCCAGGATAAGGGTTTAGACCAGTATCAATCAATGTTGGGTTCTGGAAATTATTTTTAGAAACTTCTCCAGTGGGTGTTAAAAAACATTTTATTGTGAAAAGCTGTGTTGGGTGCCACTTCAATGGGAGGCAAACAACAACTTCAAGATTAAGCCTCTGTCCAGTTACTCCATCCAATGGCACAATAAAGGGATGGAGATATCCAACTTGAGGTGAAGAGGTCAACAGTGGCATTCTGATCCAAAGAAGATTATTGTAAAAACAGAATCATAAACTGGTACAAGATTATGATGAGACGATAACAAATAATGATCATTTATTTCTTATGACTGTTTTATTTGGTGAATATGTCACTCTTAGCCATTATATTATCACTTTTTATGTATTTGCTTGCAAAAGGTCAATTCACAAACATAATACTTTTCTATCTTTAAGGCCCAGTTTACACTTATATGATTTGTCATGCAACTTTGTACCCTAAAGTCACATGACAAGTTGCACCTCATGTTTTCCCATGAGTACTATTCATATTTGTGCAACTTAACCGGTTCCCGACCAGCGTACGCCGATGTACGTCGGCAGAATGGCACGGGCAGGCATATTGGCGTACAGGTACGTCGAATCTTCAATGCCGCCCTGCCATTACGAGCGCGCCACCGGCAGCACGCTCGCGTGCCGGTCGGGACCCCCGTGAGTCCGGCCGCGGGTCCCGCGGACTCAATCGCCGCGAGCATACCCTCGATCGTCTCACGGGACGGCTGAATGGAGGAAATGCCGTGTAAACAGCATTTCTCCATTCTGCCTAGCAACTAGTGACGCTGATCTCTGCTCCATGTGATTGGAACAGAGATCAGTGTTCACTAAATGAAAGCCCAACCCCCCCACAGTTAGTAACACACCCCTAGGACCACTTAACCCCTACACTGCCACCCACTGGTTAACCCCTTCACTGCCAGTGCCATTTACACAGGAATCACTGCATTTGTATAGCAGTGATTACTGTATAAATGACAATGGTCCCAAAAATGTGTCAAAAATGTCCGATGTGTCCGCCACAATGTTGCAGTCACAATAAAAATTGCTGATCGCCGCCATTACTAGTAAAAAAAAAATACTAAAAAATTATTAATAAAAATGCCATAAAACTATCCCTATTTTGTAAACGCTATAACTTTTGCGCAAACCAATCAATAATCGCTTATTGCGTTTTTTTTTACCAAAAATATGTAGAAGAATACGTATCGGCCTAAACTGAGGGAAAAAAATGTTTTTTTATATATTTTTGGGGGATATTTATTATAACAAAAAGTAAAAAATAATGCGTTTTTTTCAAAATTGTTGCTCTATTTTTGTTTACGTTTTCAAGCTGCAAAAAACCCCAGGGTCAGAGCGTTCTTAATCAACAGAATTACAGCTGTAAAAATGTCTGATGCCGCTAAATCCATGTTAATGCTGTATACAGTGTTAAGCTGCATCAAGCATTTTTAACCACTTCGTACCCCACCCATAGTCATATGATGTCCGCTGGAGGGATCTCCCATCCTGGGCGGGAGTCATATGACGTCCTCGGCTTCCCAGCCATCTAGGGGGGGCACGCACGTTGCTCGGGACCCGGTGCGTTTGCCTGGCAGCTGCGATGTCACGATTGCCCGTGAACACAGCAGGACCGTGGATCTGTGTGTGTAAACACACAGATCCACGTCCTGTCAGGTGAGAGGAGGCCGATGGTTTGTTCTCAGTACAGAAGAACACCGATCGGCCTCCTCCCCTTATGAGTCCCTGCTCCAATGTGGGACAGGGACTCAAAAGTGTCCGATATGTCCGTCACAACGTCCCAGTCACAGAAAAAAAAAAAAACGCAGATCGCTGCCATTACTAGTAAAAAAAAAAAAATGTTGTAAATCTATCCCGTATTTTGTAGACACTATAAATTTTGCGCAAACCAATCAATATATGCTTATTGCTAATTTCTTTTTTTTACCAAAAACATGTAGAAGAATACATATCGGCCTAAACTGAGGGAAAAAAAGTAAAACAAAAAAAAAATTGGGATATTTATTATAGCGAAAAGTAAAAAATATTGTGTTTTTCAAAATTGTCACTCTTCTTTTGTTTATAGCGCAAAAAATAAAAAACGCATAGGTGATCAAATACCACCAAAAGAAAGCTCTATTTGTGGGGAAAAAAACATAAAAATTAATTTGTCATTCAAAGTGCGCAGAAAACTTGCTCTGGGCAGGAAGGGGGTGAAAATGCCTTGTATTAAAGTGGTTAAACTGTAGTAATTGGATTTGGGAGAGAAAAATAGAAGAGGGCAGAGAAACACTGCTAAACGCTAATGCAGCTAAACGCGGCTAAACACAACTATGTAAAAACGCATTTTTCCTGGGGTCAGGACTGGCTTTGCAGCTTGTTTTTTTAACGCACTGTATGCATGAGACCTTAAAGTCACAGTGACTTTAAAGTAGTTCCTGTACTACTAATATGAAGGCCACAGACTTCAATGTAAACCCTCAAAAGTGGCATAAAAGTCACACCTGAATCATTTACATGTGTGTGCGATTTTGTAGATCACACGCAGTCACATGGTCAAAGCCAAAGTCACACTGTAAAGTCGCAGTGGAAATCACACAATTTTGAAGTTACACAAGTGTAAATGGAGCCTAAATAACCAGAATAGATGTAGAGCAAAGTGACTGTTTCTCTACAAATGGCCCTCTGACCCTTTATACTCTCCTTACTCTCTCTCTCTCTCTCTCTCTCTCTCTCTCTCAGCTCCTTGCTCATCTGGTGCTTTCATATATGGAGGATAATGTGACATGTAAAAGTGGCTGGCCTAGCAGGAAATCCTACAGCCATATTATATGTTGGTTGGGAACAATTTTTTAAAGCTAATTTCACCTAGCAATGTCATTAAATGCCAAATGTTATGAAAATGTGAAATCTCTTTTTTGGCAGTGAAATTAGTTTCGGGTAAGATAACTAGTGATGGACGAACTTCCGACGGGACGTTTCGCGAACGCGAAACGCGAACGGGCACAAACGTTCGCGAAAACGACCGTTCGCCGCGGGCTCCATTGACTTCAATGGGAGGCGAATTTCGCAAACCTTTAGGTCGAATTTGCGGCCACGGGGTAATTATTAGGGGGTAGCACGTAGTCCCACCACCTGGACAATAGCATAATACATGTATGAGGTGAATTTGGGATCGATAACTACAAGCATTTTTTTTTTATTTGGGAAATTGTTCTGACAATTCAGGACTATGGAGCTAATGAAGGCAATGGAGGAGAGGGAAGGTCAGGGACCAGGGTAGGCAAACAAGAGGGTGCAGGAGATACAGAGCACTGACAGCAGCACCGTAATACAGAGCACTGACATCAGCACCGTGACATACAGCGCTGACAGCAGCTCCGTGACATACAGCGCTGACAGCAGCTCCGTGACATACAGCGCTGACAGCAGCTCCGTGACATACAGCGCTGACAGCAGCTCCGTGACATACAGCGCTGACAGCAGCTCCGTGACATACAGCGCTGACAGCAGCACCGTGACATACAGCGCTGACAGCAGCTCCGTGACATACAGCGCTGACAGCAGCTCCGTGACATACAGCGCTGACAGCAGCTCCGTGACATACAGCACTGACAGCAGCTCCGTGACATACAGCGCTGACAGCAGCTCCGTGACATACAGCGCTGACAGCAGCACCGTGACATACAGCGCTGACAGCAGCTCCGTGACATACAGCGCTGACAGCAGCTCCGTGACATACAGCGCTGACAGCAGCTCCGTGACATACAGCACTGACAGCAGCTCCGTGACATACAGCGCTGACAGCAGCTCCGTGACATACAGCGCTGACAGCAGCACCGTGACATACAGCGCTGACAGCAGCTCCGTGACATACAGCGCTGACAGCAGCTCCGTGACATACAGCGCTGACAGCAGCTCCGTGACATACAGCGCTGACAGCAGCTCCGTGACATACAGCGCTGACAGCAGCTCCGTGACATACAGCGCTGACAGCAGCTCCGTGACATACAGCGCTGACAGCAGCTCCGTGACATACAGCGCTGACAGCAGCACCGTAAGCAGCCCCAGGAGGAAGTCAGCACAGCACAGGGATGGTGTGATCCCCTCATAATAAGAACCCCCAGGAGGAAGTCAGCACAGCACAGGGATGGTGGGAGCCCCTCATAATAAGAACACCCAGGAGGAAGTCAGCACAGCACAGGGATGGTGGGAACCCCTCATAATAAGCAGCCCCAGTAGAAATATGACACCGCTCAACCTCTTCAAAGAGGAGGGTAGGGGCATATAGTACGGTGTGCTTTTTTGGGTCAGGGAAGTGAGCCAAATGAATTAAGAAGGTCTGTGTGCTTGATTCCAAAAATTGTTTATAGACATATACATGGTCTACTGATCACATGTGTTGAATTCCTCCGAGATCCATGCCTCATTCATTTTTAGAAATGTGAGGTAGTTAACACTGTGGTGAGCTAGGCGAGTACGCTTATCGGTCACAATCCCCCCTGCTGCGCTGAACGTCCTTTCGGACAGGACACTGGATGAGGGGCAAGCCAACAGTTCGATTGCAAATTGGGCAAGCTCTGGCCAGAGGTCAAGCCTGCCCACCCAGTAGTCTAGGGGTTCATCACTCCTCAGAGCGTCCACATCGGCCGTTAACCCAATGTAGTCGGACACCTGACGGTCTAGGCGTTCCCTGATGCTGGATCCGGATGACACCTGTCGATGGGTCGGCTGAAAGAATGACCTCATATCCGAAGTCACCAACACATCTTCAAACCGGCCTCTTCTTGCAGGCGCTGTTGGATTGGTACCCGCAAATCCTTCTCTGGGAGTGGGAATTGCTCCTCTGCCAGCGCACGCAAAAGCAGAATGCAGCATTTCTCGAAGCAAGGCCTGGAAGTGCTGCATTCTGACAGCCCTCTGCGACGGCGGTAACATTTCCGCCATTTTGTGTTTGTACCGGGGGTCTAAGTACGTTGCCACCCAGTACTGGTCCTTGACCCTCATGCTTTTTATACGGGGGTCCCTATTAAAACACTGGAGCATGAAGGCCCCCATTTGCACTAAAGTGGAAGCGGTGTGGTGGCCTGGCTCCTGCTCATCATCCAGGATAATGTCGTCCTCTTCATTCTCCTCTCCCCATCCTCGCACAACAGGGATCCCAGAAAGGTTTAAAGCATGCTCTTCTTGCTCCTGCTCATCCGCCCCGGCACCATCCTCCTCTGACTCCTCATCAGACTCCTGTTGTTGACTTGTCTCAGATAGAGTAGCCCCCCCTGGGAATTCATCCAGCATTGCGACTTCCTCATCTTCCCGCTCCTGCTCCTCCACAGCCTGATCAATGACACGACGCAATGCACGCTCCAGAAAGAAGGCATAAGGTACCATGTCACTGATGGCGCCATGGCTGCGACTGACCAGTTTGGTGATCTCCTCAAATGGCCGCAGAAGTCTGCATGTGTCGCGCATGAGCAGCCACTGGCGCGGTGAAAAAAAACCCAGCTCCCCAGAACCGTTTCTTTCGCAGAGTTCATACAGGTAGACGTTAACTGCACGTTTCTGCTGGAGCAGCCTATCAAGCATATAGAAGGTTGAGTTCCATCGCGTCGGGCAATCGCAAATAAGACGTCTGACCGGCAGATGGTGTCGCCGCTGAATGTCAGCAAGGCGAGCCATGGCCGTGTAAGATCTTCTGAAATGGGCCGAGATTTTCCTTGCCTGCCGCAAGATGTCCTGGACCCCAGGGTATTTGACAAGGAATCGCTGCACGACCAAGTTTAAGACGTGTGCCATGCACGGCACGTGCGTGATTTTGCCCTGTTTCAATGCGCTAAGCAGATTGGCACCGTTGTCACACACCACTTTACCAACTGTCAAATTGAGCGGTGTTAGCCACTCATCTGCCTGTGAACGCAAAGCTGAAAGGAGTGCCGGGCCAGTGTGGCTCTTTGCTTCCAGGCACAACAGACGCAGCACGGCATGGCAACGTCTCACCTGGCATGTGGAATAGGTTCTGGGGAGCTTGGGCGGTGCAGTGGAAGAGACGCTAGCAGCGGAAAAGGAGGAGGCAGCTGAGGAGGAGAGGGAGGAGGATGGAGTAGGAGGAGGAGAAGAAGAGTCAGGCCTGCATGCAATCCGTGGCGGTAAAACCAAATCTACACGGGTGCCACGGGTTACATGCTTGACGGCCGTCAGAAGGTTCACCCAGTGGGCAGTAAAACTGATATACCTTCCCTGCCCGTGTTTGCTAGACCACGTGTCTGTGGTCAGATGTATCTTGGCACCGACACTGTGTGCCAGAGATACATTCACTTGCCGCTGAACATGGCCATATAGCTCTGGGATGCCCTTCTCTGAGAAATACTTCCTTCCTGGGACCTTCCATTGTGGTGTTCCAATGGCCACAAATTTGCGAAAGGCCTCCGAGTCCACCAGTTTATATGGCAGTAGTTGGCGGGCTATGAGTTCTGACAAGCCAGCCGCCAACCGTTGGGCAAGAGGGTTATCCGGCGTCATCATTTTTTTACGCTCAAACATTAGGCCCACGGAAGCCTGCCTTTTTGCAGAAAAATGTGAGCTTGGCGTGATGGAAGGTGGAGTGGAGGACAATTGTGAGGAGAGAGGAGAAGGAGAAGTAGAAGACGAGGCTGGACGGTGAGAGCCTGCAGTGTGGCTTTGTGTGTTCCGTTGCTCCCACTGGGCTCGGTGATGGCTGCTCATGTGCCTTCTTAAGGCGGTCGTCCCTAGGTGAGTATTGGGCTTACCGCGACTAACGCGTTGACTGCAAAGATTGCAGATGGCAACGCTATTGTCAGCAGCGGACACGTTAAAAAAAGCCCACACTGCGGAGCCATGTGCCGGTGTCCTGGGAGCGCCAGATGTGACCGTACATGGTCGATGACTCGCTCCTGATACATTTGCAGTCTGCTTTGTCCCTGCTGTGCAATGTAAGTCATTGCTGCTTCTCCTCCCTATCTGCTGGTCCATATCTCCCTCTGAACTCCCCTCCTCTTCCTCTCTTGTGGGCACCCACGTGACATCACTAGACACGTCATCATCAACGTCACCTTCCCCACCGCTATAAGTAGAGATCTCGGAGTAGGCAGCAACACCGGGGACCAACCTCCTCCTTGGGCTGATCTGGGTACTGGCGTCAGACTGCTGAGTAGCGCTTGTTGCTACCTCCTCTTCCTGATCCAATACCAAGAGTGGCTGCGCATCAGAAATGTCCTCTTGATATGGATCGGAAAATAATTCCAGTGACTCAAGCGGAAGGTATGTGGTGGTGGTGGTGGTGGTCGTGTTGTTGGTGGTAGTGTCTTTGGGGGTGCACATAGCAGAGAGTGAAGAAGAGGGTGCAGATCGAGAGGATGAGGAGGGTGCAGAAGAGTAAGGCTGAGCGAGCCACTCAACCAAGTCTGGTGCATCCTTTAAAGTAATTGAACGCACCTTCTGCAACTTCCCACTTTGGCTCAAGCCTGTTGCTCCTGCCCTACCCCTACCACCCCTGCGGAAGGGCCTGCCTCTTCCTCTGCATGTCATTTTTTAAATGACCCTGTGACAAAACTCTTAGTCCCTATACCGCTGAAGGACTGCTGCAGTATAGGTGAGCGGTCAGCAGTGGTGCACGTCAACCCTATCTATTGTGGACCTATAGCGGTCCTTACAGAACAGCAGACTGTACCGCACTCAAGCCTATGTACCGTAGCACCCTATACCAAGTTACCAGTCCTTATAAGAACTTTTGTGGACCAAGCAGGTTGTGTATTAGTGTTTAGCAGACTGTACGTCAGTCCCTATACCGCTGAAGGACTGCTGCAGTATAGGGCAGCGGTCAGCAGTGGTGCACGTCAACCCTATCTATTGTGGACCGATAGCGGTCCTTACAGAACAGCAGACTGTACCGCACTCAAGCCTATGTACCGTAGCACCCTATACCAAGTTACCAGTCCTTATAAGAACTTTTGTGGAACAAGCAGGTTGTGTGTTAGTGATTAGCAGACTGTACGTCAGTCCCTATACCAATGAAGGACTGCTGCAGTATAGGGCAGCGGTCAGCAGTAGTGCACGGCAACCCTATGTATTGTGGACCGATAGCGGTCCTTACAGAACAGCAGACTGTAACGCACTCAGGCCTATGTACCGTAGCACCCTATACCAAGTTACCAGTCCTTATAAGAACTTTTGTGGACCAAGCAGGTTGTGTGTTAGTGATTAGCAGACTGTACGTCAGTCCCTATACCAATGAAGGACTGCTGCAGTATAGGGCAGCGGTCAGCAGTAGTGCACGGCAACCCTATGTATTGTGGACCGATAGCGGTCCTTACAGAACAGCAGACTGTAACGCACTCAGGCCTATGTACCGTAGCACCCTATACCAAGTTACCAGTCCTTATAAGAACTTTTGTGGACCAAGCAGGTTGTGTGTTAGTGATTAGCAGACTGTACGTCAGTCCCTATACCAATGAAGGACTGCTGCAGTATAGGGCAGCGGTCAGCAGTAGTGCACGGCAACCCTATGTATTGTGGACCGATAGCGGTCCTTACAGAACAGCAGACTGTAACGCACTCAGGCCTATGTACCGTAGCACCCTATACCAAGTTACCAGTCCTTATAAGAACTTTTGTGGACCAAGCAGGTTGTGTGTTAGTGATTAGCAGACTGTACGTCAGTCCCTATACCAATGAAGGACTGCTGCAGTATAGGGCAGCGGTCAGCAGTAGTGCACGGCAACCCTATGTATTGTGGACCGATAGCGGTCCTTACAGAACAGCAGACTGTACTGCACTCAGGCCTATGTACCGTAGCACCCTATACCAAGTTACCAGTCCTTATAAAAACTTTTGTGGACCAAGCAGGTTGTGTGTTAGTGATTAGCAGACTGTACGTCAGTCCCTATACCAATGAAGGACTGCTGCAGTATAGGGCAGCGGTCAGCAGTAGTGCACGGCAACCCTATGTATTGTGGACCGATAGCGGTCCTTACAGAACAGCAGACTGTACTGCACTCAGGCCTATGTACCGTAGCACCCTATACCAAGTTACCAGTCCTTATAAGAACTTTTGTGGACCAAGCAGGTTGTGTGTTAGTGATTAGCAGACTGTACGTCAGTCCCTATACCAATGAAGGACTGCTGCAGTATAGGGCAGCGGTCAGCAGTAGTGCACGTCAACCCTATGTATTGTGGACCGATAGCGGTCCTTACAGAACAGCAGACTGTACTGCACTCAGGCCTATGTACCGTAGCACCCTATACCAAGTTACCAGTCCTTATAAGAACTTTTGTGGACCAAGCAGGTTGTGTGTTAGTGATTAGCAGACTGTACGTCAGTCCCTATACCAATGAAGGACTGCTGCAGTATAGGGCAGCGGTCAGCAGTAGTGCACGTCAACCCTATGTATTGTGGACCGATAGCGGTCCTTACAGAACAGCAGACTGTACTGCACTCAGGCCTATGTACCGTAGCACCCTATACCAAGTTACCAGTCCTTATAAGAACTTTTGTGGACCAAGCAGGTTGTGTGTTAGTGTTTAGCAGACTGTGCGTCAGTCCCTATACCGCTGAAGGACTGCTGCAGTATAGGGCAGCGGTCAGCAGTAGTGCACGGCAACCCTATGTATTGTGGACCGATAGCGGTCCTTACAGAACAGCAGACTGTACTGCACTCAGGCCTATGTACCGTAGCACCCTATACCAAGTTACCAGTCCTTATAAGAACTTTTGTGGACCAAGCAGGTTGTGTGTTAGTGTTTAGCAGACTGTGCGTCAGTCCCTATACCGCTGAAGGACTGCTGCAGTATAGGGCAGCGGTCAGCAGTAGTGCACGTCAACCCTATGTATTGTGGACCGATAGCGGTCCTTACAGAACAGCAGACTGTAACGCACTCAGGCCTATGTACCGTAGCACCCTATACCAAGTTACCAGTCCTTATAAGAACTTTTGTGGACCAAGCAGGTTGTGTATTAGTGTTTAGCAGACTGTGCGTCAGTCCCTATACCGCTGAAGGACTGCTGCAGTATAGGGCAGCGGTCAGCAGTAGTGCACGGCAACCCTATCTATTGTGGACCGATAGCGGTCCTTACAGAACAGCAGACTGTACCGCACCCAAGCCTATGTACCGTAGCACCCTAGACAGACCAAGTTACCAGTCCTTATAAGAACTTTTGTGGAACAAGTGAGTTGTGAATGATTAGCAGACTGCAGCAGAAGGGCAGCAGTCAAGTATAATATTCTTTCTATATTTGGAAGAAAGAATATTATACGTGTACAAGCCTATTACCGTACCACTGATACCAGTCCTGAAAAGAACCTTTGTGGAACTAATAGTAACAGCAAGTCTTTAAAATTATCCTCACTGCCTGACACACTGCTTCCTGCCTGTCCCTATACAAATTGGCAAAAAAGAGTAGGCTGGAACGATTAGCTGGAACAGCTCTTTTGTGGACCTGATAGTAACAGCTAATGATGATGATGATGATGATGATGAAGAAAGACTAATCTGGCTGAGCTGTCCCTAAAATAGCAGCATACAGCGCTCTGTCCCTTTATCTAAACTGACAAAAGAAACTCAGGCTGCTGACCTAACACCTATACCAGTCCTGAAAAGAACTTTTGTGTACCAAATAGCTAGCGTTTTCTCTGTCCCTACTCCACACAGGATCCTTTCCCTACAGTGACAGAAGAAAGAATGTAAAATGGCCACCGGATCGGGTGTATTTATAGGTTAGGGGGAATGTCCAAGTGTCCATGAGCTGTCATGTCTCAATTGGTTGTCCTGTAACACATGATAAACGTGTCACGAAAGGTTAAAGTTCTTGTATACATTAAACACGTAAGTCCGCCGGGGCGAACGACGGAAAAAGGCGTTCGAACCCGCGGACGGCGAAAGTCGGAAATTCGCCGCGAAACGACCGCCGGGCGAACCGTTCGGCCATCACTAAAGATAACATCTGAATCTCTAATATTCCTCCAGGTCAAATTGAGGGTACATTTTTGGTTGACATCAGCATTAGTTCCTTCATTCACCATCTTTATTCCGCCTCTAAGTTTTTCAAAAAAATAGTCCTATTAAGATTCCAAGAGAAATGTATTATGGAACTGAACAGGTGGCTACATGACCGTACCGGAGCATATGATTGGTCGCATACATCATCAGCCGCAGCTGAGTTAGAAGGAACAAGGTGATTGTCCCCTTTCTGATTTTTGCATTTTAGGTTGCAGAAGATTGTTTTTTAAAGGCAGCTTCTATTACTTTTGAGTATATTTAGTTTATTAAGTTATTTAAAATACAAACTTTTTTTCATGTTTTTAGTCGGGTAACTTTAAAATATTGTATTTCAAAAGTTCAAATCTATGTTTTCATCCAGCAGATGGAGCTCTCAGCTCTTTATAATGTTTTTAATCAGGCTCTCCTTATCTACTGTGCTGAAAAAGCCTATACACATTGTTTAAAGTAGAAGTCCAGTCAAATCTAAACTTAACCCTGCTCTCAACCCCATTCTAAGCCCTATACTAACTACCTTGTAAAGGAATGATGTCTATGCTTACCTATTCTGAGGGCCCTCCAGTCCGAACCGACTATGGATGCCCCATAGTAAGCCTGTGGGTGAAGATTAATCACCGCTCAAGGTCAGTCTCCACCTGTACCACCTCCACTGCACACTACCAGGTGCTGGCCCCGTCCATTACAGGCTTCACAGTAGAGAAAAAGGGTCTGGTCGGTCGCACATCTGATAAAATCACTTTTATTAAGAAGACATACCGTATATACTCGAGTATAGGCCGACCCGAATATAAGCCGAGGCCCCCAATTTACCCCCAAAAAAACTGGCAAACTTATTGACTCGTGTATAAGCCGAGGGTGAGACATGCCTGTCCATCCCTGTGTGTGTGTCCGTCCATCCCTGTGTGTCCGTCCATCCCTGTGTGTCCGTCCATCCCTGTGTGTCCGTCCATCCATCCCTGTGTGTGTGTGTGTCCATCCATCCATCCATCCCTGTGTGTGTGTGTCTCCATCCATCCATCCATCCATCCCTGTGTGTGTGTGTCTCCATCCATCCATCCCTGTGTGTGTGTGTCTCCATCCATCCGTGTGTGTGTGTGTGTGTGTGTGTGTGTGTGTGTGTGTGTGTGTCCAGCCTACTTGTGTCCCGAGCCTTTGTCCCGAGCCTCCGTCCCGTGCCTTGCCTCCTTGCCTCCGTCCCGTGCCGTGCCTTGCCGCCGTGCCGCCGTGCCTTGCCTCCGTCCCGTGTCGTGCCTTGCCTCCGTCCCGTGCCGTGCCTTGCCTTGCCTCCGTCCCGTGCCCTCTTCGTCGGCGCCTCGGCGGCCATTGTAAAATTCAAAAGCCTCCGCCTTCGCCTGTGATAGGCGGAACACTGAATTTCCCAGCAGCCTGTGTTCCGCCTATCACGGACATCGTATCATCCTCGTCCGTAGTACGAGGATGATACGATGTCCGTGATAGGCGGAACACAGGCTGCTGGGAAATTCAGTGTTCCGCCTATCACAGGCGAAGGCGGAGCCGGAGGCGCGGCTTTTGAATGATAGAATGGCCGCTGTCTGTCTGCTCGACACGCTGATCGAGCGGGCAGACAGCGATGACTCGAGTATAAGCCGAGGGGGGCACTTTCAGCCTCAAAAAAGAGGCTGAAAATCTCGGCTTATACTCGAGTATATACGGTATTTCAAATAGACACTCCACAATCTAAAATTGAGGGAAAATAGCACTAACTGGTGTACAATTTTCCCTCAATTGTACATTGTGGAGTGTCTATTCGGAATATGTCTAAATTAAGGTGATTTTATCAGATGTGTGGCCGACCAGACCCTTTTCCTCTACTGTGAAGCCCATAACGAACAGGGCCAGCACCTGGTAGTATGCAGTAGAGATGGTACAGGTGGAGACAACCTTGAGCGGTAATCATGCGTAACCTATAGGCTTACTATGGGGCATGCTTAGTCGATTGTCCCTCCAATACACTGAAGCCATCTCTGGGAGCCGATTATCTGACCAACCAGACCATTTTACTCTGCTGTGAAGCCTATGGGTGATGTCACCAACCAGGCACTGCAGTCATTGTTGGCAATCTCTCCTCTCCAAGGAAGCCAGCTGCCAAGAAGATCATGTGACCAGACTAGAGCATCTGCAGAATAGGTACTCTGGTATAGGGATGTGCCAAACATCCCCCCGGTTCGGTTTGCATCAGAAAATTCGAACGGACTGAAAGTTTGTTCAAACTTTCGAACCCCGTTAAAGTCTATGGGACTCGAACGTGAGAAATCAAAGTGCGAATTTTAAAGGCTAATATGCAATTTATTGTCCTTAATAGGGTTTGGGGACCTGGGTCCTGCCCCAGGGTACATGTATCAATACAAAAAAAAGTTTTAAAAACGTTTTTTCGGTAGCAGTGATTTTAATGATGCATGAAGTGAAAAAATTAAATTGAAATATTCCTTTAAATATCGTGCCTGGGGGGTGTCTATAATATGCCTGTAAAGTGGTGTGTGTTTCCCGTGTTTAGAACAGTCCCTGCTCAAAATGACATTTCTAAAGGAAAAAAAGTCATTTAAATAAGCTTGCGGCTTTAATGTCATGTCTGGTCCTGGCAATATGGATGAAAATAATTGAGAACCCCCACCCCAGCCCATTACCAGCCCTTTTGGGTCTTGTATGGATATTAAGGGGAACCCCGCAACCCAAATAAAAAAAAGGAAAGGCGTGGGGCCCCCAGGCCCTATATACTCTGAACAGCAGTATACAGGTGGTGCAAACAAGACAGGGACTGTAGGTTTGTTCTTTAGTAGAATCTGTTTGTAATTTTGAACTGGTAAATTTTTTACATGTAGCTCCAGCCAAAAAATCTATTTTTAAGCTTTTTGGAAAACATAGGGAAGGATTATCACCCCTGTAACATTTGTTTTGCTGTCTGTGCACCTGTTCAGAAGATTTCATCTCACTTTCTGTCACAATGACAATTGGATTTTGAAAATGTGGGGGTTTTAGTGAAACAAGGAACTCTTACAGGAGGAAATTTCTCTTCCTAGGGGTAGATTTCCTCTCACTTCCTGTTGTCTCCTTCCGTTTGCAAGTAGGAGTTGTTTGTAAGTTGAATGTTTAAAAGTAGGGGCCTGTCCTATATACTCTGCAGAAATTTGGGCCGTAGGTGTTGGTGTTGCCAAAACATTGTAAGCCCCCTTGGTGGGTGCAGGAACAGGCCCTGCTGTGAAATATTAGATCAAGAATAGTAATTACATGCCCCTGTTGACCAGGGTCAGAAAAATTGGGCCTTTGGTGGTGGATGGTAGGGATGAGCCGAACACCCCCCGGTTCGGTTCGCACCAGAACTTTCGAACGGACCCCAAATTCGAACGAACGTTAGAACCCCATTGAAGTCTATGGGACTCGAACGTTCGAAATGAAAAGTGCTAATTTTAACGGCTAATATGCAAGATACTGTCCTAAAAAAGGTTTGGGGACCTGGCTCCTGCCCCAGGGGACATGGGTCAATGCCTAAAATGTTTTTAAAAATGGCCGTTTTGGCGGGAACACTGATTTTAATGACGATTAAAGTGAAAAAAAAAGTGAAATATTCCTTTAAATATGGTGCCTGGGGGGTGTCTGTAGTATGCCTGTGAAGTGCCACGTGTTTCCCGTGTTTAGAACAGTCCCTGCACAAAATGACATTAAACGGAAATAACACCATTTAAAACTGCTTGCGGTTTTAATGTTATATCTGGTTCCTGCAATATGGTTGAAAATCATTGAGAAAAATGGCATGGGTAGCCCTCCCTGCCCATTACCAGCCCCTTTAGGTCTTGTACGCATATTAAGGGGAACCCCGTACCCATATTAAAAAAAGGAAATGCGTGTGGCCCCCAGGCCCTATATACTCAGAACAGCAGTATACAGGCGGTGCAAACAAGACAGGGACTGTGTAGGTTTGTTGTGTTAAGTTGAATCTGTTTGGAATTTTCAACTGGTACATTTTTAAAGTGTAGCTCCAGTCAAAAAAACTATTTTTAAGCTTTTTGGAAAACATAGGGAAGGGTTATCACCCCTGTATAATTTGTTTTGTCGTCCATCTTTTTTCATCTCACTTGCTGTTGTCTCCTTCCGTTTGCAAGTAGGAGATGTTTGTAAATTGGATGTTTGAAAGTAGGGGCCTGCCCTATATGCTCTGCAGAAATGGCGGAACAAGGTGTTGGTTTTGCCACAACATTGTAAGCCCTCAAAGTGACTCTTGGTGGGCGCTGGAGCGCCCTGCTGTGAACGATTATATCAAGAATTGTAATTACATGCCATTGTTGAACAGTGGTAGAAAAATTGACCTTTGATGGTTGTGGTGCTGGTGCCACAACACTATAAGTCCTCACCGTTACTCTGGGTGGGCACAGGAAGGGGCCCTCCTGTGAAATATTATATCAAGAATTGTAATTACATGTCCCTGTTAAACAGGGGCAGAAAAATTGGGCCTTAGGCACTGCTGCTGGTGCCACCACACTGCAACCTCTTCCATATACTCTAGTTTTATTGCAGGAATTAGCCCTGCTGCAAAGCATTGCATCAAAAATTGTACTTAAACGCCCCTGTTAAACAGGGGCAGAAAAATTGGGCCTTAGGCACTGGTGCTGGTGCCACCACACTGCAACCTCTGCCATATACTCTAGTTTTATTGCAGGAATTAGCCCTGCTGCAAAGCATTGCATCAAAAATTGTACTTAAACGCCCCTGTTAAACAGGGGCAGAAAAATTGGGCCTTAGGCACTGGTGCTGGTGCCACCACACTGCAACCTCTCCCATATACTCTTGTTTGATTGCAGGAATTAGCCCTGCTGCAAAGCATTGCATCAAAAATTGTACTTAAACGCCCCTGTTAAACACATTTTTTACTCTCTATTTGACATTACCGACATTACCGACATTACCGATCTAACATCTATCCTTAGTATGTCAGCCTTAGTGTGCAGTCTGGGGGTTTTTTTCTTTCCCCCTTTTTTTTTGTGGCATCCCTTTCTCCATGACGACGGTTCCCATGCATTGAGGACGGGTTGCCATGGTTTCGACGTGGATTGATGCGCACCGTGATGCGACGTGGTCGCGTCACACGTTTTGTTCGTTCCGGTTGTAATGTTGACATCGTACGTCACGACGCGACGCGATTGCGTCGTAAGTTCCGATCGCCTCGTGGTGCGAGACGTGCATAACGCGGCAAAACGGCGCGAAGCCTGCACGCTCCTCCTCCATGGCTTTACATGGGAGATACATTATGTGACGTTCAAACGTACACGCCTCAGCCCCGTGGTCAGAGGGACGTACGTCTCCTCTAACACCTCCCTTACATGGTGATGCAATGCGCACACCAGGGATTGGTAGAGCCGTTACGTTCGTGCCATACGTCGGGACGTAATTCCGCCATGAGACCGGTATCTTATCAAAATAGATAGCACGTATCAACAATTGTTATGGTAACGCACATACAATTTTTAGCTGTATACTGTCAGCAAGTTATCAAGATCCATCCAAACCCACACAACGATAGACCATCATCAGACATTGCCACCTTGACATGCACAGATCCACCTTGATACAATACAATTGTGAGTAAACTTTCCCAGGTGATGGATTTGTAACACAGTATATATGGCGGAAATATTTCATGTTTTGATAACTATGTTTATGTGCTTGATTCAATTTCGCACGTGTACCACTTTACCATCGGTCCCCCCCTGACCTACAAGTTTGGGGTGGCTCCGACCAATGCATGAGATTTGTTTATTATTATCGCTATCTTTTGACTTATTTTTCTTTCTGTTATCAAATCCAACTTGAGTATTGTATGAGAAGGTACTACCACATACGGATGACAGATTGATATCTACATTTGTTTATCATGTTTGAATATGTTTACCTTGGTTTGACATGATTGTTTACTTTACCTGTAAGGGGTTGTCCCAGACTGAAGTCTCCGCCCCTTTTGTAGGCGGAACTGTCTCAGACACTCCATAAATTTGCTAGCAATGTGGTGGGCTCCAACATGCCCCTGTCGAAGACATATATGTCGAAACGCGTCGGGATAGCTGTTGGCACCCTACATTGCTTTTATTCTCATTTTTACCTAATCTTTTTGTGATCACTAAGTCATAAAATATTTTATATAATTTTTTGACTTTTAAATAAATTTGCAGTTTTATACCGTCTGACCCGCACCATGTGGAGCTCTCTTTTTCCTTTCTCTTTTTTTGGCCTAAAAAACCTCTAACATCTTTCACCCTATTTTGGGGTGATCGGAGTATCGGTGTTGATCGTGCTACGTCCGAGTTGGATAAGAAACCATCCTGATGTTCCATCCGTGAAATACATCGCCTGGCACACAGTTGGTTGGAGTTCTCTCACCAGTTTGACGGACCCTCATCGATCCACCCCCTGGCCCTAGATTGGGACCCCAAGCTTTACTGACTCAACTGTCATATGACCGTGTGAGTCCAACACAGCTGGTAAGAGTATTCATCTACTTCCTTAATGTCTACAGACAAGCTGTTTTACATGGGTATATCTGTTTAGCAAGATCCCTCTCTTTCCTTGTAATGGCCTAACCATCCTTGCACCAGTTACATCACGGAAGTTCATACCTATTCCATTGGACTTTGTTTTATGTATATGGACTGTCGCATGGGACCATTTATTTGGAATTTTGTGTGTATGTGTTGATCACATTCACTATTACCGAAGCGCTACACTATTTTTTACTTTTTGACTGTGGAACTTTGTTTGTTTTAAGTGTTGGCAGCTGCTTTTTTGTTTTATATTCAGTTATAGCGCAGTGTTTTCCCCCATTTCTCCTGGACTTGTACCCAAGTGGAACGAAGACCACGGAGATGCTCCTCTAATGCAGGAATACTCTGTGGAACAAATGAGTCAGGCAACATGGAAGGTGGGAAACCATAATTCACCATAAATGGAGACAATCGGGAGGCAGAATTCAAGGCACTGTTGTGAGAAAACTCTGCCCAAGGTAATAGGTCAGACCAGTTGTTATAATGGTCAGAAATATAGCAACGTAGGAATTGCTCCAAGGACTGATTGGCTCGTTCAGCGGCCCCATTAGACTGCGGGTGATACGCAGAAGAGAACGCAAGCTGGATTCCCAACTGTGCACAAAAGGCTCGCCAGAACCGGGAGACAAACTGACTGCCCCTGTCCGAGACAATCACCTTGGGTAGCCCATGTAAGCGAAAGATCTCCCGAGCAAAAAAGGAAGCCAGTTCCTTAGAGGTGGGCAACTTCTTAAGAGGAATACAATGACACATCTTTGAGAACCGGTCAACCACCATAAGGATAACAGTGATGCCTTGGGAGTTGGGCAATTTCACAATGAAATCCATAGACAGGTGAGTCCAGGGCCTCTCTCCATGGGGTATGGGTTGTAGGAGGCCCACTGAAAGGTGTCGTGGAGTCTTACTCTGAGCACACATGGGACAGGCAGCTACGAAGGCAGTAACATTAGCCCGTAGACTAGGCCACCAGAATTGTTGGGAGATGGCCCAAATGAGTTGATTCTTCCTAGGATGGCAAGCTGCCTTGGGAGAATGGTAAGTCTGGAGCACTGCAGTACGGAGACTCTCTGGGACAAAGCAGCGGTCACAAGGTTTACCAGGAGGAGCATGGACCCGAGCAGCAAGAATTTTGTCACCCAAGGGAGAAGTAAGACTGGTGCGAACCGTAGCCAAGATACGATCAGGAGGAATCATAGGAACCGGAACCGACTCCGACTTGGAAGTGGAGGAAAATTGTCATGACAAGGCATCAGCCCTTACATTCTTAGTACGGGTAAGAATGAGACAATGTAATTAAAGCTCGACAAGAAAAGAGCCCATCACGCCCTTCTGGGAGAGAGTCGCTTAGCCTCAGACAAGAATGTAAGATTCTTATGGTCAGTAAGAATAAGAACGGGCACAGTGGTACCTTCAAGGAGATGTCTCCATTCTTTCAGGGATAAAATGATCGCCAACAGCTCTCTGTCACCAATCTCATAATTGCACTCAGCAGGTGACAACTTCTTGGAAAAGTAGCCACACGGATGCATAGCGCTCTCAGAGTTAGGACGTTGAGACAGAAGGGCGCCAACTCCAGTCTCAGAAGCATCAACTTCTAGGATAAAAGGCAATGTAGGATCAGCATGTGCCAACACAGGAGCACAAACAAAGGCAGCCTTGAGAGTCCCAAAGGCCTTAATGTACTCCGGAGACCAACTCTGTGGGTTACCGTCCTTTCTGGTCATATCAGTCAGAGGCTTGACCAGAGACGAGAAGTTACGAATAAACTTCCGATAGTAGTTGGCAAAGCCCAGGAAACGCTGCAGCGAACGTAAACCCAAGGGTCGAGGTCACTGTAAGACTGCCGACAGTTTCTCTGGGTCCATTGAAAAACCAGCAGTGGAAATGACATAGCCCACGATGGAACTCGCACTTCTCCAGTTTACAATAGAGATTGTTCTCTCTTAGTTTCTGAAGTACATGACAGACATCTGTGTGGTGCTCTCCAGGGACTTGGAAAATATGAGGATATCATCGAAATAAACCACCACACACAATTGCAACAAATCTCGGAGGACATCGTTAATAAATTCCTGGAAAACTGCCGGGGCGTTACAAAGGCCAAAAGGCATTACCAGGTATTCATAATGGCCTGTTCTGGTATTAAACACAGTTTTCCACTTGTCGCCCTCCTTAATGCACACGAGATTGTATGCCCCTTGAGGCGGTCAAATAACTCCGTAATCAATGGAATCGGGTAGGCATTCTTAATCGTGACGCAATCGAGATTGCAAGAGGGACAGTGTCACTGATGCATGCACATGGGTCAGTTGTCCCTGTCCAAGAGGAGGTAGGTGCCATTGTCGCAAACCACCATTCCTGGCTTAAGCTGGCATGGCGTCAACCACCTCTGAGCCTGCCCCTGCAGAGCTTACAGAATCTCTGCCCCAGTGAGGCTCCTGTCCCCCAAGCATACAAACGCAAGCACTGCATGGCATCTTTTTTAGGCAAGCTTGCATTCACCTGCTGGGCATGTGGATGGCTGGGAGCAAACTTCTTTCGCCAGTGGAGCAACTGGGGTAGTGTCAGAAACCATGAAACAAACTGAGACAGAAGTACAATCAAATCACACTTGTTTATTAATAAAAATAAAAAGGTAAATAGAAAAAAGCGTAGTCAAGCATAGCCAGAGTCCTGTAGCCAGATCGGGTAGTCAGCCAGGCCGGAAGTCAGGGATCCGAGGAGAGCAACTGCAAGCAGGATAAGAAGCCAGGTGGGATGTCAGCAAGCCAGTCTTGAAACAAACAGCAGGAGATGGTTCCCTGTGATGTGACCAACGCGAAGGCAAATGAAAAAGTGAGCAGGAAGACTTTAAATAGGCAGGTCAGACGAGCATCATCGGGAACAGCTGGTAACTGTGGAAAGAGAAGAGAGCTGGCAATTAGCTGACAGCTGAGTGGCCAGCCCAGAGGAGGAAGGGCTAAGCCAGCCCTGACAGGTAGGGAAATCTGCCTGTTAGAATCGGACATTGGTGTACTGATAGCAGATTGCCCGCAAGTACTTACTTGGCAGTGGCACACCTAATTCTACACCTTCCATTCCTCTCAGTGCAGGTTTCTGAGAGGACTGAAGGTATAGTGGGGTTGTAGATCCCAGCTGATGAGGAGGAGCATGAAGAGGTCCGCCTTGTTCTTTGGTCTGGGTATTTTATGTAGTTTTGCCAATGGGCTGCATGGGAGCTTGACATATGTCTGATTAAGCCTGTGGTGCTTGCTGTCTATTCCGCGCTTGATACGCTTCAGACATATGTTGCAAATAGCAACAGTGCGATCTGCTGCACACGTCTCAAAAACGGCCCACACTAAAGAACTTTTGGAATAACATGCAGCGTAACCAGCGTCCTGCACTTGCGGAGCTCTGCGGTGTGATGCAGTTGCTTGGCTGCCCTTAAGCTGGCCCCTGGATTGCATTCTGCCTCTCTGGAGATGTGCCTCCTCCGCCTCCTCCTCCTCTCTCCTATCAGGCACCCACGTAGAGTCAGTGAGCTCATCATCCCCTCCCTCCTCATCACTGGAGCAAACCTGGCAGTATGCTGCAGCTGGGGGAACATGACTGCCAGTTTGTTGTCCTTCTTGGGCAACCCCTCACTCTGGGTTCACGTTACTGCCTTCCTCAAGCTGGGTAACATCATCAGAGCCTTCAAAATGCTGTGCATCCTCCTGCAGCATGTACCCGACACTGTGGTTGAACAGTTCGGGGGACTCCTCCGTTGGGGCTAGGGAAGGAGTAACTGATGATCAACTTGAATGCAAGGAATAGGATGCTTTGGCACCTGCATTTGCAGCCAAGGTAGCCTGGGTGACAGAGGATGAGGATGGCTTGATCATCCACTCTACTAACTCTTTGGCATGTTGTGGCTCAACAGGGCCAACTGCAGAGAAAAAGGACAAGCGTGCCCCATGGCCACGTGCAGATGAGGATGCACTGTGTCCACAACCAGCACTGTTGTCTCTAGACACAGAGCCTGCTTGCCCTTTTTTATTGGCCTGTGACTGTCTGCCTCTCCTTGTTGGCTTTGCGGACATACTGTCTTTGATGTATTGGAATAGGTACACAAGGTATGGCCTGCAGGGAGACGTAGCTGCACAAAGCTGGGATGTATATATATATATATATATATATATATATATATATATATATATATATATACTGATTATACTGCAGCTAGCTGAATCGCCTGCCTGCCTGTAGTATTATTAGGAAGAAAACAGCAGGAATTGTCTGCAGTGAGCTTTAGCTGCACACTGTGCCCAGGATACAGTACTCTAATATACTGCAGCTAGCTGAATCAACTGCCTGCCTGTGGTATTATTAGGAAGACAACACCAGCAATTGTCTGCAATTAGCTTTAGTTGCACACTGTGCACAGGATACAGTACACTGACTGAAAATACTGCAGCTGCCTGCCTGAGGTACTATTAGAAAGAGAACACTAGCAATTGTCTGCAGTTAGCTTTAGTTGCACACTGTGCACAGGATACGGTACACTGACTGAAAATACTGCAGCTGCCTGTCTGAGGTATTATTAGGAAGAGAACGCCAGCATTTGTCTTCAGTTAGCTTTAGATGCACACTGTGCACAGGATACAGTACACTGACTGAAAATACTGCAGCTGCCTACCTGTGGTATTATTAGGAAGAGAACACCAGCATTTGTCTGCAGTTAGCTTTAGTTGCACACTGTGCACAGGATACAGTGCACTGATTGAAAATACCGCAGCTGCCTGCCTGTGGTATTATTAGGAAGAGAACACCAGCAATTGTCTGCAGTTAACTTTAGTTGCACACTGTGCCCAGGATACAGTACACTGACTGAAAATACTGCAGCTGTCTGTCGAAGAGAATAACAGGAACGGATCTAGCTAAACTGAATACAGTGTATATATATATATATATATATATATATATATATATACACACATCACCTGGGATGCATACATATACTAAATACACTGACTGCAGCTAACTGACTCGCCTGCCTTCTCTATCTAACTCAAATGAAATGACACTGGCTCTCTCTATTTCTTAGCATGCCGGAACACACTACACAAGGCCAACTTCCAGACGGCCTTATATAGTGTGGGGCGTGTACTGAATCCCATGAGGCATAATTGGCCAAAGTCACCCTGCCTTTGGCCAATTATGACTCACTGTTCTTACCGCGCTGTGATTGGCCAAAGCATGCGTGCTTGGCCAATCATCAGCCAGCAATGCCGCAGTGAATTATGGGCCGTGACGTGCCACTCAAATTTGGCACGAACGGCCCATAATGTTCGTAATTCCATGAACGGTTGAACGGCCGATGTTCTTACGTTCGACTCGAACTCGAAGCTCATCCCTACTCTGGTACCTATTTCCTTTACAAAGTAGTTAATATAGGGCTTAGAATAAAGGTGGGAGCAGGTTGAAGTTTAGAGAGTATTTGGTTCAGAGGCGGCTCTAGGCTTTGTCAGGCCTTAGGCAAATCTGAGACATGAGGCCCCATTCACATCCATAATGGGAAAAAAATTCAAGCGAAAAAAATTAACTGTATAAATTGCATATATTGAACTATGAATTCACAGTTTATAGAATTTTCTCTAACCAATTCTCCTTTAATCAAAGATATATTACATATATATATATATATATATATATATATATATATATATATATAATATATTACACGCATATTTCTCCATTTACATGAAGGTCGGGTTAATATAACCCAGCCAGCACAGAGTTCACCCATATATCAGAGTCTCTGGTGACCAAAGATTACTTTTATAGTAGAGTCCACTGCATTCCCCTTTACATCACAGAATTCCAACTTGTATTTAAAATGGAAACTCTAATGTGGAGGGGGCTCTGGAGCACCTTCCACAGAGTGAGAGAGTTGCAGACATGATACAGGAGATGGTCAGAGACTGAAGACATGATAAGGTAGATGATCAGAGACTACAGACATGGTACAAGAGATGGCCAGAGACTGCAGTCATGATACAGGCGATGGTTAGAGACTGCAGTCATGACACAGGAGATGGTCAGAGACTGCAGACATGATATAAGAGATGGTCAGACTGCAGACATGATACAAGAGATGGTCAGAGACTGCAGACACGATACAGGAGATGGTGAGAGACTGTAGACATGGTACAAGAGATGATCCGAGACTGCAGACATGATACAAGAGATGATCAGAGACTGCAGACATAGTACAAAAGATGAACAGAGACTGCAGACATAGTACAGGAGATGATCAGAGACTTTAGACGTGATACAGGAGAGGGTCAGAGACTGTGCAGACATGATACAGGAGATGGTCAGAGTCAGAGACTGCAGAGATGATACAAGATATGGTCAGAGGCTGCAGACATAAGATACAAGAGATCAGTGGCAGCTGGAGCTCACAATTCTTTTGGGGGGCTGCAAACAAACTGAAAAATTCTGAAAGAAAAAAATAAACATCAATTGCAGCCACTGTGGCCATCAAATGAATCCACTGTGCCCATCAAATGCAGCCACTGTGCCCATCAAATATAGCCACTGTGCCCATCAAACGCAGCCACTGTTCCATCAAGTGCAGCCACTGTTCCATTAAATGCAGCCACTGTTCCCACCAAATGGATGCCACCCCCTTTGTAGCAGACAGCATCTGTTTGATTGGGGGTGGATATGTGCTAAGGGGGGCTTTGGAAGGGGAGAAGGTTGTGCTAGGGGGTGGATTTCATATCCAAGCCCCCCTGTAGCACAAGTCCTAAAGTGCACCCTAGCACACAATGGTTGGTGTCACCTGGTGCGGTAGAACATGATGTCACCCCTCTGCACTTAGCAGGCTAGTGCATTGGTGTGGCTCTCCCCCTTAACCTGCCACAATGGATGGAGCAGGGATGGGATTGAGGGGGGAATAGAGCTGCAATGGGATTGGGGATGGATAAAGCTGGGATGGGATCAGGTTGGTGGATGGAGCTGGAATGGGATCAGGGGATGGAGGGAGCCAGGATGAGATCAGGGGGATGGAGGGAGCCAGGATGGAATTGGGGCGGGGTGAATGCAGCCGGGATGGAATGGGGAATAGATGGAGATGGGATTGGATCGGGGGGATGGATGGTGCTGGGGTGGTATGGGGATGGATGGAGCTGGGATGGGACTGGGGTGGGGTGGATGGAGCCGGGATGGTATGGGGGATGGATGGAGCTGGGATGGGATTGGGGTGGGGTGGATGGAGCCAGGATGGGTTTGGGGGTGAGGTGGATGGAGCCGGGATTATAGGGGGGATGAATGGAGCCATGATGGGATTGGGGTCGGGTGGATGGAGCCAGGATATGATTGGAGTGGGGTGGATGGAGCCGGGATGGTATGGGGGATGGATGGACCCGGGATGGGATTGGGGTGGGGTGGATGGAGTCGGGATGGTATGGGATGGCATTGGGGTGGATGGAGCCGGGATGGTATGGGGGGATGGATGGAGCTGGGATTGTATCGGGGAATGGATGGAGCTGGGATGGGATTGGGGTGGATGGAGCCAGGATGGGATTGGGGTGGGGGGGATGGAGCCGGGATTATAGGGGGGATGGATAGAGCCGGGATGGGATTTGGGTGGGGTGGATGGAGCCGGGAATGTATGGGGGATGGATGGAGCCGGGATGGTATGGGGGATTGATGGAGCTGGGATGGGATTGGGGTGGGGTGGATGGAACAGGGATGGTATGGGGGTGGATGGAGCCTGAATGGGATTGCAGTGGGGTGAATGGAGCAGGGATGGTATGGGAGTGGATGGAGCCTGGATAGGATTGGGGTGGGGTGGATGGAGCCGGGATTGGTATGGGGGGTGTATGGAGCTAGAATTGGAACGGGGGGATGGATGGAGCCGGGATAGGAGTGGGGTGGGGTGGATGGAGCCAGGATGGGATTGGCGCGAATGGAGCATGGATGGTATGGGGGGCTGGATGGAGGTGTGATTGGATGGAGGGGATGGATGGAGCTGGGATGGGATTGGGGTGGGGTGGATGGAGCCAGGATGGGATTGGGGTGGGGTGGATGGAGCTGGGATGGTATGGGGGGATGTATGGATCAGCATTGGTTCCTTCATTCACCATCTTTATTCCCCTCTAAGTTTAAAAAAAAAAAGTCCTATTAAGAATCCAAGAAATGTATTATGGAACTGAACAGATGGCTACATGACTGTACCGGAGCATATGATTTTTCACATACATTATCAGCTGCAGCTGAGTTAGAAGGAACGAGATGACTTGTCCCCTTTCTGATTTTTGCATTTTAGGTTGCAGAAGATTGTTTTTTAAAGGCAACTTCTATTGTTTTTGAGTATATTTCATTTATTAAATTATTTAAAATACAAACTTTTTTTATGTTTTTAGTCAGGTAACTTTAAAATATTGTATTTGAAAAGTTCAAATCTATGTTTTCATCCAGCAGATGGAGCTCTCAGCTCTTTATAATGTTTTTAATCAGGCTCTCCTTATCTACTGTGCTAAAAAAGCACATCACATTCACATTGTTTAAAGTAGAAGTCCAGTGAAATCTAAACTTAACCCTGCTCTACCCCCATTCTAAGCCCTATACTAACTACCCTGTAAAGAAATGATGTCTATGCTTACCTATTCTGAGGACCGTCCGGTCCAAACCGACTATGGATGCCCCATAGTAAGCCTATGGGTGAAGAGTAATCACCGCTCAAGGCCGGTTTCCACCTGTACCACCTCCACTGCACACTACCAGGTGCCAGCCCTGTCCATTACAGGCTTCACTGTAGAGGAAAAGGGTCTGGTCGGCCGCACATCCGATAAAATCACTTTTATTAAGAAGATATATTCCAAATAGACACTCCACAATGTACAATTGTGGGAAAATAGCACTAGCTGGTGTGCCATTTTCCCTTGATTGTCCATTGTGGATTGGATCAGGGGAATGGAGGGAGCCAGGATGGGATCGGGTATGAAGGGAGCGGGATGGGATTGGGGTGGGGTGGATGGAGCCGGTATGGTATGTGGGGATGGGTGGAGCTGGGATTGGATTGGGGGATTAATGGAGCCGGGATGAGATTGGGGTGGGGTGGATGGAGCCAGGATGGGATTGGGGTGGAGTGGATGGAGCTGGCATGGTATGGGGGCTGGATGGAGCCGGGATGGGATTGTGGTGGGGTGGATTGAGCCGGGATAGTATGGGGAGTAGATGGAGCTGGGATGGGATTGGGGCGGGGTGAATGGAGCCGGGATGGTATGGGGCAAAGGATGGAGCTGGGATGGGATTGGGGTGGGGTGGATGGAGCCGGCATGGTATGGGGGATGGACTCGGATAGGATCGGGGGAGGGATGGAGCCGGGATGGGATTGGGGTGGGGTGGATGGATCCAGGATGGGATTGGGGTGGGGTGGATGGAGCTGGGATGGTATGGGGGATGGATGGAGCCGGGATGGTATGGGGGATGGATGGAGCTGGGATGGGATTGGGGTGGGGTGGATGGAGCCGGGATGGTATAGGGAGGTGGATGGAGCCTGGATGGGATTGGGGTGCGGGGGATTGAGGTGGGATGGCATGGGGGTGGATGGAGCCTGGATGGGATTGGGGTGAGGTGGATGGAGCCAGGATGGTATGGGGGGATGGATGGATCCGGGATGGGATTGGGGTGAGGTGGATGGATCCAGGATGGGATTGGGGTGGGGTGGATGGAGCCAGGATGGTATGGGGGTGGATGGAGCCTGGATGGGATTGGGGTGGGGTGGATGGAGCCAGGATGGTATGGGGGGATGGATGGAGCTAGGATTGGATCGGGGATGGATGGAGCCAGGATGGGATTGGGGCAGGGTTAATGGAGCCAGGATGGGATGGGGTGCGGTGGATGGAGGTGGAATGGCATGGGGGTGGATGGAGCCTGAATGGGATTGGGGTGGATGGAGCCGGGATGGTATGGTGGGTATGTATGGAGCTAGAATTGGATCGGGGGATGGATGGATCCGGGATGGGATTGGGGTGAGGTGGATGGAGCCAGGATGGGATTGGGGTGGGGTGGGGTGGATGGAGCCTGGATGGGATTGGGGTGGGGTGGATGGAGCTGGGATGGTATGGGGGATGGTTGGAGCTCTGATTGGATCGGGGAATGGATGGAGCTGGGATGGGATTGGGGTGGGGTGGATGGAGCCAGGATGGGATTGGGGTGGGGTGGATGGAGCCAGGATGGGTTTGGGGTGGGGTGGATGCAGCCAAGATAGTATGGGGGATGGATGGAGCCGGGATGGTATTGGGTTGGGGTGGATGGAGCCAGGATGGTATGGGAGGATGGATATCCTCTCCCCCAAATCACTCCAAGTAAACTCTTTGCTTGTCCCCCCTCCCTCGTCCTCTTCTTCATGCCCCCCTCCCACTCACTTTTAGATTGCACAGACCTGAGACCAGCTCGCTCTCGGGACAGGTGGTTTGACTCCTTCCCTCCTCCTCTGTGCACAGGAAAACATCACAGCACAGGAGGAGAAGGAGGGGTGGGTTCAGTACGCTCCGCAGTGCACTGTGTGTGTCAGGCAGCTGGGGAGAGATGCTGCCCGGCTCGGCTGCAATGCACAGTGGAGGGGAGCTTGCGGCATGCGGGAACAGAGACACCCCACACAAGCCGCAGGCATTGAGGGACTCTGATTCACCAGGACTCTGGGTCGAGAATGCAGGGCGGTCCCGGCGAATAATTGAGGTTGCGGTATGGGCAAATTAGGCGACTGACTAATTTGCCTAATTAGAGATTTGCCTCTGGCAATCTGTAACTTATATAAAGAACTACAATTCTTTGGATTTGAGCAGTTCCAGCTCTCTCTAGTTTTTCTGATAGACATCAATTTGGGTGTCCCCAATGCAGACACAAGATTTCAGCTGTGTTGAAGTCAATAGGGGTACATTTTTTTCATGGTCACTTTTGTCCCTTTGATAAGGGAGGTGCATTAAAAAATCCCAGCAGGCTTATGTTTCATAAGCAGCTGGTATTGGTCCATTAACATGTAGAAGATAAAAATACAGAGATCTTGCACTTTATGTAACTGCTCATTAAAGAGGAAGTAAACCCTGATGAGTTTACTTCCTCTTTCATTCCCTGCAAAGGTAAAGCATAATGGACTACTATGCATTGCATAGTAGTCCATTATGTGTCACTTACCTGACACAGGAGCCAGCGAAGTCACCGCTGTCCTCTGTAGTCCGGCGCATCCATCTTCTCGGTGGGTCTCCTGCTCCGCCGCTGTTATTCTGCGAAGCCGCGATGACGTCACTCCCGCGCATGCGCACGGGAGCCGCCACTCGCGGCATATCGCATGCGCCATAGACAGCGGTGCCTGTCTTTCGGAAAATATCTCCTAAACCGTGTAGGTTTAGGAGATATTTCTTGGACCTACAGGTAAGCCTTATGCCGCGTACACACGAGCGGACTTTTGAACATCCAAAGTCCGACGGAATGATTCCGTCAGACTATTCGATCGTGTGTGGGCTGCAACGGACTTTTGATTTGCCAAAGTCTGACGGACTTTAGAATATGGAACATGCTTCAAATTTTTCCGACGGAACTCCGCCGGACCCGGTCCCTCCGAAAAATTCGCTCGTGTGTATGCTATTCCGACGGACTAAAACCGACGCTAGGGCAGCTATTGGCTACTGGCTATGAACTTCCTTATTCGAGTCCAGTCGTACGTCATCACGTTCGAATCCGTCGGAGTTTAGTGTGATTGTGTGTGGCCAAGTCCGCTCAGTCGAAAAGTCCGTCAGAACTCTGTCGGAACTCCGGCAGAACTCCGGCAGAACTCCTTCGGAAGTCTGTCGGACATAAGTCCTCTCGTGTGTATGGGGCTTTAATCTAGGCTTACCTGTAGGTCAAAGTGTGTTGTAAGGGTTTACAACCACTTTAACCATTTGCTTACTGAGCACTTAAACCCCCTTCTTGCCCAGGCCATTTTTCAGCTTTCAGCGCTGTTGCACTTTCTATGACAATTGCGTGGTCATGCAACACTGTACCTATATGACATTTTTTATCTTTTTTTTTACAAAAAAAGAGCTTTCTTTTGGTGGTATTTAATCACTACTGGGGTTTTAATTGTTTGCTAAACAAATAAAAAAGACAGAAAAAAAAAGAAAACTTTCATAGTTTGTTAACATTTTTGGCAAACAGGTAATTTTTCTCCTTTATTCAGGTGCACTGATTAGGCTGCACTGATGGGCACTGATAGATGGCACTGATGAGGCGGCACTGGTGGGCACTGATCAGGAGGCACTGATCAGGCTGCACTGATGGGCACTGATAGGTGGTCAAAAAAGCTTATTACTTGCTTCTGTTTACATCACGTGATCAGCTGTCATTGGCTGACAGCTGATCACGTTGTAAGCGATCTGTGATCAGCCAAGTCTCATTGACTGGATGAATAAGGTGAATATTTATGCATATAAAAAGAGAAAAGTACATTGATGGGCACTGATAGGCTGCACTGATAGGTGGCACTGGTGGGCTCTGATCAGGAGGCACTGATGAGGCTGCACTGATGGGCACTAATAGGTGGCACTGAAGGGCACTGATACACGGCACTAATAAGTGGCACTAATAGGTGGCACCAGGCATGTACTGGCCATCGGGACTACCGGGAGATTCCCGGTGGGCCGATGGCTCAGTGGGCCTGTTTCAGTGACAGCCTAGCCAAATGAATGGCTGCGCTACTCGCACAGCCATTCATTTGAGCACCGCTGTACTTCCGAGCGCAGCGCGGCGCACTTCGGCTCTTTCCGCCCCCACTCGGCGCTCTCATAACACTAGTATTGCACACATCTTCGGTCACCTCCGGCCCACAGTCGTCCTTTTCCGCCACCGCTCGGCTTCCCCCGCCCTGCTCCTCTCCGACAGTGCTTCAGCGAATAAAACTCGGCTATCTCCGGCGGCCCCCGCGGTACCGGACGCTGTGAGTTTAAATGAGCCGGGGGCCGCCGTGAGAGCAGCCGACAGGCAGAGAAGTCCCCGGAGCAGACGAGGGAGCCTGGAGGATGGGGGTGCTGCAGGAACCCATCCAGGTAACCGGCCGGCCCATTGAATACTGTATATAGCACATGGCTGTATATATATATATATATATATATATATACTGTGTATGTATATATATATATATATATATATATATAGCTGTATATAGAATATGGCTGTGTGTGTGTGTGTGTGTGTGTGTGTATATATGTGTATATATATATATATATATATATATATATATATATATATATATATATATATATAGCAAAGGATGTGGTGCTAAATAAAATAACATAAAAAATCCATTTGGTGAAAATAATGGTTAAAATAATATGCAAAATCCAACATAGCTAAAAGTTCACCAAAACTGTCAATTAACCACTTCCCGACCAGCGCACGACGATGTACGTCGACAGAATGGCACGGGCAGGCATATTGGCGTACATGTACGTCCAATATTCGTTGCCGCCGTGCCATCGGGAGCGCGCCGCCGGCGGCGCGCTCCCGCGCTGGTCGGGACCCCCGTGAGTCCGGTCGCGGGACCCGCGGACTCGATCGCCGCGGGCATCCCCGCGATCGTCTCACGGAGCGGCCGAATGGAGGAAATGCTGTATAAACAACATTTTTCCATTCTGCCTAGCAACTAGTGACACTGATCTCTGCTCCATGTGATTGGAGCAGAGATCAGTGTACACTAAATGAAAGCCCAACCCCCCCACAGTTAGTAACACACCCCTAGGAACACTTAACCCCTACACTGCCACCCACTGGTTAACCCTTTCACTGCCAGTGTCATTTACACAGGAATCACTGCATTTATATAGCAGTGATTACTGTATAAATGACAATGGTCCCAAAAATGTGTCAAAAATGTCCGATGGGTCCCCCACAATGTCGCAGTCACAATAAAAATCGCAGATCGCCGCCATTACTAGTAAAAAAAAAAATAATAAAAAAATATTAATAAAAATGCTATAAAACTATCCCTATTTTGTAAACGCTATAACTTTTGCGCAAACCAATCAATAATCGCTTATTGCGATTTTTTTTACCAAAAATATGTAGAAGAATACGTATCGGCCTAAACTGAGGGAAAAAAATGTTTTTTTATATATTTTTGGGGGATATTTATTATTACAAAAAGTAAAAAATTATGCGTTTTTTTCAAAATTATCGCTCTATTTTTGTTTATAACGCAAAAAATAAAAACCGCAGGGGTGATCAAATACCACCAAAAGAAAGCTCTATTTGTGGGAAAAAAAGGACGTTAATTTTGTTTGGGAGCCACGTCGCACGACCGCGCAATTGTCAGTTAAAGCGACGCAGTGCCGAATCGCAAAAAGTGGTCTGGTCATTGACCAGCAAATTGGTCCGGTCTGAAAGTGGTTAATATTAAAATGTGCATAAAAATATTTTCAGCAAAAAATCATATATAAAAAATGCTTATAATTAAAAAACCCCCCTTTTTTTTTGCACTCTTTTTGCACTTTAATACCAAGGACATAGTTTGGATAAAATGGTTTTAATTATAAGCATGGTTTATATATGAATTTTTTGCTGAAATTTTTTTTTATGCACATTTCAATATTAATTGACACGTTTGATGTACTTTTAGCTATGTTGGATTTTTTGTATTATTTGAATCATTATTTGCACCAAATGGATTTTTTTTATGTTATTTTGGTTAGCATCACATCCTTTGCTATATATTCAATTTATCTGTGGGTTTGTGTTAGGCCCCTTTCACACATGCGGATGATATGTCCGTATTTCATCCATCCGTTTGCGGATGAAATACGGGCATACATTCATCCCTATGGGATAGCGGGTGTCTGCGGATGAACATCCGCAGACACCCGATTTCCTCCGCCTCCGCAACAGTCCAATTCTGCAGACGGAGGAAAATCCTATTTTTCTATCTGTCTGCAGAGCGGATCGGATGAACACGGACAGACGGTCCGTGCTCATCCGATCCCCATAGAGGAGAGCAGAGATCTGACAGGGCGGTCCCCGCACAGTGTGCGGAGACCGCCCTGTCTGCAGCCGGCTCAGCGGGGACAACGGAGCAATCCCCGCTGAGCGAGCGGATCATCACGGGGCGGATCATTACTGATCCGTCCCGTGTGAAAGGGGCCTAAACCTGTTTGATGTTGGCAGCTTCTCATTACTGCGGTTGATCAAAAATAGGTGTGTGCATTAGTTGTTTATTTTAAAATATATAATGCAGAGCCAGACTTCGGGCAGGTGACAGGGGGACACCAGGGGGTGGGGTGGGGGGCTGGAAAATAAAAGATCACCAGCAGTGTGCTGTCGGCTTCTGAGTTTGCATACTCCTGCTATGTGTCTAGCCGGGCCGTGATGACGTCACTCTCGTGCAAGTGCGCAGCATACTGTTTTTGTGCGTGTTTGCAAAATTGGAGTGGGCCGGTCTGGATGAAGTCCAGGGCCAAATTTTTGTCCCAGTCCAGCCCTGGGTGGCACTGGGGGGCGTGGCCTGGAGCCATTCTAAGATGGACGTGTGAGAACAGAGCTCCCATTCCACGAGGTCCAGCACCACTAGCTCGCTACAGGACGAACACCCCAGGCATGGTGAGAACTGTCCGAAGCACCTCCGCCACTCATTCCAGATCTCCGCTGGGTCCAGAAACACAGTGCGGCCGCCGCATTCCTGCGATCTTTAGCTCGCGGCCTAGAGACACTGCACAGGCCTCACAGACAGCCTCCCCACAGAGCGCGTGCCACCAGTTACAGCCCATGCAGCTCCGGCGCCCGGAGATCTCTAGAGGCAGAGATGGAACTGCAACACCCCCCTGCAGTTAGTCTGGATGACCTCTGCAGCGTAGCGGCGGACATAAAAAACACTCTGATGGCAGCTATATCGGACATGAGAGCAGATGTGCAGGCTAAAGCCCTCAGAGTGGAGGAGGTGGAACTCACACAAGCCCGCCATGACACCGCGATATGTCAGGTGCAGCAGCTCACCGAATCCCACGGATACATCTAAGAGAGATCAAGCATCATATGGAAGATCTTGACAATCGGGGGAGACGTTGGAAACCTCAGGGTAAGAGGTATCCCTGAAACAATAGATCCCAGTCAGCTCTCCCTAGCGGCCATTAATATTTTCAATGATCTCCTGGAAAGGCCCCTGGATACTCCAATAGCATTTGAACGTATCCACAGAGCCCTGCGTCCAAGAGGCAGAGAGTCAGATCCACCCAAAGACACGGTATGTTGTCTCCTGGACTTCCCCCTCAAAGAGGAAATACTTCGAAAAGCCAGAAGCCACAATCAACTGACTTTCCAAGGGGCCACAATAAAGATCTACCAAGATCTCTCCAGCATCACTTTGCAATGCAGGAGAGAACTGAGACCCCTCTTAGAAGTCCTAGAAGCCAAATCCATTGTTTACCGATGGAAATTTCCATTCTGTTTATCAGTAACACATCAAGTCCTTACTGCAAACCTTAAAGTACCAGAAGACATAGATCACTTCTGTGATGCCGTGGGCATACAACCAGTCGACTTGCCAGACTGGTACAGCGACTTCCGCCTCCCAGCACCCAGGAGAGCCACGTCCATGGATGGCATTAATGAGGCGGGCAACTCCAGCAGCAGTCGTTGACGCTCCCACCCACCTCTACCCCACGCGCCGCCGAAAGAACTCTAAGCCCCGAGGAATGGCAGCCCTTTTGCATCACCAGCGCATCGTAGAGCACGCCTCCACTGATCAGTTATAACCTGATTACCTTTTTTCCCTTTTTTCTTTTCTCGTTCTGTTTTTCTTCTTTTGGGGGACAAAAAAAAAAAAAAAGATTTTGCCTGACATGGAGGCATACCCACCACTCCCTGCTCCTTGATCCCCGGCGAGCCCCATGGAGCCCAACTACACAGGAGCGAACTCTCACCCTCCTCTGCTGAGACATTAGACACACCAGGATTCCAAGGACTTCACCCTATAGTCTACATATACATTACACTCGAGAAATAAGGAGAACCTTTTCCACTGCATGCCTCCACCGAGATGCTATACAAGGAGACCATTGTCTCCTAACCTTCCTTAACCAACCTGCCTTTTTGAGGTTCCAGCTCCTATTCATAATCAAACAACATCTGACCCTCTACACCTCATTAAAGAAGTGCACACATCATGAAACTCATTCTGCTACTCTATCCGCCATGATATCTTTACTGTAACTGACCCCCTACAGAAAAAGCTGGAGCCACGTTGGAGATACCACCTCCCTGGTAACCTCCCGCAAAGCTAAAAGATCCCCCCAAAACGAGACATATCCACTTGATGCCCTGGAGCACCATCTAGCCCTGTCGCACGGAGAACTTGAGGGACACGATGTCTATAGCTCCACGCACTGGACTGAGCGCGTTTGCCTCCCCACTCTCTCCCCCTCTCTCTTCTTGTTTGCCCCCGCCTCCTCTCGCTCTGCTCTGCTCCCCACCTACTACAACCCTTCATCTTTCCCCCTTTTATTTTCCCCTTCCTTCCCTCTTAACCCCCTACTGGCAAAGGACTTAACAGGGTAAGCTACATTTAGAATGTTAAAGTTTTTTGCCCTTGCCCTTACTTGAGCCATCTGAAGTAGAGGCAACGAACTTCCTAGGACTCCGCTTGAGTTTACAATGTTGCTGGACTGGGGGAGGGGGAGGGTAACGTAAGCTCTCGCAATATCAATTTTTGGCCTTACATACCGCTCTCCACACAGAGAGCTCACCCATACCCTTCATCCTAAGGGATACACCCTCTCCTGTCCTCCCCACATAGAAGCGACACGCTTTACACTGTTCGCGGAGCTAGGTCTGGGCTTACCTACCCTGTAGATAAATGATCAACCACCATTGATGTTACAGATGCATTTAAGTGCTAACTTTTCATGTATATGTTCATGTTAAAGTTTACTCATGTGGTTTCTCAAGTTATTGAAAACGTTTGTTGTACTGTTAAGACCTAAGTTCACATTCGCTACTTAGAGTCGGGATCCACCCACGTCAGAAATTTACCCATCCCAGATACAATCATCCAGGACTCAATGTACCCAGGCTCCACTCCAACACACAATCCAAGCCCGAATACTATGTTGTATCAAATAACATAGCCCCCCACCTGGAGCTCACACACTTCACATACCTCTAGACTCCCACATGCTGATTGCCCTGTGTTAGTCCGAAAAGGCCAACCTGACCCTATAACCTCTCGCCATGCCTGCGTAATATCAGATTGTCTATAGGTGAACTGACTGGTGAACTAGATTCCCGGGTTGGTCCCTAACTGAGCTAGCATTTCCACCCACAATATAAACTCTTTTGACCTCTTAGGAACATGGAACTCACCCACCTTGTAGAACGTAACCTACCACTCTCCCCCAAAGCAGATTCTGGTAGATACCGCTAACCTACACCCTTGGTATTATTATATAATTATTATTATTTATCCCTTGCATTCCCCCCTCTGGGAACGCCACATGTCCCTAATCTCCTTCCCTTACCCCCCTATTCCCACCTGAAGCCCAATACAACCACGCCCCCCTTACTGCCCACCCCCTTCACCCTCGGGTTTCACCCTATGCTATCTTATTGTCTCTGGCTCCCTTTAATCTGCTCATACACACCAACATTTGCACTCCTCAACCAAACATGACCTCGCAAAAACCGAAAACCCTAAACCACTCACTGAAAATAATTTCCCTTAACACCAAGGGGCTAAATACCCCTGAGAAACATTCCCAACTTTTGTCCCTTATGTGCAGCAAGAAAGCAGACGTAATTTTCTTGCAGGAGACCCACTTCTGTTCAAAGAAAATACCTAACATCACCAATAGCCTCTATCCACATGGCTACCACGCAACCTCCCCTGTATCTAAGTCTAAAGGGGTGTCCATTCTCCTTTCTAAAATAATTCCTGTTTAAATATCAGATATGCTGATTGATGAACTGGGAAGATTTATCTTTCTCAAGGGTACCTTCGGAAATAAAGTGATCACATTAGCAAACATATACAGTCCAAATTCAGGGCAAGTCCCCTTCTTCCGATCCATCACGAGACAACTAATGGCCTTTCAGGAGGGAATCCTGATCCTGGGAGGAGACCTAAATGTCCCTCTAGACCCCCTCCTGGACACATCTTCTGGTAAATCACACCTACCCTATAGGGCCCTCAAACAAATCAGAAAATGTCTCCGGGACCTATTGCTTCACGACACCTGGCGAAACTCTCCACCCAGCTGATAAAGACTTTACATTTTTCTCCACACCACACAACAAGTATTCGCGACTTGACTATCTATTCATCACGCAACAAGACTTATCGACCCTAACAATGGCTACCATGGAACCAGTGACTTTTTCAGATCACCACCCAATCACAATGACGCTCACCTTTGCTGACAAACAAGAACACACACGTATCTGGCGACTAGATCCAACCATCCTAGCTGACCCCTCTCCTACGAACAACAGATTAGTGAATGCCTCACAAATTATTTCAGAGAGAATGACACTCCCGATACCTCAAAACTAACACAGCAGGAAGCCCATACATGTGTAATACGTGGTAAACTGATCTCCCTAACAGCGGCACTCAAAAAGGAGAAGAAAGCCAGACTCACCGCCTTATTTGCGCAACTAGGGAAACTAGAAACATTACACAAGCGCACTCTAGCCCAACAAACCCATTTAGATTTAATAGAAACTCGCAAACATATACTGGAAGAACTAGGCCGATCTCTTAAGAAAAAATAGCCATGAACATGGAATCCATGATCACAGTAAAGGAATGGAGAGACTCACTGAAATAACTAAAAGCGGGCAAGAGCCCTGGCCCAGATGGCCTCCCCGCAGCATATTACAAAACATTTACAGACACCCTACAAGCACCATTCCTGCATGTCTTCAGTTCCCTCTCCCACTCAAATCCCTTAACACGAGGAATGCTAGAAGCCCATATAGCAGTTATTCCCAAAGAAGATAGAGACCCAACACGACCATGCAATTATAGACCAATCTCACTACTGAATGTAGATATCAAAATATTTTCAAAGATATTGGCCAATAGACTGTTACCATACCTCCCATCTATAATGTAACAAGATCAAGTAGGCTTTATCCCTGGTTGCGAGGCCAGGGATAATACCATCAAAGCCATTAACCTCCATCATTTATTTACGCAAACAAAACAAAAAAGCTTTTTCCTGTCACTCGATGCAGAGAATGCATTCGACAAGGTAGCATGGGACTATATGGCAGCAGTACTTTGAGCGATAGGCTTGGGTCCACACATGTCAGAATTAATACTCTCGCTGTACACTAACCCAACAGCCAAAGTTAGAGTCAACCACACCCTGTCGAATGCCTTCTCCATTAGGAATGGAACAAGACAAGGATGCTCCCTTTCTCCTATTCTTTTTGTTCTCACGCTTGAACCTTTCCTTTGAAAGTTAACAGCCAATCCCGATATCCAGGGTATTAAAACACCCAAAAAAGAATATAAGCATGCCGCCTTTGCAGACTTGCATTTCAGTGGAAACACGACTCGATAACATATCTGGGAATTCAACTCCCCTCACAACTCTCAGAACTATACATTAAAAACCACCTCCCACTACTCTTCAAGCTAGAGACGGATCTCAAATCATGGAACAAGCCAACATTCTCTTGGTTCGGCAGGGCAGCAGTCCTTAAAATGAACACCTTACCTAGATTATTATACATACTACAAACAATCCCTATACGGATCCCGTCAACTTTCTTCTGAACATACAAAAGCATATGCTCTAAGTTCCTTTGGGGTGGACACAAACCCAGGATAAACCACACAACGTTTACTTGCCCGAAACACCTGGGTGGAATCGGCCTCTCACACCTCTCTAACTACAACACTGCTGTACACCTCACCAGAATAGTAGATTGGAATATCCAAGATTGGGTTTCTCTGGAAGCGTCCTTCATGGACCTGCAACTGAATACCCTCCCCTGGATCTCCCCAAACCACACTCTGCAAGAAATCCGCCTTCACCCCCTGATTGGACCAACCCTAGACTACTTCTGTCAGACATGTTAAACCCCGATTTCCCCCCGGGAATGTATGAACGCTACCTGTCCAAGAATTGGCTAGGTGAACATATCAGAACACACCAACTCTATCACCAAGGTAAGCTCCTCACAGCACACCAACAATCACTTAGGATGGAATGGCCACCGATACCCCCATGGAAATACCTGCTCCTCGCACACTATCTAAAATCTATAGATAAAGGCTCACAGTGTTCAAGACAACTAACGCCCTTTGAAAGACTATGCATGCAACAGACACCCCAATCCCACCTTAGCTCCCTAACGCACAATCTTATTTTTGCTAACGTTAAAGCCGGTGACAGCCTAGCTTGCAAAAAATGGAAGAAGGATCTCTCTGTCCCAATCTTGGAAGAGAATTGGGAACAAATCTTTTTACCCAGGAAAATGGATACAAAATACAATCCAGATGGTACCGCACACCGGCTCTTCTAAAAAAATGTAACTCAAATGTCCCGATGACTGCTGGAGAGGCCATGAGGCAAAAGGCACCCTGCTCCATGTCTGGTGGGCCTGTACTTCCCTACAAACATTTTGGAAATAAGTTCATCGCATCACCTCCAGAGTCACCTCCCTAGACATGCCATTCTCCCCAGCTCAGTTCCTCCTTCAACACTCGCCACTACCACACAAAGCATATCATAAGTCATTAGCAATGCATATGATTAATGCAGCTAAACAGTATATCCCACTTCACTGGAAATCATCGCAAACACCCTCACTTAAAGAATGGTTCGCCAAAATCCAGAAAATTGCTGATATGGAAAAACTCATACACGCGGCGCATGACACCCCAACAAAATTCAGTAAAAAATGGGCAGGCTGGACGTACTACCAAACAACGCTTGAATACAACACAATAATAAATTCTTCCACCTAAACTAATAAAGGAGACTAAGAGGGGGAGGGGGGGAAGAGGAAAAAATAGTGTAAACAATAACAACAGCCCAATCTAACTGCTGAAGCCCTCCTCTCCCGTTGAAGTGTTAAAATGCCATAACTTCTGAGTCTTAATTCTGCATCACACTCAACCTACCAGCTGGACCCATGGTACACCTGCTCAAGCGTTGACAAATGGGAGCCAGAGACAATACCCCCTCCCACTCCTTCCATATCCCCCACTTCACCTTCTCCATCCTGACCTCGGTTCCCCCATACCCCAATCCCTCAACTGCCCAAAAGATTAGCATCAGTTTCATTATTCTATCCTACATATGGCCACACAAACATCGCCCCAAGTACAGGTTACTGAATATGAGACAATAGATTAGCTATCTCCACATAACTCTTACTGTTAATCTACACCAAATGTGTATTTGATGTGTATACTGCACTACCCCCACCACACAAACTCTCCATTCTGGATCTCAATCCCTACCTAAGACCAACCTCGTCAGTCAGTGGAGATGTAACTGTAGAACAGCCGTGGAAGACTAAGCACACCTGCAATGTTTATTTGCTGTTCATGATTCCTGTACTTGTATCGGTTTTGTATTTTCTGTTTTTCAAATAAAAAAAATTTTGTGAAAAAGTATAGGTGGCCCTGATAGGCACTGGAAGGTAACTCTGATAGGCAGCACTGATAGGTAGCACTGATGATGCAAAACTGGTGGGCACTGATTGGCAGCACTGGTGGGCACTGATGTGGCAGCAGTGCCTCTCTGTGTGAGTGACCTATGTCCCATTTACAGAAGCCGGTGATCTGCTTTTTTTTTCCTCCTCACGCTGTCAGCGCAAGGAAAAAAAAGCTTATTACTTGCATCTGTTTACATCACATGATTAGCTATCATTGGCTGACAGCTGATCACATGGTAAGGGATCTGTGATCAGCCAAGACTCATAGACAGGATGAATAAGGTGAATATTTATGCATATAAAAAGAGAAAAGTAATAATAATTTTCTAAAATGAGATGTATTGTATATGTATATATTAAAACTGAATTCTAGGGAGATATAAAAGACTCAGATTCCCGGAGCTCTGTAATTATTTCAAATGCAAACACTGTAAGTTCCTGAATGCAACCTGTTATCTGCCTCTTGCAGTCTCTGTACTACAGGACTGGAGTGTGAGAGAAAAAGCAGCACATGTTCATGTGGTGATAGAAGGAAGGAGCAGAGTGACAGAGAGACAAGACCATCACTGGGCTGCTTCTTATATCACTGTCCAGTCACAGAGTGGGGAGGGTCCAGGACAACCTGGGCTAAGAGGAAGTGGGTTCAATGATCCCGGCCATCAGACCGAGGACATCAAGTGGCAGAAAAATGGTACTATGGGGGATATCTCTGGACTGAAGGTGAATATTGTAGAAAAATCTGGTTACATTATTTTATCTTTTAACATGCTATTCATCTTGTTATTTGTATCTTGAGTTCTGTTTTTAAAAAAAATCTGAAAATTGATAGATATAGTATAGAGTAGATATAAAATAAAATCCTGTTTATTTGATCAGAAATTAGTGGATGTGTCTTCCAGTGTAGCACCCTGATGTCTAGGCAGGGTTGCTTCTAAATTTACCTGTCTGGAATTGCTGCACTTCTCTTTTCTGGGATTTGATGGCCGGGTATCTGGTGACAATAGAGAAGACAAGGACATTGCAAGGACGGATTAGGAATGGATGAGGTGCCTCAGCCAATGGGCAAGGATCTTCTTGGGTCTCTTGGCCTGCTGGGAGAGCCTATTTGTTTGGGTGTAGTCAGGTGATCAGGGTTTCCGTGTCACCTGGACGACATTCTGGGTGGACGTGTGTTGTGCTGCCCGGGCTGCTAGGCTGGAGTTTGGGCCTATCCCTGACAAATCTGGCTTCTAGGCTGTCTGAAGGCCTATCCAGAAGCAAGAGAGCAGTGTAGGGTTGGGATTGTGGCTTGCAGTCCAACCAGAAGTGACGGTTCTGCTGGCCGGAGAACAGGGAACCACAGTGAGTAACTGAAGCAAGTGCTGGAACAGTATTCTCACCAACCGGGGATGGTGAAGAATCAGTTAACTTCAGCAGGTGCCAAACTAGGGACCCAGCCAGTGGGGTGATGATTGAGGAGTATCTGGAGTGCCAAGCCAGGGACCCAGCAGGGAAGCGGGGGGAGGGCGCTTGAGGAAGATACTAAAGTAAGAAGATTAGAAGGGCTCACAGGATTCAGTGGCAGTGAATCAGCAAGTCTAGTGAGAGAGATTGAGAGCACAGTGGGCTGAGAATCTTCAAGAAGTGATTATATAAAAGTAAAGGAGTTTGTTATAATTTGTGTTAGGAACTGCTCCAAGACTGTTGCCATAGACAGCGCTCCTACACATGCAGAGGTGGTGTCTTGCTGGATGCCTTTCCCTGCATGGCTGTCTACCTGTAGAAGTCTCGGAGTCTGCCAATTTAAATTGAAAATACCTAAGGGTGTCCTGACTCTAAACTCTCTCGCCCACCATTCTGTTCAAGAAAAAAAGAAATCTCTTTGCATTGAAGAAGTGTCTGGCGCCCATAAATCCACCTTACATTACACCCACTATGCCTTGCAACCCACTCTATACAGAAGAATGTCAGCTGTCCCTTGTTCTGGAGGTTCTCAGACTAAAGGAGGCCAGGGACCTTGCTACAACAGATATGTTGGAGCAGCTAGTGAATATTAGAGTGGTGTATTAGGCTGCCCATAGATGAGCGGGCTGAATGAAAAAAAAACGAATTAGATCCCCCTATCCACACATTCAAGGTGGATGAATGAATCCTCCCTGCTGTGTCATTGTCTTCCTGAAGCACTGATCGAGCGTAAAGAATTCAGCAGGGTGGTTGTACAGAAGTCAATCAGTAGATCGACTTCTGTACAACTACAGTGCCCACACATAAATCAAAATTCAGCTAGTCCCTGCTGAACCAGTCTAATTTCGATTCATGTATGGCCAGCTTTAGATAGTAGATACTGAAATATAAAATAGTGAAAGACACATACAAATCAGAAAACTGTATACTTACCTGTGCTCATTTTCCTTTATTAACACGTACAATATGTATGGCATCATACTGATAGTATATAACAATATAAAAACAGGGTGAAAATTACCTATAAAGTTTAAAGGAGAAGTCCAACCAAAGCTTGTTTGGCTGGGCTTCTCCTATGGATCACAGGAGTGCAATTTGTTTTGCACTCCTGTGACCCATTTTCAGTAGAGAGTGGACTGAAGTCCACTCTCTGCTGTCATCATGGATATCATTCCAGGCACTGCATCATCCCGACAATGGGAGTTGGGATCTGCCAGGTGCCCGCAAGGTGCCTGGACTGACACCCATCTCAGACTCTCAGCGGGCTGCCCCTCCACAGCTAAGTGCTCCAATGAGCGCTGAGGGAGATGAGCAAAGAGCTATGACTGAAAGTCTACAGCTCTCTGCTCACGGAGCTGTTTTCAGTACAGAGGTGGCGGGAGACAGATGCAGCCACTGAGGTAAGTATAAATCTGCAAAAAAAACCTTACTTCTCTTGTAATTATTAATATTGGAAGTAGAAGAGAAAACTACAGATCTTCCAAAGTCCTCCATGGTAAGGGCAATAGGATTGACCCTGTCATGTGTCAAGGAGGTAGCATAAGATGACCATATTGCTGCCTTAAAAATCTCCAATGGAGTGAAATCTTCTGCATGTTGCTATAGACCAGGGATCTCCAAACTACAGCCCTCCAGCTTTTGCGGAACTACACATCCCATAAGGCATTGAAAAACTGACATTCACAGACAGGACTAGGCATGATGGGAATTCTAGTTACTGAACAACTGAAGGGTCATAGTTAAGAGACCCCTGCTATAGTCCAATGGTCTCCAAACTTTCTAAAATAAGGGCCAATTTATTGTCCTTCAGAATTTAGGAGGGCAGGACTGTGGACATTGGGAGTAGAGGAGGTCCTGACATCAGTAGGAAAAAACAATGCCCTTATCATTGGTGTCAGTGGGAGAAATCGCGCCCCATCATTGGTGTCATTGGGAGCAATTGTTCCCCTTCATTGGTGTCAGTTGGAGAAATGATGCCCTATTTTTTGTAACAGTGGATGAAAGAGTGCCGAAGGGCCAGATAACAGCAGGCAAAGGGCTGCATCTGCCCCTCAGGCCATAGTTTGGAGATCACTGCTCAGAGGCGTAGCTTGAAGCTTGTGGGCCCTGATGCAAACATTAACATGGCCCCCAACTACCACCCACCACTTCCACCGTGTGTGCAGATACACCCATCGCACACCAAGATACTCAAAGTGGCTTAAGAGTTTAGAGTTCCCAGAGTTCCTCTTTACATTAGAGAACAAGGGTCACCCCTGAAGAATCAGAGGGCAGGGATCACTACTGGAGAATCAGAGGGCAGGGACCTCTGACAGGTAATTTGGCAGAGCTCCTTTCCCATTCCAGCACTGTAAACAGCTCCTCTCACCTCACAATACACAGGGCTGAAATCACATTCCTTTACACACAGTCTATCAGCCTCCACAGGGTGTATCTGGCTTTTATGTTGCCATTCTGACCTGTGACATTCCCTGGTCAGAACAGCAGTGTAGTTGCAGTAGGCAGATACACCCTATGCAGATCATGGCTGACTGGCTGTGTTGTAAAGGAATGTGATTTCAGCCTTGCGGAGGAAGAGCAGTATAGAGTGCTGTACTGGGAAAGAAGCTCAGCAGCAGGCATATAATCCAGGGCATAGGGGGTGATCAGGGGACATTTGTGGGCTCAACTTAGATCTGGAGGGGCAAAGCCATGTGACACAGACTTTGGAGCCTGCAGCCCCTCAGGGACCTCTCAGGAGGTGTTAAGGGATTTGTTTTAGCAATTTCTGAAGGTTTCTCTGTCAGTGATGGCAGGTGTTGGGGGAAGGTCACCTCCCGGAGGTGTGTGTCTTTTCCCCAGTTGTCAGGGAAGTGGGGTAAGTGGACATCCCCGAGTGGGGGGTACAGAGAATCCTAGCTAGTGACTAGAAAACACTGAGCAGTGTCTTACCTCACCAGTGACATCAGTCCCAGTGTGGCTACAGGACGGCACTCTCCTCCTCTTAACTTGCTGAGCTCAGTTACCATTCCATGTTGCCAGCATACAGCACATTTCCCTATCCTGGGCTGTTCTCCCCCCATGCTCCTCTCCATTCAGGAAATTGCTCACAGCTCCTCCCCAGCCAATGAGAACAGAGGGATGTGGACTGTGGAAGGCAAAGGGGAAGCCCAGCACTGGAGTGTGGCTGTGGGGCCCTAGGGTAGATTAGAGCTGAACTTTGTGGAGTATATGATAATATGACAGGGAGGCTGCAGGGGCCCCCTGGAGCTAGGGGTGTGGTTTCTATTGTGACCCTTGCAACCCCTTATGTTACACCCATGTCACTGCTATATACAAAGATAAAGCTCTTATGAATATTCTGTAATACCAATTGGAACTTCCATGCCCTGGACAGAGGATGCCTTTTTGATTATTTTTTTCTAGCCATGTGGCAAATGGTTCTGGAAGTCAGTGGCTGTCTTTTGCATGGTCTTCATGGTAGCACAAATACATTTTCTGTGGCACCATATTCTTCTCTTTTACAGGTAAATTTGGATGGTAAGAGCATGAAGTTGGTCTATGATAAGCTTGGGAAAACTGGCAAGACTATTTCTTGATGTAACTTCCTTCCTGGGACAATTCTGACACTTCTCACATACATGTAAAAATCTACATTTGTTTTTGCTAGAAAATAATTTAGAACTCCAACACATTGCATATACTGTATATATATTTTTAGCAGAGGCCCTATAGCAGGGATATGCAATTAGCGGACCTCCAGCTTTTGCAAAACTACAAGTGCCATCATGCCTCTGCCTCTGGGTTTCATGCTTGTGGCTGTCAGAGTCTTGCTATGCCTCATGGCATTTGTAGTTGTGCAACAGCTGGAGGTCCGCTAATTGCATATCTCTGCCCTGTAGAATAAAATAATGGGTATTTGTGCAGAGGATTTTCAAACACTTTTTTTTTTTGGAAGAAATACATTTTAATGAATTTAGTTGCACACAAACACAATATAATACCACATTTTTGGTAAAATATATAAGATGATGTTACACTGAGTAAATAGATAGCTAACATGTCACACTTTAAAATTGCGCACACCCGTGGTATGGTGCCTAACTACGGTACTTAAAATTATCCATAGGCGATGCTTTAAACACTTTTACAGGTTACCAGTTTAGCGTTAAACAGAGTTACCTTTTACCGGCTAACCACTTGGGTCACGTGGCGACTGGACTATCTCTTTCTACTTCTGCAGTATGTTTTGGGTTTCGGCGGACCATTACTCAGCCTGCATCCTCACTAGTCAGCAGCATCCAAATCATGGGACCTTGACAACATGAGCAGGTACCCTTAAGCATTTATCATGGGTCACAGTGAGTACATCCGGGTTCCCTGGTCTCCGCTTCGGTCCATTGTGTACTTATATATACAGGATCTTGCTGCTTGGTCCATTTATATTTATATTTATTCTCATCTTCATTGCTTATGATGTATGCTTTACCTGAAGGCACTATTCTGGTAAATGAGCTTGGGCACATCCCAGCATGTACACAGGTCTAAACAATCTCAACAATGAGGCTAAGTTCTGGTCTCTGACTGGATCATATGGACTGCTGTGAACAGTTGGACAAATTACCTTTTTTGAGACTTTTTGATGGTTTATCTGCAAGTATAATGGCTCCTTGGATGTCTCAATCTGCCACTTTGCTAAATGTGTGAGCCATGGCTGATATTATTAAGTTACACAGCTGGAGCACTTTAGAGGGTCTTTGTGGTGAAGTACTTTTCTCACATTCCAAGGAGTCAGGAGAAGTGGCAGCTTTGGTCACCCCCGCTGGAAGAGAGAGACAGAATGAGTGAAGTGGAGGCTTTGGTGGGCTAGGTCAGTGCTGCAGCAGAGTATCGAGGCCTGCAGGGGCTGCAGCAGCAGCTATCAGACATGCTGGGGGGTCAGGAGCGGCTCCCTCATCTGCTACTTCCCCATCTGCTCGGAAACGGGCTAGGATGGTTCCCCCTCCTGAGTGCCTGAGTCCTTCACCTGTCCCCCAGGTCTAGCATCCATGTAGGAGCCCCTGTCTCAGAGACCCTCCAGGGCCTGCTGCTGGGCTTTCTTCTCCAAGTCCCAATGGGGGTCCCAGGAGGAATCCTCATCGCCGGTGGGACCTGCGGGCGGGGGGCATCCTGCTCTTACCCCCTTCTCCCCCTCTCTTCAGATGCCAAAGCTTGCAGCTGGCCCCTGCTGAGGTGCCAAATGAGGGTGGGGCGGCTCAGCGTGGGAGACGATCAAGAACACGCAGTGGGGGGTGTCACGGCCCCTCAGCTGCTCCCAGTGGGAGATCATCTGCCCTGGATGCTGGAGGAGATCACACCGATGGGCATCTGCTTTACACCCCTGCCTGCCACCACCACAGGGATTCAGAGCCTTTGGCTCTCTCTGTGGCTTCAGTGCAGAGAGAATCTCAGCCAGCAATTAGATCAGCTATGGGTGGCAGGAGGGCTTGGGCTCCCTCTGCTGGACCTCAAGCGCTGCTACAGGTAATGCCAGTGGAAGGAGGCTGGAGACTTGAGCTGGGGGATCCCCCTTAAAGAGACAGCATGTCCCTGCTGGTGCTGAGGGTTTTAAGGTACCCCGCAGCTCATCATCCTTGCAAGATACAGCTGGGGCAGATGATGATGCTTCTGGGATCCCTGAGCCAGAGTCACCAGAATGCAGGGTTACACACTTTGGAATCTATTGCAACACGGTTTGGGATTCCTCTAGCGCCTGAAACCACGGAGGCTTCTGCCACGGTCATCCAATTCTGGGGTATTGTCATTGACACGCGAATTATGGAATTTTGCTTGCCAATTGACAATTTGGAAGATCTGTATCAGATGGTTGACGAGGTCTAAACAGCAGTCCCGATTGGGTATGCTTAATTTTGCCTGCCGCATTATGCCTCTGGCTCTAAGTTTCGGGATCATCAAATTTGTTATCTTTGCGACAACATGGAGGTGGTGGAAGTTGTGTCCAGCCTGTCTGCCTCACCACCGCCGATGCTTACTGCGTCACCCTGTCTTGTGGTGTTCAAATTGTTTTGTGCAAGCTGTTCATGTCCCAGGTGTTTTAAATTCCATTGCCGATTCATTGTCTCATTTCCAGTGGGATAGGTTCTGAAGGCTGGCAGTGGCAGCAGAACAGCAGGGAGTTCCTTGTCCCGAGCAGCTGTGGAGACTGGCGGAGTAGCAGGGGAGCTGTTACGTCAATTTGTGAGGGAAAGTACGTGGGCTGGATATTCGTTGGTTTGGGGTGAGTGGTACGCTTTGATAAGTTTGGTCGGTGGTTGTTTTTTCCACTCCGGATCAATTGTCTTTGCTTTTGGATTTTTTTTGTTATAATGGAATTTGCCAGGGGCACATCAGTTTCGTAACTGAACAGGAGCTTGGCCGCTTTAGCTTTCCTCTTCCGGATGCATGGCTTGAGTGATGTTACCAAAGACTTTATAGTGAGACAGACCATGAAGGGTTGCACGGTACCAAGGTTGCAAGATACCAGTCCCAGTCTTGTTTGATTTGCGTCAGAAATTAGTGGAGGAGTTGCCCGGGGTCTACACCTCTGCTTATGAGGTGCAGTTGTTCACTGTAACTTTTGCACGGGCCTTTTTTGGGGCATTCCAGATTGGGTAACTGGTTAGCAAGAACAGGAGTTGCGTGGGTGGGCTGCAAGCCTCGTATATGACAGTGGTTGACAACTGCGTCTGGATTTATACTGGGAAATCTAAAACTGATTAGTTGGGAAAGGGGGTTACTGTGTCCTTGTTTTGGGTGCTGCCAGCCTCGGTTTGCCTAGTCTCTTCTGTTTAGTGGTTTGTCGAGGCGAGGGGGTCGGCACTTGGCAAAAGAGAAGATGCCTTTTTTTGCTGCGCGAGGATGGATTGTCCTTGTTGCAATTTCAGTTTTTGGCAGTTTTTTGCTGTTGTTTGGCTGGGGCCTGCAGCTGGATTTTTCCCAGTTCAATACTCATTCCTTTCGTGTGTGTGTGGGGGGGGGGGGGGCTGCGGAGGCAGCCAGGTGGGGTTTTGACCCTCAGGTTGTGAGATGCATAGGGAGGTGGGAGTCCGATTGTTTTAAGATTCATGTTTTCCCTCATTTGCTCTGAAGTTGTCAGCTGTCAGCTGTTCTTTACATTGTGTTTTTTCGTGTGGCTCTGTTTTCTTTTGTTTTCTTTCAGATCTTCCTCCTGGGTTTGTCTGGATCTTGGGAGATTCCTGTTTTTGGAGGGCTGTGAGGGCTGGTGTTCATCCTGAGAGGAGGCAACTTGGCAGTCTACTGAGTGAGGCTATTTTGAAATGGCTGGGGAGTCGGGGCATGATATGGGGCCGGGTTCTTACTGCATTTCATTACTATTCTAAGGTCGACAGGCCCCCGGATGTTTTAGTGCTGTTGCTGTGGGTTGGTGGTACTGAGTTGGGGGTTTTCGGCCACCAGGGCCTCGATGAGGGATGTCAAATTTGACATTTGCGCATGATGCGCTATTTTCACAGATGGATCATTTTATGGTCAGATATTGTGGCTAAAAAGGTTTGGCGTTTTGCTCACTCCATTGGTCGTCTGAACAAGGTGAGAATTAAGTTAAACAGGGAGGTAGGCGGGTTTGTGGCTAAGCTTGGGGGCATGGTGGTTCGCCACCGGGAGCTGGAGGATCAGTCTCTCTGCTATTGGAGGGATGATGGTGTTCGCCTGAATGCAGTAGGGACAGATATTTGGTCTTTGGGGCTACAGGAGGGGGGTCTGAGGGCGCTGAAGGTGTGGAGGGATTTGCTTGAATGAGGTGTCACTCAAGCTAATGTGGTGGGTCAAGGGGTCTTTGGGAGGTCAGTAATTACATGGCTACATAATTGTGGGGCCCATCTAAGGTATATCACTTCCACTTGGTTAGTGGTGGTTCTCCCAGGAGCGAGGTCTCCTGGGGGAGGGGAATATGGAATAATGTGTGATGTCAAACGTCTTCAAGCTGGTTGGGGCACAGTGAGGACATGGACAATTCAATTTAAAATTGTACCTTAAATGCCTTGGGCATTACATTGTTGAATTTGCACTTATTGGTATGTTTTAATATTATGTTATTTTATTCTTTGGTTAATAAAATTGGCTGCTGGGGCCGTATAAAACCCGTGTCACTCAGTCTGTGTCTTTATTCTAAATTTGTAAGGACCTAGGTTGACAAATGCTTTAGTCATGTCTTACACATTGTTTTGGTAGAGGCTTCAGTACTTTGGTATGCCCCTACAGGGATTATCATATTATATTTTATATACCAAACATTGCTTCCACTTAGACTTTTCTCAGTGGACATTCTGATGGATATGCATGGCTTATTATGCTTTTTTTGCAGTGCCGTCACAAAGTAATCTAGAGTGATGCTGAGATATATGCGCATTACGTGTCAGCAAAATCCCCCCCCCCCCCAAATTGAGCTCTAATCCTCATGCTCACCCCCAAGTATAAATCTACCCACTGCTGAAATCCCCCTCCAAGTACAAATCTTTGCCCCATCCCCTAAATCCCCCCCAACACAAATATCCCTCCCAAAAAAAGGTCATGCCTCCTTTTTTGGATTATAGTCTATTCCACTATCAGGGAGAGTATCACCATCCTTTCATACGCATGTAATCAGATCGGGATTGAAAACATTTCTACCATGAGGGCTCCTTCACACCATACGTGCATGAAAACTGAAAAGATTTCACTTGCAGAGACATACGTTTCACATCAGTTTTCATATGTGTCAGTTATGTTCCCTGTTCACACCAATGTTGATGCCATGTCAGTTTTTTTCTAATCCAGAAAACTGCATACATGTTGCAGATTCCTGCGCAGAAAAAAAGCTGCATGTTGAGGTGTGAACAGGGCACGAGGCTATAGCCCCTGGATCACACCATGGTATAGAGACTCCAGTTTTTCTGCATGCGTTCTGCAAGGGCACAAAGAATAATGGTTCTCTATGTGCCCTGTTCACACCACAACACTGATATCACGTGTAGATTTTTTCTGTGCAGAAATCTAAAATGTGTATGCAGTTTTCCACACTGAATAAACCTGACATGACATCAACATGGGTGTAAACAGGGCACAGAACTGACGTGAATGAAAATTGATGTAAACTGATGTGAAACTGATCCCATCATTTTTCATGCAGGTATGGTGTGAACGAGCCCTTAATCTTGTCTCAAGGTTACTTTTTTCTATGGGCTACATCACAGTCTTGTGATATTTAACCACACATATTTACCTCCGAGTTCAGCACTTAATTTACTCCTGTGAATTACATTTTTTACATTTGCATATTCATCATCTTTGGTGGATTCCATAATATCTCATGAACCTACACAGACTATTCATATTATTGCCTTTTTTTTTCTCAGTTGGAGAGATCATCTATTCACTCAAGTGAATCTTGTAAATAGACTCATCCTACCTACGACATGCTTCAGGATCAGAACTTACCTCGGGCACATTTTATCATCTGCTATGGGTCTGTCATATTATTCAGGAGTTCTGGGCACAGGTGGTGACATTTTTGCATGACACCATGGGCTCACCACTGACCCTGGACCTCGAGTTGTGTTTGCTTTATCCTAATCCCGATATGGATACATTCACTAAAATTACTAAATATGAAACCCTATTCCTAGCTAGAAAACTAATTGCAAGAAGTTGGATGAACGCTGACCTCCCTACACTCAACTCCTGGATTTGTGAAACTAATAATAAATTGCCTTATAAGAAGTTTTTCTATGTCCATAGAGGCTGCCTGTGGACATCTATCCCTAAATGTGAGATAGATGGTTGCAGTCATAACCAACATGTGGGTGACTTCGGAATATGTGTTTCTATGCCACATGAAGAATAATAGACCAACTTGTGTACTGCTTTGCCCCACATTATGGTTACCCAATAAAAGGGTCCTTTATTAATGGGCCACGTGGCTTCTATTGGTAAAATTCTATTGACCTTATCACACCTATGCTCCACTTCTACTAACTGTTATTTGTACTCGGTTGACATGGATACCTTGTTTAGGAGTCAACCTCTTTGTTAGTGATTGCAATAATGTACTACACTGTCCATTGTACTGTATAGTGTTGTACTATTGGCAGATTCTTCCTTCACATGTACTTGTATTTGCCATCTTGTAAACAGTGTTATTCTATATAATCTCCCATGTGTGATGATTTAATAAAGATCAAAAAAACATAGGTAAAGCTCTTTATGGCCTAGCGCCTGTGCTTCAGAAACTCTAATGCCGTGTGCACAGGATCGGAATTATGGTCAGAAAAAGGTCTGATGGTTTTCACAACGGAATTCCGCTCAAGCTGTCTTGCATACACACGGTCACACCAAATCCCGACAGCCACTAGACAGGACTAGATGGGACTAGAAAAAGGAAGTTCAATACCTAGTAGCCAATAGGTTCCATATCGTAGTTGAATCTGAGCATGCGTGAGTTTTTGCACGTCGGAATTGCATACACACGATTGGAATTTCCATCAGGAAAATTGAGAGCATGCGCTCAAATTTTTGCTGGCAGAATTCGGCCAGCTAAATTCCGATGGAGCATACACACGGTCACATTTTCCGATGAAAAGCTCTCATCGGTCTTTTGCTGGCCAAAATTCCAATCGTGTGTATGCGGCATTAGACTAGATGTTATAGCCATGAAAGATGCTGTTTTTATGGTTAACTTCCAAATATTGTGTAGCTCAGGCCCCAAACCAGTCTCGCTGTTTGTCCCAGGTTATATTCCTTACTGGATGCATAGCAGCCAGGCACACAGCAGTTTTCAGTCTTACCATGTAATAACTAGGCAGAAAGTATCTTTTTAGGATTTATTGCCTGAATAACTTAAATAGGGTATAGGATGAGCCTTGGGATACTCCAAATCTAGTGTACACTTTAACAGATGACACCCTCTAGTAGTAAGTAACTTCTTCAAGGTGGATCTATAGTCTACATCTGACCAGGGATTGGTTGAGGCTGCATGAATATTGAGCCCAGTGAGGATCTACCTCTTCCAACCTACTATGTTCCTGAACTTTCCAGAATACAGGGGGAAGTAGTTGAGCCTGCAACCAGCAGAACCCAGAACAACCAAAATCCAATCCTGCTCCACTCTACAGAGAAGCCAAAAACTCAATTTACCTAACCCTATTAGCAACCTAACTAGGAGGGTGCTATAGTTGGTTTCTTAGAACAACATTCAAATTCCACAATATTTCAAAGCTGTCCTATTAAGGTCTACTCATCATAAAGGAATAAGACTTACAATTGGATGAAGAGCCTATCTGGTTGCTGAGAATTAGGGAAACATGAGTTCGATTTGAACATTGGCTGTTCGCCGAATAGCGAACATTAGCAAATTCCAAAGCAGCAGAACACCCTTTAAAAGTCTATGGGAGAAATCAAAAGTGCTAAATTTAAAGGCTTATATGCAAGTTATTGTCATAAAAAGTGTGTGGGGACCTGGGTACTGCCCCAGGGGACATGTATCAATGCAAAAAAAGTTTTAAAAACAGCTGTTTTTTCGGGAGCAGTGATTTTAATAATGGTTAAAGGGAAACAATAAAAGTGTAATATTCCTTTAAATTTCATACCAGGGGGGTGTCTATAGTATGCCTATAAAGGGGCGCATGTTTCCCATGTTTAGAACAGTCTGACAGCAAAATTACATTTCTAAAAGAAAAAATTAATTTAAAACTACTCACGGCTATAATGAATTGTCGGTCCGACAATACACATAAAAGTTCATTCCCACAGGGGAACCCCGGACCAAATTTTTTTTTTAAAAATGCATGGGGGTCCCCTTATATTCCATACCAGGCCCTTCAGGTCTGGTATGGATTTTAAGGGGAACCCCGCACCAAAATTTTAAAAAAAAATGGCATGGGGTAGTTACGTAAACGGGGTGACTCAGCCCCCTCTGACAACATGGGGAAAACCATAGGGAAGTCCCCGTGCGTCAGAGGGGACGGGGTCACCGGGTGGCACTGCCCTCCGTTATATGAGAAGTGTCAGAAGAACTGAAGCGCCACGCAGCCGAAGACTCCCGCTGAGGCGGATCGTGCGGAGCGGAGAAGAAGCCGGAGGAAAATGTGGGACGAGAAGAGCAGAGGAAGATGAAGAAGAAGAAGATGGAGGAAGAAGAAGAACACCGAAGGAAGACCAGAAGAAAGAAGATGGGAGAAGAAGCGGAAAGAAGAAGAAATTAATAAAGGACTTGTCAAAAACTGTCTATTGTGTTTTTTAACCTTTTTTGACACTTTTTTTGTGAAATGGTGTGAAATGGTAGGGGTACATTTGTACCCCATTACCAATTCACACGGGGGGGGGGCGGGATCTGGGGGTCCCCTTGTTAAAGAGGGCTTCTGGATTCCGATAAGCCCCCCACCCGCAGACCCCCACAACCACTGAGCAAGGGTTGTGGGGATGAGGCCCTTCTCCCCATCAAAATGGGGACAAGGTGCTTTGGGGGGCTACCCCCAAAGCACCCTCCCAATGTTAAGGGTATGTGGCCTGGTATGGTTCAGGATGGGGGGCGCCCCCCCTCTTTTCTTTCGGGCTGCCAGGTTGCGTGCTTGGATAAGGGTCTGGTATGGATTTTTGGGGGACCCCACGCCATTTTTTGTTTAATTTTGGCATGGGGTTCCCCTTAATATCCATACCAGACCTGAAGGGCCTGATATGGAATTTAGGGGGACCCCCACGCATTTTTTTTAAAATTTTGGTTCGGAGTTCCCCTGTGGGGAAATCCCATGCCTTTTTTATCAATGAACTGTTATATGTATTGTCGGACCGACAATTCATTATAACCGCGAGTAGTTTTAAATTACTTTTTGTGCTTTAGAAATTTAATTTTGCTGTCAGACTGTTCTAAACACGGGAAACATGCGCCCCTTTACAGGCATACTATAGACACCCCCCAGGTACAAAATTTAAAGGAATATTACACGTTTATTGTTTCACTAGAAGCATTATTAAAATCACTGCTCCCGAAAAAACAGTAGTTTTTAAAACTTTTTCTTGCATTGATACATGTCCCCAAACACTTTTTATGACAATAATTTGAATATAAGCCTTTAAAATTAGCACTTTTGATTATTCATGTTCGTGTCCCATAGACTTTAACGGTGTTCGAACAAATTTTTTGCCTGTTCGCATGTTCTGGATGCGAACCGAACCGGGGTGTGTTCGGCTCATCAATACTGAGAATGCTGACATGGCCAAAATATTGACTCTCAAAGTATTGTCCCCTATATGGTCTATAAACGTGTCCCAGACTTTGGAATAAATGCTTATCAATATAGTTGTGCCCTAGTAGAGATATCCCCTGAAGAACAATTCAATTTACAAATATATATTTCAAAAATATACAAATCTTTATTCACATTTCTCTTAACACAAATTAGATGACAAACACTTAAAACCATTTAAAAAAGATGTGTTGGATATGAAAGATCATGATTTGGCAGCAGTCTTCGTGGGTATGTTGAGACAGATCACAGTATTTAACCACATGTATTGCAGTTTTCTATAATTGTACACACCCATTAGCCATCCATACATGCCCTGGGGGACATGAATCCTTAATTAATGTTTTAAAAAAAACTATTGTTTTTTTCAGGAGCAGTGATTTTATTTATGCTCAACGTGCAACAATAAAAATGAAAAAAATCCTTTAAATATAGTGCCTGTGGTATCTGGTATGGATTTGGAGGGGAAAGCCACACCAAAAAAAAAAAAAAACAGCTTGGGTTTCCCCCAGAATCCATACCAGACCCTTATCTGGGCATGCAGCCTGGCAGGTCAGGAAAAGGGGGGAGGAATGAGTGAGTGGCCCCCCTCCTGAAACACACCAGGCCACATGCCCTCAACATGGGGGGTGGGTGCTTTGGGCAGGGGGGCTCTGCCCCACCCTAAAGCGCCTTGTCCCCATGTTGATGGGGACAAGGGCCTCATCCCCAAAACTGTGGCTGGTGGTTATGGGGGTCTGCAGGCAGGGGGCTTATCAGAATCTGGAAGCTCCCAGATCCTGCTCCCCATGTGAAAACCTAAAAATTGTGTCCCTCAATGTAAATCTATTGTCAATAACTCCGCCCGCCAACCCTAAAAAATAAATAAATAATATAACACTCCCGCCTCCTGGGATGGCCTCCCACTGAATGCCTGCTCTGCGCTTTGACATTTCTTATATAGGCAAGGGGCAGAGCCACCTGGCTATGTCACCCGTGTCACCGCCCTCACATGACTTCATGGAATGGTGCATGCTTGGCCTGTGATGTCACAAGAATTGTCAAAGTGCGGAGCAGGCATTTGGCGGGAGTCCGTCCCAGGAGGCATAGCGATTTCAATTTATTTTTATTTTTTGGGGTCGGCGGTGCAGCGGGTGGTGTGCTTGACAATGGATTTACATCAAGGAACACCATTTTTTTTTATTTTTTAATAAGGGATTTGTCAAAAACGTTTTTATTACATTTTGATACTTTTTTTGGTGAATGGGTAGTGTTACCCGAAACAATTTATATGCTGGGATCTGGGGGCCCCTTGTGAAAGGGGGCTTGAAAGAATCTGGAAGCCCCCTTTCACAAGGGGCCCCCAGTAACACTACCCTGTCTGCAGACCCCATGAACCAACAGCCACAGTTGTTGGGATGAGGCCCTTGTCCCCATCAACATGGGGGCACGGTGCTTTGGGGTGGCCCCAAGGCACCCACCCTCCATTTGAGGGCATGTGGCCTGGTATGGTTGGGGGGTGCTCGCTTGCCCCCCCTTTCCTGACTTGCCAGGCTGCATGCTGGGATAAGTGTGTGGTATGGATTTTGGGGGACCCCACACCATGTTTTCTTATTAATTTAGCTTGGGGTTCCCCTCCAACCCCATGCCAGACCACACCGTTTTTTATTTTTTTTTGTTGATTTCAAAATGCTTTATTGTTGAATAAAGAGTAACATTGAGACAAAGTGTCACCCACGCAGGGGTGTAGTAGGGTATAAAACAGAGAGATAATAATTTTCACACGTTTTCACAATGGGAACAAAGAATGGGCTGTCATCTTCATGTTTGATATGTTAAGAAGAGAACTTAATGATTGGAACAGATACATGAGATACACTGCAAATCATAAAATTTCAGCTGTAAATCGTCCAAACGCCCAGGCACCCCCAGTGGGAACAATCTGTGCCATAGGCCACCAGGCAAACCTCACCCTGGTTACTGAAAGTACCAGTGTATACTCACAGAGAAGAGATAATTGTGACTTAAAACTTATCACTACCAAAACCTGGAGACATTTTTAATGAGTGACAAAAGAGCAAGAAGCCCACACTGTAGAACGTGAATTATAAAATCGCTTTGTGAGTAGACAATAGCATATTTAAGTGTAAATTAGAAGAATGTTACAGTCATAGCCCATATTCCCATCAGCTAGAGCCAGGAAACTTGGTCTTTGTTGGTCTTTCTGTTGGAAAGAATTTTTGTCATGATCTTTAGATCATTGTTGATTAATGAAATTGGTCTGTAGTTGCTTACTTGGCTGGGCTCTTTACTGAGTTTGGGGATGACAGAGATGTAAGCAAGGTTTGCTGCTGAGTCTATTAATGAACCCTTTCAAAGAATCGGGTCAAATAAGGAGAAAGGACATCTATAAAGGTCTTATAATATTGTGTTGAAAAGCAGTCCGGGCCAGGGGCTGATCCCTTTTTCAGTTCTTTGATGACCTCCCTGACTTTGCCTTCTGTGATAGGGGAGTCCATGATGGAGCAATGAGAATCAGATATTTTGGGGAGAGGGATATTGTCTAGAAAGGAATTTAGTTTAGGAGGGGAGCTGGGGTTTGTAACTGCATAGAGTTTAGAGTAGTACGAATGAAAGGTATCTAGAATCTGTGTAGGATTTTGGGTTAACATGCCCAATAGCGATTTAATTTTGGGTAGGGAGTGAACCCTTTATTTAAGGGAAAGCTTCACTGTGAGTTGGGGACCAAATTTTGTCAGAGAGGAGGTAAAAACTGGCACTCACCCATTTCAGGTGCTTTTCTGCACTAGAGGTAAGGGCTGTATTCAGGGCTATTCTAACTACGTCAAGTTTAGACAGAGAGGCGGGTGTAGGTTTGCTCTTGTGTGTTTTGCACAGGGATTGAAAGTCCTTCTCTAGTTTAAGTATGTCTAATCATTTATTTTTTGTTTTAGGCGTGATGCTAGTTGGGTGAGTTTTCCCCTCATGACCGCTTTATGAGCCCCCCATAAAGAGCTTGGAGAGATGCCTGTAGTTTCATGGAAGTGGAAGAATTCCTGTAGCTCCTTCTCTAGTATAGTACAGTGTATTGGGTTGATAAGAAGAGTCTCATTGAGGCATCACTGGGGTGGGCCTGTCTGAGGTAGGGATCCTGTAATTTTGAGGGTGACTATAGAATGATCTAACCAGGGGACCTCACATATGGAGGATTGGGACGCTAAGTGTATCTCTGAAGTATGTATGAAGATATGGTCGATTTGGGAATATGTTCCACGAGGTGCAGAGAAGTGTGTATAATCCTTTGCTTAAGGATTCAATTCCCTCCAGGTGTCTATCATCCCTAGGGAGTGAAGTAGTCGGGCAATGTGGAGGCTCTGTTTGAGGTGTCTTTTTGAGATGGGGATGCCTTTTGCTGATTTGTCTAGATATCTATATTTGAGTCACCATCTAATATCACCTTGCCTTCAAAGTGTGGGGTTAGGGTAGCTAACATGTAAGAGAAGAAGGATGCTTGCCCCTTGTTAGGGGCATAGTAAGATACCAGGGTGCCATTGATGTGACCTTTGACAAGGATGTAACGGCCTTCACTGTCTCTGACGGTCCGGGAGTGAGTGAATGAGATGTGTTTAGAGAGAAGTTCCACCACCCCTCTCATCCGCATTGGTCAGAAAAAATGTTGGGTAGCGATGGTGTAGGAAAGTGGGAGAGAAGCTTTTGGGAAGTGGGTTTCCTGGAGTAGGAGAAGTTCTAAGCCTCTGGAATGGTAGATGTGGAAAGCCTTACGCCTTTGGATCGGGGAGTTCAGTCCTTGTGTGTTATGGGAGGCTATCTTGAGTTTTGCTGTTTGTGGAGTAGGGTCAGCCGTCGATGTGACCCTACATGTACATGTGGATGGTTCCTACCTGGTTCCTTGGTGAGGGTGTTCTTGTCTGGGAGCAACTGTTTGAGCCTAGCCTGGGTAGCTTTTCCTGAAGGCACCTGGGGGGAGAGAAGAAGGCATAGAGGGTAAAGGATAGCCAGAAGCAAAAAAAAAGGAAGAAGGTGAGAAACCTCAGGGCTAGGGTAGAGGATGTCCCTAGATCCTGAGGGGCAGGGTTGGCATGCCGGAGGATAACGCCTCTAGGTCTCAGCAGGTGGAGTGGAAAGTGGTCTTGCCCTGGCCGCAGGACCCCCAGTAAAAATTGGTGGACCCTGAGGCAAGTAACCAGCATTAAAAAAAAATATTTAAACAACAATGTACAATAATAAAACATGTCTCCCATAAAGGGAGAGCAGTCTTGTTGTTCCTCTGATGGAGAACAGTAGCGGGGGATAGGGGGTGAGGAGAATGGAGGATGGGGTGGGTGGGGGGGGTTAAGGGAGGGGTGGTTGGGGGATAAGTGTTAGGCAGGTTAGGAGGGAAAGGGGAAGGTAATCGTGGGCAAAACAATACCAGTCCATTGGGTCCAGAACCCTAGATTGCGGTTCGCCAGTTTTTTTGGAATAGTCCATCAGTCAGGGTGGAGGACCTTGGTTAAAAGTAAAACAGAGAAAATAACATATTAAAGTACAACATAACAAGTGTATATGACCTAGTTGAGAAAAGTAAACTAGCCCGGCCACAACAATGGAGGCCTAGGTGGGTGTAGGAGTATCCAGTGTATCCGAATGTCCTGGGGAAGTAGGGCAAATCCATGAAGGATGATCGGGTCACTGGATCATCTCGGCGAGACAGATTCTCGGTGTCTCTTTAATTGTTGTTTGACCCACAGAGGGGTGAGGGGACTGTTCGGTGGGGGTCTCTTGGAGGAGTTAGGGCGGCTCTCTGTCTGGCGAGGGGAGATTTATTAGGATATAAACCCGAGTTGCAGCAGTAGACATTCACCATTTTGGGAGTTGCTAAAGCTGTATGACTTATCTATATATTGGAATTGAAGATGGAAAGGGAAGGACCATTGGTGCTTCATTGATTTTTGGGTGAGAGCATTCAGGAGAGGTTTAAGGGATCTCTGCTTCTGAATTGTGGTGAGAGTGATGTCTGTGAATATTTGTATTTTGTTACCTTGTATGGCTAGATTGTCTAGTTTGTGAGATTTCCTCATGATTTCTTCTTTCACCACATAAAAATGGGATTTAACCACTATATCTCGTGGGAGGCCATCTTGGCGAGGGGGTTGTAACACTCTGTGGGCCCTATCCAATTCAAGCCTGTGATTCTGGTTATCGGGGATGATAACTTTTATGAAAGATTTGACGGTGTCTTGTATATCAACAATCGATTTCGGGACACCACTGATGCGAAAATTGTAATTTCTGCTCCTGTTCTCTAAGTTGTCTATCTTGGAAAGAGCTGTTTCAAGTTGTTCTTGCAATATCTGGATGCAAGTAGTGTTCTGATTAGTACATGCTGCAGAGTCATCTACCGCTTGTTCAATGGTGTCCATGCGGGCTCCTAGGCTCTGCAAGTCAGATTTGATGGAAGATGTGATCTGCAAGGCATTTTGTGCGAGTCCTGCAGCTAGTATGTCAGAAAAGCTGCTTAGAAGCTGAGCTATTTCATGAGGGGGAATTTGGAACAGAGCTGAGGCTTGCAGGGAGTCAGCAAGGCTGTTAGGAGTGTTTAGCATGGGTGTGTGAGACATGCCTGCCAGGGATCTGCCCAAGAGAGACTCTGTGAAGGCTGGGGAAACAAGTAGATCATGCCTGGTGCTCACAGGGGTAGAAGCTGGGAAGGGAGGAGGTGGTGGGTCTGCTATGGAGTCCTCTGCTCCTGTGTCTGTGCCTGGAGGGGTCACGGCCACCATCTTGGAGGGCTCAGGGTTTGCTAGGCTGAACTTTAATTTCCTGTGTACCTCTCTCTTTTTTTTGGCTTACGACATGTGGGCGGGTGCTCAGTGTTGTCTGTCGGTTGGGGGTATCACTGAGGGCTCCTGCTTGTTTTAGCTGGTGTGGAGTGGTGCTCCGGACTATCGTGCCATTCTGGAAGTCCCACACATGCGCACTCTTTCTTTATGTTTTAACTGGCACTTTTCTTTTTTGCTCAGCTGTCAGTGGGGGGAAACCCCTTGACAGCTGATGACTCAACGGTTGTTAAGGATGCTGTGGCCGGCTTTTCGACCCTTTTTCTTAACAACCAGCTTACACTGTGCCCTGATTGGGCAAAGCTTTGCCCAATCAGGGTGCAGAATGCACTGTGCAGTGCTCATTGGCTTGGTATTGCATTTCATTCTCCCTAGCTTCGGAAGATAGGACACTTCCATCTTGTTGTTTATTTGAGTTAGAGTTTCCTTCCCCTTGATTAGAAAAACCAAGAAGTACAATGTTTGTCATGCTGCTCAAAGTTCCAGAATATTATTATTTCTGACCTTGGCGATTTTCCCTAGACTAGAATATCCTGAAATTAGTTCTGCAGCCTTGAGTGCTGACATTTGACATATTGTGATCCCATAAGTTCCCATGTCTAGCCGCTTTTGCAGATTCAATACCTAGAGCCAATTTGGCTTATCTGAAGTATTGATCTCGATATGCACTGGCATAGTTGCCAACTGTCCCGAATTTCCCGGGACATTCTCGGGATTAGGACATTCGGATTAGGACATTAGGAAATGCCCCGGGAAATTCGGTTTGTCCCGGGAAATTACATTTCCAGTTTTTTTGCCGCCGGCCACTAGAGGTCCGCAGCCGGCGGAGACAATGTCTCCGCCGGCCGCCATTTTTAAGAAGACCAGAAGTTGGTCTACAATAGAGTACCTGTGGCGCCGCCCACCCCCGCTGCCAGTGTGTGTGTGTGTGTGTAAAGTGCAGTGGGCAGCGCCACAGTTAAATGTCTCTGCGCGGCAACCGCGGCATGTTGGGGGCCAGTCTGTCACTGTGGATGTTGGGGCAGGGGCCAGTCATGGTATGATAATGTCGGGGGCCAGTCTGTCACTGTGTTGATGTCGGGGGCCAGTCTGTGAATGTGGGGGCCAGTGGTATGTCGGGGGCCAGTCTGTGGATGTCGGGGGCCAGTCTGTGAATGTGGGGGCCAGTGGTATGTCGGGGGCCAGTCTGTGGATGTGGGGGCCAGTCTGTGGATGTGGGGGGCCAGTCTGTGGATGTCGGGGGCCAGTCTGTGGATGTCGGGGGCCAGTGGTATGTCAGGGGCCAGTCTGTGGATGTCGGGGCCAGTCTGTGGATGTGGGGACAAGTCTGTGGATGTGGGGACAAGTCTGTGGATGTGGGGGCCAGTGGTATGTCGGTGGCCAGTGGTATGTCGGGGGTCCAGTCTGTGGATGTGGGGGCTGTGACGAACGCGGGTGTCAGATCCCTGCCCTCCTCGCTAACTGGCGACAAAGGACCGGCCAACCTCACACCCCGCTGTCACTTACGTAACAATGCCACACTCAGCTGCACCCAGCACAAAGATTTTCCATCTTGTGGGACCACAATCTAGGTGCGTTCAGCCTGAGAGCGATTGTCACTGGGCTAATTACACAATTAACCCTTTAACTGCCACCACCCCCATTTAAAAGACAGATCCGGGGGGACTCGTAATTTTAGCAATACCAATTATAAGTTTAGAATAAGCGCCTGCAACACACACTGCCACCACAGACAGGTCTGCTCAGTGCCTTACTTTACCACAGTAGCGCCCTTTTAAGAGACATGTTCGTTTATAGTTTGCATCAAGAGCTTTAAAGACAAGGTTAACACTTTTCAACATAAGGATTTATTATGAAAAGGTCAAGGTTGGTGCGAATAAACATTTACAGAAAAAGGATGTTTCAAAAAATAAAGACAATATACAGCCACAAAGAAATAAGGTAGGAAAAATACTTGCAATTAATGTCCGAGGGTTGATCAGAGTTCGATCAATGAGCGAAGGTAATCGGTTCTCAAACTTGGCAGATGTTCCTGCTTGGATGGTAAAAGGAGAACTGACCATTGCCTTGGCCTCTCCTCTTTTCTGTCAAATCAAAGGGGGTGTTGACAGCGACCAGTGACCAATCGTCTGGTCATCTTGTTTAGGGGTTGGTTGCTGGGAGGAGTCTACACTCATGACCCTGTCCCAGGTACACTTTATGATACATATTCATATCTCTGCCTCTCTATTGTTTATAAACTGCAGATATCCATTTTAGTGATCAGCATGATATTTGCTTCAAAACAAGTCCACACATGACAGGTTTCCCATTTCAGGGTTACCTAGGAGGAGTAAGGGGTCCCAGCGGCTTCCCATATGACCTGACATAGGGGTGTTTGGACTTGAAATGTTAGAAATTATCTGAGGAAACTAAATATATCCAGATTATGGCTGTGCTATGATGGCTTTGATAGTTATAAAAAATGTTGAAGTTTCAAAACTTTACTAATCTTTCTGCAGTCTGTGGTTGGAAGTATTTACGACGGGTATCTGTTGGTTCTCTGCATGGAGAGGGTGACAGTTTTACGACAGGCCGGAATATCTTGCCAGGCAACTTGAGCCTTGTTTATTGACCTAGCCTGGTTCTGTTTTCTCTGCTGAGATAACCTTTCTTTCCTTTTGAAGATTTTTAAAGGCTTTGGATTCCTAAGACAAGGGAGGGGGGATTTAAGATTATTCTAAGGTCAGCCAAACTGTCATGGCTGCGTTCCAAACAAAATGGCAACTAGTTACAATATATCCTGGCTCAGACGTGATATCGTTACAGGGGCCAGTCTGTGGATGGGGGGGGCCAGTGGTATGTCGGGGGCCAGTCCGTGGATGTCGGGGGCCAGTCTGTGGATGTCGGGGGCCAGTCTCTGGATGTTGGAGCCAGTCTGTGGATGTCGGGGGCCAGTGGTATGTCGGGGGCCAGTCTGTGGATGTTGGGGGCCAGTGGTATGTCGGGGGCCAGTCTGTGGATGTTGGGGGCCAGTCTGGAGATGTGGGGGCTGGTCTGTGGAGTATGTGGGGGCAGGTCTGTGCAGGATGAGGTGGGGGGGCGTTCTGTGGATGTCAGAGTGGCACCAGATGTAAGGAGGGGCTCCGCTGATGGACACAGATGTGAGGAAGGTACCTCTGATGGGGCACCTGATGTAAGGACAGACTCCGCTTGGGACACCTGATGGCATCTGGTGGCAGGCAACGTGGCTAGTGATGCGCTCAGGGCTCCCACTGATTCTGCATTATGGTGAGTTTAATCATTTCATTTCATATTACAATGTAATAATAGAAATAATGCGCTTTAATCATCCTGACACCATAACAATCATGGCGCCGGAATGATTGAAGCGCCAACATCAGGTATTTGGAGTATCTTTATCTGCTGATTGTCAAACTCTTGAAAACACATATTGCTATTGTGGTGTAGGATCGGGGGGCTGCTGTCCCTCCTTTCCCTCTCCCCCCTCCTTTGCCTCCCCCTTCCTTTCCCTCTCCCCCCCTCCTTTCCCTCTCCATCCCCCTCCTTTCCCTCTCCATCCCGCATTCATCTCAGACTCTAACCACACCCCTTTGAGCCACGCCCCATGTAAGCCACACCCACTATTTTACGCTTCGCGTGCACATGTGTCCCCACCAAATCACAATGACACCCAGCTTTTCAGTCTAGAAGTCAATACAGGCTTAGAACGATATCCAGAAAATGACACAGGATGGCAGGTTCACTGATGAGAGGATAGACGATCCTTCAATTTAAATACTCAGCCATAAAAAACGGGTACCCAGAAAGGAAGAAAAAAGGGGGACCAATAGTGAATTATGCTAAGAAAGCAAATGCATTGCGCTAAAAGGGTATACTTACAAACGTAAGCTAAAAACAGGCTTTGAAATTGTAAGAAAATGCAGCAAACACCATTAGGAGCGTTCCTATGAGACCGGAAGTGATGTCCGTGCCAAAAGTGAGTCACGTCAACGCATTTCACCCTCCCACAGGGAGTCATCAAAAGACCTAATTTCCGATTGGAACTGACTGCCTTAAATCACAAAAGAGAGAAGTACACACCCCTTCTTCCACCAATCAGTTAGGCACAGCGCCCATTTTGTTGGTTAGGAAAACATGTCGTCCCAATGGATAGAGCACACTCCACTCCACCTAAACCGCCATGACATTGGTTGGATAAACCTCAACATAATTGAACATCAGTTCCGTTGTCGTGGGAACAAATAAAAAACATAAACATTCCAATGCATTAATATACAAATAAAAACCATAGAAGAAAAAGGATTAAATTAAAAATAAGAATAAAAAGTAATAAGAAAAAATAATAAGAAAAAGAAAATGTTTAAATATTTATATATTTTCTACTTATTATTTTTTTATTATTATTTTTTATTTTTATTTTTTATTTAGTTTTATTTTTATCTTCATTTTTTTTTTATTTATATTTATTTTTATTGTTTCTTTTTTCTTCTGTGGTTTTTATTTGTATATTAATGTATTGAAATGTTTATGTTTTTTATTTGTTCCCATGACACCGGAACGGATGTTCAATTATGTTGAGGTTTATCCTACCAATGTCATGGCGGTTTAGTCCCTCATATGGAGTGTGCTCTCTCCATTGGGGCGATATGTTTTCCTAACCAACAAAATGGTCGCTCTGCCTATCTGATTGGTGGAAGAAGGGGTGTGTTCTTCTCTCTTTTGTGATTTAAGGCAGTCAGTTCCAATTGGAAGTTAGGTCCTTTGATGACGCCCTGTGGGAGGGTGAAATGCGTTGACGTGACTCACTTCCGGCACTAACATCACTTCCGGTCTCATAGGAACGCTCCTAATGGTGCTGCATCTTCTTACAATTTCAATGCCTGTTTTTAACGTACTTTTAGAAGTATACCCTTTAAGCGCAATACATTTGCTTTCTTAGCATACTTCACTATTGGCCCCCCTTTTTTCTTCCTTACTGGATACCTGTTTTGTATTTATTTACGTTGAAGGATCGTCTATCATCTCATCAGTGAACCTGCCATCCTTTGTCATTTTCTGGATATCGTTCTAAGCCTGTATTGACTCCCAGACTGAAAAGCTGGGTGTCGTTGTGATTTGGTGAGTGGGGACACATGTGGGGGTGTCTTGGTACGCCTGAAAAAAATGTCTGCAACATTTTTTCTCTGCCCTTTTTGCACACCAGATGTGAAGGTGAAGGTCTGTTGACTTCCATCCTCTAATAACATGCAAGTAATTTTTTTTTTCATTTATTTGTGCTTTATTGGGTATTCTTTGCAAAGTGAAATATCACCTCATTCACTAAGCTGTGGGGAAATTGCCCTTGCAAAGTGCAACTTCACTTTCAAAGTCAACAGTCTTTTTGTCTTTAGTAAACCAACCAACCCCATTGTCTTACCAGTTCAAGGAACAACAAGCAAACACAAACATATCATTTCAGTGAAAACAGCTTGTAAAGCAGCCCTCCAGAGGACCCAATTTAAACATAAAATATGACCTCATATTGACTGCAATGTAATTCAATTTCAAAATCCTAATGTAGCACCCTCCAGTGTGTGCTGCTAGAAGGGTGATTAGGCAAATTATAGTCTAGCCCAGGGATAAACCCGAGTCACTGGATCTAGGGCAGGGCTGGATGACTCAGCAGCCCTCTGATGCCTCAACCCTGTTTCTAGAATGTTGGAGAACATTCTGGAAGATAGTGGGCGAAAGCTAGGAGGGTTTGCCTTGACTATTTAGGGGTCTTTAGTCAACTCTCCAGGTTGGGGGCCTGGCAGGGAAATAATGAGCCATGCCAGCAGAGGAATTAAGTGGCAGAAGGACAAGCAGTGTTGAAGAAAGTCTATTGAGGCCTTTGAGGGACCCCTGCCAGGAGGGGTTTTACCTTGGGCTGGAGCTCAGGAGGCTGACCTGGTAGGATCCCATTACAGGAGTAGGAAGAGAAAGCAGCCAGGTGGGCTGGTAGTAGCCAGGTAGGCTAGCATTTCTGTAAGCAGTAGAAATGGAACACATGTCTATGAAGAGGCAAAAGGTTGTGTGAGATGCTGTTCAATCCACATTGCAAGTTTACCAAGGGACTGTTACTAGCCTGTAATGGGCTATTGCTGAACTAACTAGGGACTGTTAGTTTCCACAGGAGTGAACCAGCAGGAGCTGTACAATGGAACCAAGTTGGTGCAGGTGGAAGGAAGAATAGGAATCTGTAAAAAGGATGAAGCTGTCCCCAGTTTTAATTGTTGGGCATTTTTAAGTTGGGTATCCCATAATGCCTTACCCCATCCAAGTTATAACCCTCTAATAAAACAACAAAAAACAAGCCAAAGGTCTGATCACTGTGTCTGGATACAAGAAGGAAATGCTGTGTGACTGGCTGTGCAGCAGTGGGGAACCCTGCCATTAGCAACTCCTACGGGAGTAGTGCTACACTAGTATGACAATTTTATTTTAACTTGTCAAAATTAGTCTAACTGGATTTTGTCAGAATTGCTTAGCACACCATATCACTATATATTGAAATATTTCCTATAATGTCCATATTATGTTTTTTTTTTTTTTTTTTACAGAGATGAACTTCAGGAGAAAGAAATGCGCCTAAGATCGTCCATCGTGCAGATTTTGAAATGTGATTTTGAACAGGAAAACATAACTTCCCCGGTGCTACTACCACTTGCTGATTGTATTATCAGTGCATGGTTACTGGAAATGATCAGTAAAAATGAAGATGAATACATGAAGAATCTGGAGAAGATCATAAAGCTGCTAAAACCCGGAGGCCAACTGTTACTTATTGGGGCATTAGATACAACTTACTGGTTTGCTGGAGGAGAACGGTTCCATTGTTTTAAATATAATGAGGAGTTTGTGAAAAATGCCTTTGGTAAGCTGGGTTTAGTCATTGACTACTATGCAGTGCAGAGGAGACGCAATGTCAGCAATCTCACTGATTATAAAGCTATTCTATTCATTATAGGACACAAAGGGGAGTAGATGATTGAAGCCAATAACATTCATCTGGTGCCAAATAGAGCCAAATAAAATTATGTAACGACCTACTAACGAGAGTCAGAAATCACAGCAGTTGCGCTAAAGTCAGCAATGTTATTTTGCATTAATCTGTGTTAAATTGTGTTAACAAATATCACTATCTTAATAAAGATCATTCAGAATATAAATGTGTGTTGACTTGTCTTGGAACAATATTGTAATCCTTTTATGTATACAATATATCTTTTTATCTATTTATTGATAACCAACGCATTTCAGGACTTTTACTGTGTGCCTTTCTTCAGAATATGGATAAAGATTATATAAAAATACAATATCAGATACAGTGTATGGATAACATATTAGAAAACAAAAAAAAAATAACATTATCAGGTTCAATACCTAAACATTATTAAAAGTTTGAGAGGAGAAAAAATATAGAAGAGATTAATTCCCCTGTACACACGGTCGGACTTTCCAACAGAAAATGTGCGATTGGATCATGTTGTCAGAAAATCCGATTGTGTGTGGGCTCCAACTGACTTTTTCTGTATGAATTTTCGACACACAAAGTTTGAGAGTTGGATCTCAAATTTTCCGACAACAGAATACGATTGCGTAAATTCCGATCGTGTGTGGACACAAAGTGCCACACATGCTCAGAATAAATTACGAGACGGAAGCGCTCGGTCTGGTAAAACTAGCTTTCGTAATGGATATAGCACATTCAGCAAGCTCCAATGTTAAAAATTGTTTAATGCAGTGCATTCTCTTTTTCTTTATAATGCTAGAAGAATGAAGTTGTTTTGCTGCTCATATTCACACAGACTTCGCACAAACTTCTTTCTCTATTATTCTTCATGATTTCATGAATATAATATTTTTCTTCGCCAGATCTCCCGAATAATTATTTTAGTTTTATGTTTTAATATTTTTAAGTATTTTGTGGTTGTTTTTTTATTCAAGACCTCCATTTTTTTGGGGGTTATCTCCATAATTTTTTTGTGGGTTTTGTGTGTCAAGTTTCCACAACACTATTATTATCTTGTATTTTGAAACCTTGAGGTAGTTGGTTGGTGTCCCTTGATAATTTCACATTGTATTTAGGAAATGTACCTGCCTACTCACAAATAAACGGTGCTTTTTGAAGTAATAAAACACATAGGCAAGTATTTCCGAAAAATAAACTTTATTAGGGGGTCAAAAGAAAATAAAGAGGAATAGAGATGGCCTTGCGGTTCGCCCAGGAGTCGGTTCGTGGTGAATTTTGCTCGTTCGCAATTCGCCAAACCGGCAGACTTCTGGCACTGTTTGCGGCGGCCATATTTGTTTACATTGTGAAGAACTTTGACTCATGACGCATCCATCATGGGGTACAGGACAGCCAATTGAGACATTTCAGCACATGGACAATTGGACATACCCCCTACCTTATAAATAGACCTGATCTGGCGGCCATTTTACATTCTGTCTTTTCTCAGTGTAGGGAAAGGATGCTGTGTGTAGCAGGGACAGTCATTTTAATCACTAGCGTAGCTATTACTATTAGGTCCACAAAAGTCCTTTTAAGGACTGGTATAGGTGTACAGTATATAGGGTTGTAATACACCTATAATATACTTTCTTACAAATATAGAAAGTATATTATGGTGCACGGCTGACCTCTGTGCTGTTGACCGATTCTGCAGCTGTCTTTTATCAGTGTAGGGAGGGACAGTTTGGTGTTTGGAGCAGGGACAGTCTGCAAATCACTAGCTACTAGGTCCACAAAGGTCCTTTTAGAGACTGGTATAGGTGTAGAGTATATAGGGTTGTACACGTATAATATACTTTCTTTCAAGTATAGAAAGCATATTATACTTGACTGCTGTGCTGCTAAGCTGAGTGCTGACCGATTCTGCAGCTGTCTTTTATCAGTATAGGGACTGAGGGACAGTTTGGTGTTTGGAGCAGGGACAGTCTGCAAATCACTAGCTACTAGGTTCACAAAGGTCCTTTTAAGGACTGGTATAGGTGTACAGTATATAGGGTTGTACACGTATAATATACTTTCTTTCAAATGTAGAAAGCTTATTATACTTGACTGCTGTGCTGCTGAGCTGAGTGCTGACCGATTCTGCAGCTGTCTTTTATCAGTGTAGGGACTGAGGGACAGTTTGGTGTTCAGAGCAGGGACAGTCTGCAAATCACTAGCTACTAGGTCCACAAATGTCCTTTTATAGGTCTACAGTATATAGGATTGTACACGTATAATATACTTTCTTTCAAATATAGAAAGCCTATTATAGTGCACTGCATGCAGTGTTGCTGACCGATTCTGCAGCTGTCGTTTCTCAGTGTAGGGAGGGACAGTTTGCTTTTTGGAGCAGGGACATTCTGCAATTCACTAGCTGCTAGCTAGCTACTATTAGGTCCACAAAGGTCCTTTTAAGGACTAGTATAGGTGAACTATTTGGTGTGCAGTATATAGGTGTGTAATACACGTATAAAATACTTGCACATATAGAAAGCATAGTATAGTGCATTTCCACTGTGCAGTATTGTGACTGCTGAGCGGTTCTGCAGCGATACTACAAAGAGTGACAAACGCAATTAGAAAAAAGTATTATAACTGGTGTGATAGACCAGTGGCCCCCCAAAACGACAGGCAGAGGAAGACGCAGGCCCTTCCGCAGGGGTGGTAGGGGTAGGACAGGAGCAACAGGCTTGAGCCAAAGTGGCAAATTGCAGAAGGTGCGTTCAATTACATCAAAGGATGCACCAGACTTGGTTGAGTGGCCCACTCAGCCTTACTCTTCTGCACCCTCCTCATCCTCTCGATCTGCACCCTTTTCTTCACTCTCTGCTGTGTGCACCCCCAAAGATACTACCACCACCACCACCATATACCCTCCGCTTGAGTCACAGGAATTATTTTCCGATCCATCACAAGACATTGCGCAAGCGCAGCCACTCCTGGCATTGGATCAGTAAAAGGAGGTAGCAACAACGGCCACTCAGCAGTCTGCCGACAGTACCCAGATCAGCCCAAGGAGGAGGTTGGTCCTCGTTGTTGCTGCCTACTCCGAGATCTCTAATTATAGCGGTGGGGAAGGTGATGTCGATGATGACATGTCTAGTGATGTCACGTGGGTGCCCACAAGAGAGGAAGAGGAGGGGAGTTCAGAGGGAGATATGGACCAGCAGATAGGGAGGAGAAGCAGGCGGAACTTAGATTGCACAGGAGGCACAAAGCAGACTGCTAATGTATCAGGAGAGAAGTATCAACCATGTACGGTCACATCTGGCTCTCCCAGGATGCTGGAACATGGCTCCGCAGTGTGGGCTTTTTTTAACGTGTCCGCTGCTGACAATAGTGTTGCCATCTGCAGCCCTTGCAGTCAACGCATAAGTCGCAGTAAGCCCAACACTCACCTAGGGACGACCGCCTTAAGAAGGCACATGAGCTGCCATCACCGAGCCCAGTGGGAGCAACGGAACTCACAAAGCCACACTCCAGGCTCTCACCATCCAGCCTCGTCTTCTACTTCTCCTTCTCCTCTCTCCTCACAATTGTCCTTCACTCTACCTTCCATCATGCCATCCTCACGTTTCTCTGGAAAAAGGCAGGCTTCTGTGGGCCAAATGTTCGAGCGTAAAAAAATTATGACTCCGGATAACCCTCTTGCCCAACGGTTGACGGCTGGCTTGTCAGAACTGATAGCCCGCCAACTACTGCCATATAAACTGGTGGACTCGGAGGCCTTTCGAAAAATTGTGGCCATTGGAACACCACAATGGAAGGTCCCAGGAAGGAAGTATTTCTCACAGAAGGGCATCCCAGAGCTATATGGCCATGTTCAGCGGCAAGTGAATGTATCTCTGGCACACAGTGTCGGTGCCAAGATACATCTGACCACAGACACATGGTCTAGCAAACAGGGGCAGGGAAGGTATATAACTTTTACTGCCCACTGGGTGAACCTTCTGACAGCCATCATGCATGTAACCCGTGGCACCCGTGTAGATTTGGTTTTACCGCCATGGATTGCATGCAGGCCTGGCTCTTCTTCTCCTCCTCCTACTCCATCCTCCCTCTCCTCCTTGGCTGACTCCTCCTTTTCCACTGCTAGCGTCTCTTCCGCTGCGCCGCCCAAGATCCCCAGAACCTATTCGACATGCCAGGTGAGACGTTGCCATGCTGTGCTGCATCTGTTGTGCCTGGAAGCCAAGAGCCACACTGGCCCTGCACTCCTTTCAGCTTTGCGTTCACAGGCAGATCAGTGGCTAACACCGCTCAATTTGACAGTTGGTAAAGTGGTGTGTGACAAAAGTGCCAATCTGCTTAGCGATTGGAACAGGGCAAAATTACACAAGTGCCATGCATGGCACACGTCTTAAACTTGGTCGTGCAGCGATTCGTTGTCAAATACCCTGGGGTCCAGGACATATTGTGGCAGGCAAGGAAAATCTCGGCCCATTTCAGAAGATCTTACACGGCCATGGCTCGCCTTGCTGACATTCAGCGGCGACACAATCTGCCGGTCAGATGTCTTATTTGCGATTGCCCGACGCGATGGAACTCAACCTTCTATATGCTTGATAGGCTGCTCCAGCAGAAACGTGCAGTTAACTACTACCTGTACGAACTCAGCGGCAGAACAGATTCTGGGGAGCTTGTTTTTTTTTCACCGCACCAGTGGCTGCTCATGTGCGACGCATGCAGACTTCTGCGGCCATTTGATGAGATCACCAAACTGGTCAGTTGCAGCCAATAGCGTCATCAGTGACATCATACCTTATGCCTTCTTTATGGAGCGTGCATTGCATTGTGTCATTGATCAAGCCGTGGAGGAGCAGGAAGATGAGGAAGTCGCAATGCTGGATGAATTCCCTGGGGGGGCTACTCTATCTGAGACAAGTCAACAAAAGGAGTCTGAAGAGGAGTCAGAGGAGAATGGTGCCAGGGCGGATGAGGAGGAGCAAGAAGAGCATGCTTTAAACCTTTCTGGGATCCCTGTTGTTGTCCGTGGATGGGGAGAGGAGAACAAGGAGGACGACATTATCCTGGATGATGAGCAGGAGCCAGGCCACCACACCGCTTCCAGTTTAGTGAAAATGGGGGCCTTCATGCTCCAGTGTTTTAACAGGGACCCCCCGATAAAAAGCATAAAGGTCAAAGACCAGTACTGGGTGGCAACGTACTTAGACCTCCGGTACAAACACAAAATGGTGGAAATGTTACCACCATCACAGAGGGCTGCCAGAATGGAGCACTTACAGGCCTTGCTTTGTGAAATGCTGCATTCTGCTTTTGCGTGCGCTGGCAGAGGAATTCCCACTCCCAGAGAAAGAGTTGCGGGTACCAATCCAACAGCGCCTGCAAGAAGAGGGCGGTTTGAAGATGTGTTGGTGACTTCTGATATGAGATCATTCTTTCAGCCGACCCATCGACAGGTCTCATACGGATCCAGCATCAGGGAACGCCTAGACAGACAGGTGTCAGACTACATTGGGTTAATGGCCGATGTGGACGCTCTGAGAAGTGATGAACCCCTGGACTACTGGGTGGGCAGGCTTGACCTCTGGCCAGAGCTTGCCCAATTTGCAATAGAACTGTTGGCTTGCCCCTCGTCCAGTGTCCTGTCCTAAAGGACGTTCAGCGCAGCAGGGAGGATTGTGACCGATAAGCGCACTCGCCTAGCTCACGACAGTGTTGACTACCTCACATTTCAAAAAATGAATGAGGCATGGATCTCGGAGGAATTCAACACATGTGACCAGTAGACCATGTGTATCTCTATAAAAAATTTATTTAATCGAGCACACAGACCTTTTTTCTACATTTGGCTCACTTCCTTGTACAAAAAAAGCACACCGTACTATATGCCCCTACCCTCCTGTTTGAAGAGGTTGAGCGGTGTCATATTTTTGGGGCCCAGCAGCAAGTTGCTGGTATCAGTGCTGCTGTTAGTGCTCTCTATCTCGGTGCTGGTGTCAGTGCTCTATATCACGGTGCTGGTGTCAGTGCTCTTTATCACGGTGCTGGTGTCAGTGCTCTATATCACGGTGCTGGTGTCAGTGCTCTATATCACGATGCTGGTGTCAGTGCTCTATATCACGGTGCTGGTGTCAGTGCACTCCTGATACATTCACAGTCCTCTTTGTCTCTCCTGTGCAATGTAAGTTCTTCCTGCTTCTCCTCCCTATCTACTGGTCCATATCTCCCTCTGAACTCCCCTCCTCTTCCTCTCTTGTGGTCACCCACGTGGCATCACTAGACACGTCATCATCGATGTCACCTTCCCCACCGCTATAATTAGAGATCTCGGAGTAGGCAGCAACAGCGGGGACCAACCTCCTCCTTGGGCTGATCTGGGTACTGTCGTCAGACTGCTGAGTGGCGGTTGTTGCTACCTCCTCTTCCTGATCCAATGCCAAGAGTGGCTGCTCATCGGAAATGTCTTGATATGGATCGGAAAATAATTCCTGTGACTAAAGCGGAAGGTATATGGTGGTGGTGGTGTTGGTGGTAGTGTCTTTGGGGGTGCACATAGCAGAGAGTGAAGACGAGGGTGCAGATCGAGAGGATGAGGAGGGTGGGATGAGGAGGGTGCAGAAGAGTAAGGCTGAGTGAGCCACTCAACCAAGTCTGGTGCGTCCTTTGAAGTAATCGCACGCACCTTCTGCAATTTGCCACTTTGGCTCAAGTCTGTTGCTCCTGCCCTACCCCTACCAACCCTGTGGAAGGGCCTGCCTCTTCCTCTGCCTGTCATTTTTTAAATGACCCTGTGACAGAAGTGCAGTATATGTGGAAGAAGGTATATAACACCTCACTTCAATCTATTGTTTTTGGGGGCCATTGGTCTATCACACCAGTTATAATACTTTTTTTTATTGCGTTTGTCTCTCTTTGTAGTATCGCTGCAGAACCGCTCAGCAGTCACAATGCTGCACAGTGGAAATGCACTATACTATGCTTTCTATATGTGCAAGTATTTTATACGTGTATTACACACCTATATGCTGCACACCAAATAGTACACCTATACCAGTCCTTACAAGGACCTTTGTGGACCTAGTAGCTAGTGATTTGCAGACTGTACCTCAGTCCCTACACTGATAAAGGACTGCTGCAGAATAGGGCAGCAGTCAGCAGCAATGCACCACAACCCTATATATTGTACACCTATACCAGTCCTTACAAGGACCTTTGTGGACCTAGTAGCTAGTGATTTGCAGACTGTACCTCAGTCCCTACACTGATAAAGGACTGCTGCAGAATAGGGCAGCAGTCAGCCACAGTGCACCACAACCCTATATATTGTACACCTATACCAGTCCTTACAAGGACCTTTGTGGACCTAGTAGCTAGTGATTTTCAGACTGTACCTCAGTCCCCACACTGATAAAAGACTGCTGCAGTATAGGGCAGCAGTCAGCAGCAGTGCAGCACAACCCTATATATTGTATACCTATACCAGTCCTTACAAGGACCTTTGTGGACCTAGTAGCTAGTGATTTGCAGACTGTACCTCAGTCCCTACACTGATAAAGGACTGCTGCAGAATAGGGCAGCAGTCAGCAGCAGTGCACCACAACCCTATATATTGTACACCTATACCAGTCCTTACAAGGACCTTTGTGGACCTAGTAGCTAGTGATTTGCAGACTGTACCTCAGTCCCTACACTGATAAAGGACTGCTGCAGAATAGGGCAGCAGTCAGCAGCAGTGCACCACAACCCTATATATTGTAAACCTATACCAGTCCTTACAAGGACCTTTGTGGACCTAGTAGCTAGTGATTTGCAGATTGTACCTCAGTCCCTACACTGATAAAGGGCTGCTGCAGCATAGGGCAGCAGTCAGCCGCAGTGCACCACGACCCTATATATTGTACACCTATACCAGTCCTTACAAGGACCTTTGTGGACCTAGTAGCTAGTGATTTGCAGACTGTACCTCAGTCCCCACACTGATAAAAGATTGCTGCAGTATAGGGCAGCAGTCAGCAGCAGTGCAGCACAACCCTATATATTGTATACCTATACCAGTCCTTACAAGGACCTTTGTGGACCTAGTAGCTAGTGATTTGCAGACTGTACCTCAGTCCCTACACTGATAAAGGACTGCTGCAGAATAGGGCAGCAGTCAGCAGCAGTGCACCACAACCCTATATATTGTACACCTATACCAGTCCTTACAAGGACCTTTGTGGACCTAGTAGCTAGTGATTTGCAGATTGTACCTCAGTCCCTACACTAATAAAGGGCTGCTGCAGAATAGGGCAGCAGTCAGCCGCAGTGCACCACGACCCTATATATTGTAAACCTATACCAGTCCTTACAAGGACCTTTGTGGACCTAGTAGCTAGTGATTTGCAGATTGTACCTCAGTCCCTACACTGATACAGGGCTGCTGCAGAATAGGGCAGCAGTCAGCCGCAGTCCACCACGACCCTATATATTGTACACCTATACCAGTCCTTACAAGAACCTTTGTGGACCTAGTAGCTAGTGATTTGCAGACTGTACCTCAGTCCCCACACTGATAAAAGACTGCTGCAGTATAGGGCAGCAGTCAGCAGCAGTGCACTACAACCCTATATATTGTATACCTATACCAGTCCTGACAAGGACCTTTGTGGACCTAGTAGCTAGTGATTTGCAGACTGTACCTCAGTCTCTACACTGATAAAGGACTACTGCAGAATAGGGCAGCAGTCAATTCTATTTCTTGCTATATTTGGAAGAAAGTATATTATACGTGTACAACCCTATATACTGTACACCTATACCAGTCCTTAAAAGGGCCTTTGTGGACCTAATAGTAATAGCTAGTGATTAAACTGACTGTACCTGCTGCACACAGCGTCCTATCCCTCCCTGCACTGACAAAAGACAGGCTGCTGCAATCACCAGCACAGCAGTGCACTGAACCCTATATACTGTACACCTATACCAGTCCTTAAAAGGACCTTTGTGGACTTAATAGTAATAGCTAGTGATTAAACTGACTGTCCCTGCTGCACACAGCGTCCTGTCCCTCCCTGCACTGACAAAAGACAGGCTGCTGCAATCACCAGCACAGCAGTGCACTGAACACTATATACTGTACTACACCTATACCATACCAGTCCTTAAAAGGACTTTTGTGGACCTAATAGCTAGCGATTTGTGTCACTACAGTCTCTCCCTGCTCCACATAGCAACCTCTCCCTATAATTACATAAGACAAAATGTAAAATGGCTGCCAGATCAGGTCTATTTATAAGGTAGGGGGAATGTCCAATTGTCCATGTGCTGAAATGTCTCAATTGGCTGTCCTGTACCCCATGATGGATGTGTCATCATGAGTCAAAGTTCTTTCACACTGTAAACACATATGTCCGCCGGGCGGACAGCGACAATAGTCCGCTGATCTGGCGAATTGCAAACACGCAAAATTCACTGCGAAACGACCACCGAGCAAACAGTTCAGCCATCCCTAGTGACTTTTACACAGATTTTTGCATTTTAGGTTGCAGAAGATTGTTTCTTTAAAGGGAACTTCTATTGTTTTTGAGTATATTTCATTTATTAAGTTGTTTAATATATGAACTGTTTTCATGTTTTTAGTCAGGTAACTTTGAAATATTGTATTTCAAAAGTTCAAATCTATGTTTTCATCCAGCAGATGGAGCTCTCATCTTTTTATACTGTTTTTAATCAGGCTCGCCTTATCTACTATGGTGAAAAAGCCTATACACATTGTTTTCAGTAGAAGTCCAGTCAAATCTAAACTTAACCCTGCTCTCTCCCCCATTCTAAGCCCTATACTAACTACCCTGTAAAGGAATGATGTCTATGCTTACCTTTTCTGAGTGCCCTCCAGGTCCGAACCGACTATGGATGCCCCATAGTAAGCCTGTGGGTGAAGAGTAATCACCGCTCAAGGTCGGTCTCCACCTGTACCACCTCCACTGCACACTACCAAGTGCTGGCCCTGTCCATTACAGGCTTCACAGTAGAGGAAAAGGGTCTGGTCGGCCGCACACCTGATAAAATCACTTTTATTAAGAAGACATATTCCAAATAGACACTCGACAATGTACAATTGAGGGAAAATAGCACTAGCTGGTGTGCCATTTTCCCTCAATTGCACATTGGGGAGTGTCTATTCGGAATATGTCTACATTAAGGTGATTTTATTGGAGGTGTGGCTACTCTGGTACCTATTTCCTTTACAGGGTAGTTAATATAGGGCTTACAATAAAGGTGGGAGCAGGTTGAAGTTTAGAGAGTATTTGATTGGACTTCTACTTCAATAGCTCAATCTATAACTTAGGCCGCGTACACACGCGGGGACTGTTCGCTCAACTTTGTCCGCTGAACAGTGTTTCAGCGGACAGTCCGCTCGTGTGTGGGCTTTCAGCGGACAGTTTCAGCGAACAGTCTGCTGAACAAAGTTTTTCGGAATTTCCGAAAAACTGTCCGCTGAAACTTTGTTTCAGCGAACAGTCCCCTCGTGTGTAGGCTTGTTCGTCAAACTAAGTTCCGCGCATGCTCAGAAAGGATTTACACGCCGAAGGTTGCATTGCAGTGTATAGGACGTCGTTTTCTAGTCCCGTCGTACGTGCTGTTCACGTCATCGCGCACGGTTTCAGCGGACTGTTCGTTCATCGTGTGTGGGCAAGTCCGTCCATGCTAAGTTTGAGCGGACTGTCCGCTGAAACTGTTTGACAAACAAAGTTGAGCGAACAGTCCCCGCGTGTGTACGCGGCCTTATATATAACTTAGATCAGCAATGCCTTGGTAATGAGGGGAAATTTCTCACGGACTATTGGCCACACAAGGAAGTAGTAGCTAAACATTTCTTCAAAAACGGGAAACTATTACCTTTAAAAGATATCAATAAAGATAAAGATCCAAAACTGATTTCACAGTGGAACTACCTACAAATAAGAAACTTTTTGACCAGAACTGAAATAGCTCACCTTTGGACCAGATCTCTCTCGACTTTAGAAGACCTATGCACAACAAAAATGCCCACAAAGACATAACATATCAACCCTTTATAACTCCCTTTTTATGAACAGTTCTGAGTTCTCCATCCCATCATGCCAAGCCTGGGAACAAGACCTAAATCTATCTCTATCAGATGAAAATTGGGAAACCATCTACACGTACGCACACAAAGGTTCACTAAACATTGCCACTCAAGAATGTGGCTTTAAAATAATATCCAGATGGTACAGAACTCCCAATATACTGCACAAATTCTACCCCCAGGTCTCTGACAGATGCTGGAGATGCAACAAAGAGGAGGGCTCGATGATACACATTTGGTGGTCCTGCCCACTAATCCAACATTTTTGGAAAATGGTTCATGAAGCCACCATATCAGTAACTTCAGAAACCTTAAAATTCGAACCAGCACAATATCTGTTACACTACAACACAATCCCCAAAAAACGGTACTTAAAATCATTAGCTATGTTTATGATAAACGCTGCAAGACACTGTATCGAATACATTACCATCAAAGAAAGAGTGGTTCCGGAGAATCAACTCTATAGAATCCATAGAGGAACTCATAAGTATTTCACAGGAAAAAATAAACTTTACCTCAACATGGTTTAACTGGCTAGAATACAAAGGCACTCAGGCTTATGAAGCTTCCATAGTGTAACAAACTAACTATTTCTTGGTCTTCAACTGCTATGAGAAGGTTCAGAAGGATAAGGAATGAATGTTAGACAAAAATCAACCCTGCGCCCCCACTCCTTTTTTTTCACTCTCTTCTCTCTCCCCCCCCCCCCTCCCCGGTAATCAACTACCTCAGAAAAACATTGTGTCAGTGCAGGGAGGGACAGGACGCTGTGTGCAGCAGGGACAGTCAGTAACCATATGTCTGTTCCATATGAAAATGATTAGATACCAATTGAATATATACCTTACTGTATAAATGTGACTCTGTATACTTCCATTACTATACCAGAATATATTGCATTTTAAAATTTATACAAATACCTTATGTACCGCATATAAGCAACTTTAATACTGTATTACTGTATTTTGATATTTTTGTTGTTCAATCAATAAAAACCTTTGTGAAACAAAAAATAATAATGGTACTCTATGTGCCCTGTTCACACCACAACACTGGTATCACGTGTGCATATTTTCTGTGCAGAAATCTTAAATGTGTATGCAGTTTTCCACACTGAAAAAAACCTGACATGACATCAACATCGGTGTGAACAGGGCACAGAACTGACACGCATGAAAATTTATGGAAACTCATGTGAAACTGATGTTTCTGCAAGTAAAATCTGCATTCCCTTCAGTTCCCATCATTTTTCACACATGTATGGTGTGAACGAGCCCTTAATCTTGTCTCAAGGTTACTTTTTTCCGTGAGCTGCAGCACAGTCTTGTGATATTTAATCACACATATTTACTTTTGAGTTCAACACTTAATTTATTCCTGTGAACTTATTTTTACATTTACATATTCATCATCTTTGCTGGATACCATAATATTTCATGAACCTACACAGACTATTCATATTATTCCCTTTTTTTAATCAGTTGGAGATCATCTATTCACTCAAGTGAATCCTATAAATAGACTCATCCCACTTTATTGTGTCCCTATAGGTTACTTTATCAGCTTGCTTAGATTGTGGTAGTTTTGCCCCTTATCTTACACAATATTTATGTTAAACATGTGTGTATTGTCCCTTTGTCCTTTTATGAATCTTGGACCTTTTCTTGTAATTTTTGATTGAGTTTTACGATTGGGATTTAGTACACAGGTTTATTGGCACAATCTCAACGCCACCTAAGTTTTTCTCCTGTCTTTTAAGACAGGTATTTTTTTTCAGCTTTTTCATACTACAAATTTTAAAGTGAACACCAATAACTAAACAACATCAAAAAATGTAATTCTTAAACTTCTACACTTGTTCAATCATATTTTTGAAGCCTCTACATATAGACAAATTGGATAATCTTAGATTTCATACCCTCCTTTTCTCCACTCAGATGTAGATGTCACCCAGTTCTCTCAGTGTCATTTGGCCTACGGGGTTCCCCACTATCACATGACCGCATTAACCTACTGTACCATTACAAAGGGATAGGGATGGGCCATACAACCCCTTTTCAATTCACACCAGAACGGGAAATGTTCTAACCCGAATGGTGAACCCCATTGAAGTCTATGAGAGCTGTGCAGTTAAAATCAAAAGTGCCCATTTTGAAGGCTTATATGCAAGTAATTGCCCATAAAAGGGGTATGGGGGTCTGGGTACTGCCTTGGGGGACATTAATCAATAACTTTTTTCTTTTTAAAAACTATTGTTTTTTAGGAGCAGTGATTTTAATTATGCTTAAATTGCAATGATAAAAATGAAAAATTCCTTTACATACAGTGCTTGGGGGGGTCCCCTTAATGTGCCTGTAAAGTGGCACATCTGTAACATGCATAAAACATGCTACAGCAAAAATTTGATTTCTAAAGAATAAAACTAAAATTACTTGCGGTTAAAATTTTTGACACCCAGCTATTGAAAAAATAAAGAGAAAATGGTATGGTGTCCTCGCTAGTCCATAACAGGCCCATACCATGCCAACATTTTTAATTAAACATAGAACCCCACAAATCCAAACCAGACCCTTATCCGGGCATGCAGTGTCAGTCAGGGGAAAGGGGAGAGGACATGTGAGCCCCTCTCCTGAATCATACCAGGCCACATGCCCTCAACATGGGAGGGTGGGGGCTCTGCCCCTTTGCCCCAAAGCATCTTGTCCCCATGTTGATGGGGACAAGGGCTTCTTCCCAACAGCCCTGGGCTGTGGTTGTTGGGGTACCTATGACATGCTTCAGGATCAGAAGTTACCTCAGGCACATTTTATCACCTGCTATGGGTCTGTCATATTATTTAGGAGTATTTAGGAGTTTTCATGATACCATGGGCTCCCCACTGACCCTAAACTCCTAGTTGTGTCTGCTTGAACATGGTCCTAATCCCGATATGGATAAGTTCACTAAAATGATTAAATATGAAACCCTATTCCTAGCTAGAAAACGAATTGCAAGAAGTTGGATGAGGGCTGATCCCCTACACGCAACCCCTAGTTTTGTGAAACTAATAATATATTGCCTTATAAGAAGTTTATCTATGTCCATAGAGACTGCCTGTCCAAATACAATAAAATGTGGGATAGATGGTTCCAGTCGTAATCAACATCTGGATGACTTTAGAATATGTGTTTTTATGCCACATGAAGGATAATGGACCAACTTATGTACTGCTTTGCCCCATGTTATGGTTGCCCAATAAAAGGGTGCTTTAGTAATGGGCTACATGCCTTCTATTAGTAAAATTCTATTGGCCTTATCACACCTATGCTCCACTTCCACTACTGTTATTTGTACCCAGTTGGCATGGATATCTTGTTTAAGAATCAACCTCTTTGTTGCAATATTGTACTACACTTTCCATTGTACTGTATAGTGTTGTGCTATTGGGAGATTCTTCCTCAGCATTTACTTGTATTTGTATCTTGTAAACAGTATGTTCTATATAATCTCCCATGTGTGATGATTTAATAAAGATCAAATTTTTCAACAACAAAACAAATAGGCAAAGCTCTTTATGGCCTAGCGCCTGTGCTTTAGAAACTCTGAGACTAGATGTTATAGCTATGAAAGATGCTGTTTTCGAGGTTAAGTTCCAAATGTTGTGTAGCACAGACCCCAAACCAGTCTCACTATTTGTCCCAGGTTATATTCCTTACTGGATGCATAGCAGCCAGGCACACAGCCGTTTTCAGTCTCACCATGCAATATCCAGGCAGAAAGTATCTTTTTAGGATTTATTGCCTGAATAACATACATAGGGTGTAGGATGAGCCTTGGGATACTCCAAATCTAGTGCACACTTTAACAGATGACACCCTCTAGTAGTAGGTAACTTCTTTAAGGTGGACCTCTAGTCTACCTCTGACCAGGAATTGGTTGAGGCTGCATGAATATTCAGCCCAGGGAGGGTCTGCCTCTTCCAACCCACTATGTTCCAGAACATTCTAGAATACAGGGAGAAGTAGTTGAGCCTGCAACCGGCAGAACCCAGAACAACCAAAATCCAATCAAGCTCCAATAGGAGCCAAAAACTAAATGTACCTAAATATAGCAACCTAACTAGGAGGGTGCTATATTCAGTATCCTAACCACTTGCCTACTGGGCACTTAAACCCCCCTCCTACCCAGACCAATTTTCAGCTTTCGGTGCTCTCACACTTTGAATGACAATTACTCAGTCATGCAACACTGTACCCAAATGAATTTTTTGTCCTTTTTTTTCCCACAAATAGAGCTTTCTTTTGGTGGTATTTGATCACCTCTGGGGTTTTTTATTTTTTGCGCTATAAATGAAAAAATAAAGATATTTTTTAAAAAAACAACAAATTTTTCTTTGTTTCTGTAATAAAATTTTGCAAATTATTATTTTTTCTTCATAAATTTTGGCGGCAATTTATACTGCTACATGTCTTTGGTAAAAATAACCCAAATTAGTGTATATTATTTGATCTTTGTGAAAGTTAGAGAGTCTACAAGCTGTGGACAAAATTGATCACATCGGATGTACTGGTGGCCTATCTCATTTCTTGCGACCCGAACACCCAGGAAAGTACAAATACCCCCAAATGACCCCTTTTTTGAAAGTAGATATTCTAAGGTATTTAGTAAGAGGCATGGTGAGGTTTTTGATGTTGTAATTTTTTCCCACAATTCTTTGCAAAATGAAGATTTTTTATTTTATTTTAATTTTTTCCACAAAATTATCAATATAATAGGTTATTTCTCTCACGTGGCATGTGTATACCACAAATAATGCCCCAAAATTAATTCTGCTACTCCTCCTGAGTATTACGATACCACATGTGTGGGACTTTTCCACAGCCTGGCCACATAGAGAGGCCCAACATGCAGGGAGCACCATCACGTGTTCTAGGAGCATAAATTACACATCCAACTTGTTGACTACCTATTCAATTTTTGAAGGCCCTGGAGCACCAGGACAATGACACGTGACACCAACGTGGCAATGATGACAGATGGCACTGATACGTGGCACTGATGACAGATGCCACTAATACGTGGCACTGATGACACGTGACACTGACAGATGGCACTAATATGTGGCACTGATGACAGATGGCACTTATACGTGGCACTGATGACACGTGGCACTGATGCCACGTGGCACTAATACGTGGCACTGATGACAGATGGAACTAATACGTAGCACTGATGACACGTGACATTGATGACACGTGACACTGGTAACAGATGGCACGTGACACTGATACGTGGCACTGATGACAGATGGCACTGATACGTGGCACTGATGACTGATGGCACTCATATGTGGCACTGATGACACGTGACACTGATATGGCACTGATGACAGATGGCACTATGTGGCACTGACACGTGGCACTGATGTGGCACTGATGACAGATGGCACTATGTGGCAATGATGACACGTGGCACTGATGTGGCACTGATGACAGGTGGCACTGATGACAGATGGCACTTATACGTGGCACTGGGGACATGTGGCACTGATGACAGAGATGCAGCGGTTCATCTCTCATCTGGGGACATGTGGCACTGATGACAGATGGCACTGATGACAGGTGGCAGTGGGGGCAGATGGCACTGATGACAGGTGGCAGTGGGGGCAGATGGCAGTGGGGACAGTGGGGACAGGTGGCAGTGGGGGCAGATGGGCACTTTATTTTTATTTTTTTACACTGACCGCTGCAGAGATTCAGCGGTTCATCTCTCCCTCCTCACACGCTGTCTGTGTGAGGAGGGAGAGCCGGCGATGAGAGATGATCTCATATGTTTACATATGAGATCATCTCTCATTGGGCACGCCAATCATGCTGTAAACGGCCGCTGTGATTGGCCGTTTACAGCAATCTGTGACTGGCTGTGTCCGGGGGAGACCGCCAGCACAGAACTTCCCCGATGCGTGCCCGCGGCGGTGCGCAGAGGGGAAGTTAAAGGGAGGACGTCCAGGGACGGCCTCCCGGCAGTTAGCGTCCGCGCTGCGGCCGTCTTTTGGCTATAGCGCGGACACGAAGTGGTTAAAGAACAACATTCAAATCCCACAATGTTCCAAAGCTCTCCTATTAAGATCTACTCATCATATAGGTGTTAGAATTACAATTGGATGACACAGCCAAAATATGAACTCTCAAGGTATTTTCCCCTTGATTCATATCCAGGCAATTTGAAGAAAACTTAAAATTTGCTTTGCACCTGAATTGATTGGACTGAGTTTTTGTTTTTTCCTATATGGTCTATGAATATGTCCCAGACAAATATTGATAAATACTTATCAATATTACCATGCCTTAGTAAAGATATCCCCTGAAGGACAACTAAATTTACAAATATGTATTTAAAAAAATATGCAAATCTATATTCACATTTCTTTTAACACAAACTAGATGACAAACACTTAAAACCATTTAAAAAAAAGATGTGTTGGATATGAAAGATCATGATTTGGCAGCAGTCTTTGTAGGTATATTGAGCCAGATCACAGTATATAACCACAAGTATTGCAGTTTTCTATAATTGTACACACCCATTATGCCGCGTACACACGGGCGAACTGTATGGCGTACTTAGTCCGTCGAAACACATTTCAGCAGACAATCCGCTCGTGTGTGGGCTTCAGCGGACTTTTTCAGCGTGCAGTCTGGTATTTCGGATTTTTCGAAATTCTGTCCGTCGTACTTTGGTTTCAGCGGACAATCCGCTCGTCAGTATGCTAGTTCGACGGACTAAGAATGGCGCATGCCCAGAAAGGATTTACACGGCAGAAGGGTGCTTTGCTGTGTCTTGGACTTCCTATTTCTAGTCCCGTCGTACGTGCTGTACACGTCATTGCGCAAGCTTTCAACGGACTGTTTGTGCATCCGTGTGTGGTCAAGTCCGTTCATTTGAAAGTACGACGGACTGTCCGTCGGATTGTATGACGAACTAAGTACGCCATACAGTCCGCTCGTGTGTACGCGGCATTAGCCATCCACACATGACCTGGGGGACATGAATTCTTAATTAATGTTTCTAAAAAAACTATTGTTTTTTTCAGGAGCAGTGATTTTAATTATGCTCAGAGTGCAACAATAATAATGAAAAATTCCTTTAAATATAGTGCCTAGGGAGTCCCCTAAATGTGCTTGTAAAGTGGACCTTTGGATCTGGTATGGATTTTGTGGGAAACCCCACACCAAAATAAAAAATGGTTTGGGTTCCCCCCAAGATCCATAAAAGACCTTTATCCGGGTATGCAGCCTGGCAGGTAAGGAAAAGGGGGGAGGAATGAGTGAGTGCCCCCCTCTTAAAACATTCCAGGCCACATGCTCTCAACATGGGCGGGGTGGGTGCTTTGTGCAGGGGGGCTCTCCCTCCCACCCCAAAGCACCTTGTCCCCAGTTTGATGAGGACAAGGGCCTCATCCCCAAAACCATGGCCAGTGGTTGTGGGGATCTGCAGACGGGGGCTTTCTGAATCTAGAAGCTTCCAGATCCTGCCCCCCATGTGAAAACCTAAAAAATTGTGTCCCTCAATGTAAATCCATTGTCAATAACTCCACCCGCCAACCTGAAAAAATAAATAAATAAAAAAACACTCCCACCTCCTAGGATGCCCCTCGTCGCTGAATGGCTGCTCTGCACTTTGATATTTCTTATATAGATAAGGGGTGGATCCACCTGGCAACATCACCCAGTGTCACTGCCCTCTTATGACTTCATGGACTGATGCATGTGCATGCTGGGCCTGTGATATAGACAGGTTGCCCCACCCCTTTCCTACTTAAAAAATGTCAAAGTGCAGAGCAGGCATTTGGCAGGAGGCCGTCACAGGAGGCATCACAATTTCAATAAATTTTTTTATTTTTGGGGGTCGGCGGTGCAGTAGGTGGTGTGATTGACGATGGATTTACATGGATGGACACCATTTTTTTTTAATAAGAGATTTGTCAAAAACTTGTTTTTATTAAATTTTTACACTTTTTTGGTGAATGGGTAGTGTTACTATGTACCCCATACCCATTCACATGGGGAGATCTGGGGCCCCCTTTGATCATGGGGCTTCCATAGTCTTATAAGCCCCCATCTGCAGACCCCCACAACCAACGGCCACAGTTGTGGGGATGAGGCCCTTGTCCCCATCAACATGGGGGCAAGGTGCTTTGGGGTGACCCCAAGGCACCCACCCTACATTTGAGGGCATGTGGCTTGGTATGGTTGGGGGGCACTCACTCATCCCCCTTTTCCTGACCTGCCAGGATGAATGCCCGGATAAGGGTCTAGTAGGGATTTTGGGGGGACCGCATGCCATTTTTTAAATTATTATTTGGCATGGGGTTCCCCTCCAAACCCATACCAGTTTTAACTGGCACTTTTTTTTGCTCAGCTGTCAGCGGGGGAAACCCCTTGACAGCTGGTGGCTCATTGGTTGTTAATGATGCTGCAGCTGGCTTCCCGGCCCTGCTCCTTAAAGTAGAGTTCCACACACAAAAAAAAAAGTTTTTTATTCACCTCTAAATGCCTGTTGCTAGCGGGTCCCTCTCCCCCCTCCCTCTAGGCAATCATCTGGGACACGTGGCATATCCCAGATGATTGCGCGGCCAGTCATGGCACACGGCTCGGCTCATGCATGCGCAGTGGGTGCCGGCAGTTAAAATGCCGCCACCGCCAAGTGGGGGGAGACAAGCAGGGCTTCGATCCCCCGTATCGCTGAACTGTGGGACAGGTAAGTGTCTGATTATTAAAAGTCAGCAGCTGCAGTATTTGTAGCTGCTGAATTTTAATGTTTTTTTCTAATGGGAACTCTGCTTTAGGCCCCTTTCACACTGACGTCCCGTTCAGTCCCGCCTGTCAGTTTTTCAGGCGGACCTGAACGGGTGCTCCATAGAGCTCTATGGAGCGTCGGATGTCAGCGGTGACATATCCGCTGACATCTGACCCGCTCCGATCCGAAAAAGTGTAACGGAGGAAAAAGCTATTTTTCCATCCGTCTGCGGATCGGATCGGGTGACGACGGGCACTGCGGTCCGTCGTCATCCGATCTCCCATAGGGGAGAGCGGCGCTGTGACAGGTCTGTCACTGCGCAGTGTGCAGAGACGGACCTGTCATCTCCCTGCTCAGCGGGGATCGACGGAGTGATCCCCGCTGAGCAAACGGATATCCACGGGGCGGATCAGAACTGATCCGCCCCGTGTGAAAGGACCCTAAATAACCATCTTACACTGCATCATGATTGGGCAAAGCTTTGCCCAACCAGGGCGCAGAATGCAGCGCTCATTGGCTTGGCCTTCTTCAGGGTGGTATTGCATTTCATTATCCCTTGCTTCAGAAAATAGAACACTACCATCTTGGTGTTTATTTGAATTAGAATTTTCTTCTTCTTAATTAGAGAAAGCAAGAAGTACAATGTTTGTCATGCTGCTCAAAGTTCCAGAATATTGAAGACTGTTATTATTTCTAACCTTGGCAATTTGCCCTGGACTAGAATATCCTGAAAATGAGCTCTGCAGCCTTGAGTGCTGACATCTGACATATTGTGATCCAAGTTCCCATGTCGAGCTGCTTCTTCAGATTCAATACCTAGAGCCAATTTGGCTTATTTGAAGTATTGATCTCCATATGCAATGGCTCAGGAAGTCTGTTTGAAAGCACAGGGAAGAAAGCATGGGACACATGTCCTGTGTTTCATTGATAGAACACCACATTACTCTGTTACAGTCTTACCGGACATTACCCCCACAAACACCAGAATATGTTGCTCATGAGGGACCCCTTTAGCATCTGTGGTATGAAGAATTCAGGGAGGGGAGTTTAACCCTTTCATGACTAAGCCTATTTTTGACATTTGGTGTTTACAAGTTAAAATCCATATTTTTTGCTAGAAAATTACTTGGAACCCCCAAATATTATATGTATATATTTTTAGCAGAGACTCTAGAGAATAAAACGGCGATTGTTGCAATATTTTATGTCACGCGGTATTTGCGCGGCGGTGTTTTAAACGCAACTTTTTGGGAAAAGGGACACTTTCAATGAATTTTAAAAAAAAAACAGTAAAATTAGCCAAATTTTTTTGCATAATGTGAAAGATAATGTTACGCCGAGTAAATAGATACCAAACATGTCACACTATATAATTGCACGCACTCGTGGAATGATGACAAAATACGGTACCTAAAAATCTCAATAGGTGATGCTTTAAAAAAAAATTCTGGTTACCAGATTAGAGTTACAGAGGAGGTCTAGTGCTATAATTATTGCACTCGCTCTCACGATCATGGCGATACCTCACATGTGTGATTTGAACACCGTTTACATATGCGGGCGCGACTTCCGTATGCGTTTTCTTTGCTGCGCAAGCTCACGGGGACGGGGGGCGCTTTAAAAATTATTTTTGTTCTTATTTATTTTATTTATTTTAAAATTAATAAATTGTTTTTAAAAAAAATTAAACATTTTGATCACTTTTATTGCTGTCACAAGGAATGTAAACATTGTAAACAAGGTACTCTTTATGGAGGGATCGGGGGTCTAAAAGACCCCCGATTCCTCCTTTACACTTCAAAGTATTCAGATCGCCATTTTTGGCGATTCTGAATACTGTATATATTTTGAAATCCGGCGCCATTGACAGCCGAGTAAACGGGGAGTGACGTCATGACGTCGCTTCCATGTTTACAATAAGGAGACTGGAATGAAGCCGCTTACGGCTTCATTCCAGTCCCTCCCTAGACGCTAGAAGCGGCGGATGTGCGATTGGTGCTCCCGATTGAACGGGAGCACCGGTAAGAGCGGTGGGAGGTGGCGGGAGGGTGGGACGTCCCCTCCCGCTTCTCCGGCATAACAGCCAAGCGGCCACATCGGTTTTAGCCACATCGGTTGTTATGTCTGGAAAGCCGATCGCCCGCTGTAAAAATCAGTACCGGGATGATGCCTGCAGGTGCGGGCATCATCCCGGTATAACCCCCGGAAGCCGAGTACGCACATCTGCTTACGCTCGGCGGCAAGGGGTTAAGAGTACCTGCTTGGAAATGACCAAAGGAAGCAGTCAGGTAAGGGTAAAAATAGTACAAAAATACAATTAATTAGTAACTCATTTCTTGCTAGGGACAATAGCTGCATCCTATTACTGTGATTAAAAAAAGGATTCTGATGCTAGGTAGAATTTTTTTTTAATGGAATAGTCTTGTAGCCTTGTAAGGTTTGGCCCATCAGTATGCTGCCATGTCATGCACAGGAAAGGACTATTAGGGAGGCTGAAAAAATGAGAAATGTATTTAGTCGAAGGTAAAATGTATTGAAATACAATCACAGTGAATAATCAGTTATGAAAATGAACTTAAAGAGGAGGCCCCTGAAAAATGAAAAGTCATCAGCTACAAATACTGCAGCTGCTGACTTTTAATATATGGACACTTATCTGTCCAGGGAGCCTGCAATGTCGACACCCAAGCCGATCTTCTGTTCGACTGTCGAGTGCAGTTGCTACCATTCCAGGTAAGGGAACCCGGCTTTTGGCTTCACAGCCAGGTCCTTACTGTGCATGTGTGTAGCTCACTGTGCTTTCTAATTGGCCCGTCGGTGGAGGAAGGAGGAGGGGGCCAAACTCCCGACAGATGGGGTCGTGGCCCCGTCTCCCAGAAGTGGGAAACAGTACCTGTCAAAAACAGGTAACCAATCACCCCTCCCCCCTAAAAGGTGCCAAATGTGGTAATGAAGGGGGGGAGAAGATGGATAAGCGGAAGTTCCACTTTTGAGTGGAATTCTGCTTTAACAGGGGCTGACCAAAGAAACAAATTGTGTGTGATAAAGGGACAGCAAGAGACATTTACTGCACTTGGATGTATTGTACGCTATGTGGTAAGAAATATCAAATAACATTAAAATAAATGCACACATTATACTGCCTCTTTGTTTTTTAGGGTGCCATTATAACACTTTTTGGAGTTAATTTCCTAAAGACAAATAGACATTACAAGGGAAGTTGTACTTTGCAAGGAAATTTTACCCTGCACTTAGCGAATAAGGTGAAGGTCTGCTGACTTCCATAATCTAATCATATGCAGGTAAAACATTTTATTAAATTTATTTGTGCCTGATTGTGTATTGTTTGCAAAGTGAAATATCACCTCATTCACTAGGCTCTGGGAAAAATGCCCTTGCAAAGTACAAGTTCACTTTCAAAGTCAACAGCCTTTTTGCCTTTAGTAAACCAACCCCATTGTCTTAGCCCTTGTACACACGGTCGGAGATTCCGACAACCAAATCCGTCGGAGTTATTCCGACGGATTAATTCCGGAAGAGGTCCGGAAGTGATGTTGCATACACACGGTCGGACTAAGTTGTCAGAATTTCCAGTTGCCAAGAACACGGTGACATAAAGGAAGTTCAGCACCACGTCCGGCACCCTTTGGGCTCCTTCTGCTGATCTCGTGTTTATCGCGTGTTAGTAGAAGTTTGGTGAGAGACGATTTGCGCTTTTCAGATTTGTGATTCAGTTCGGTACTGCTCTTCAGTTTCTGCTTGTCTTTGCGTATCTGATAATCAGTGCGTGTAGTCAGTAAGCATTAGTTTCTCATTGTGGACTATATCTTGGTATAGTACGCTTTGATTTGCATTGCTTATTGTCTGCTTGTTTCTGCTATTAAGGTCGTTCTTTCAGGCATTGCTGTTTATCGGTGCTTTCTGTTATCCGTTCTGACCAGCCGACCGTTTTCAAACCATGTTTCGTGTACGTACTCGTCGTAGAGTTTGTGCTGTGCAGGGGCTTTGTAAAAATATACTTGTAAAGTAAAATATTTCAAAGTCTTAAGTATATATGTTGAGATCGATTAATCTTGTGAGACGAATTTCCTTAGTTAGTTCTGAGTCAGCGTAATTCAAAAATGTGTATTTATTTGTACACATTTAAATAGAAAAGAATACTTACAAAAAATAGTACAATAATATCTTTAAAAATTGTCTTATGAAAAATATGAGATTATGCCATGTGGCTAAAATGGCGGAATAACCCTTTGTATGCTGTGTATAAGAGATGTGTCTGCTAGGCTGCTGGGTCTTCAAGAGGAAGTCTCACTCTCCAAATCTTAACTATATCAGCCGAAATTCCTAATTTTGGCGCCGAAAGATAGCTCCTCCTTTACAAAAGTGTGGGCTAATGAGTGGTTACTATAGCAAAGTAACATCTGCTATCACTTTAACACTTAAAACACAGCTCCACAGCCTAAAATGACCGGATGTAAGGGGGAAGGGAGAATTTCAGACTATGCAAACTTTCACTTACATTTAAGAAAAGCTTATATAAAATATACAATATTCCTCAAAATCCTGACAGGTTTTAAATGTTTACTTCTTCAATTATCGCAAGTCATAACATAGAATTTATTGTCTCAAAGTTTCTTTCACACCATATGGAGAATTATATTCTGAATAAAGTATAATAAAGCCAATTAAAATTTAGATATTAAGAATATAACATTTCCCTCTGAAATATGAATACTAATCATATTTTTCAGATTAAAAATTCATTCATCACCATTCATGTCACATTCAAACAAACTTTGATTCAATAACTCCAAATGTTTTGTCATGTACAATTGGATTCGTACCTTCAAAACCCATTTTTCTTTTCAACTTATTTTGTAACAAATCATCTCCTTTCTTAAAGCGGGAGTCCACCGGGACTCCGCGTTTTTTTTTTTTTTAAAAGCCAGCAGCTACAAATACTGCAGCTGCTGACTTTTAAAATAGTGACACTTACCTGTCCAGCGTGCCCGCAATGTCGGCACCCGAAGCCTATCTCTAGGTCGCCTGTCGGGTCCTGCCGCTGCCATCTTGGGTATGGGAATCAGGAAATGGAGCCTTTCGGCTTCATTTCCCGGTTCCCTACTGCGCATGCGCGAATCGCGCTGCGCAATAAGGACGCTCCCCGCTGCCTCTGGGATCTGTGTGTTTCCCAGCAGGCAGCGGGGCACTTGCGGGAAGGGGCGGGCACTTGCGGAAAGGGGCGTACGTTACACCCCTTTCCGCAGAGAGCTATCCCGGAAGTGGGTGCAGTTACCTGGATTATCCAGGTAACTGCACCCCCCTCCCCCCTGAAAGGTGCCGATTGTGGCACCGGAGGGGGGGAGGGTTCCGATGAGCGGAAGGTCCACTTTAGGGTGGACCTCCGCTTTAATATCACTTCTAATTCGATAATATAATTTTTTCATTCTAAACATCAAACATAACTGGAATATAAGAAATAACATGATAATAATAAAAATAATTACAATAGGATGTGATAAAATATTTCCTGCTGCTGTAATTATCAAAGTTTTTCCCCACATTGATACACTATTACTAAATTTTTTCCACCAATTACTTCCTGAAAATTCTGACCATTGATGCGATATTTCTTGCAAATTACCTTGTTCATGTTTAAACAATACTTCTGCATTCTGCAATTCCTTAGCCAAAGCTATTAATAAACCTTGATCCTTTTGAATTATATTTGCCCATTTTTCCCATGGAAATTCATCTATTTGGGAAATATTATACTGTGTAGGAAGAGCGCTAATATTTTTCATAAACATATTTGTTAAATTTGTTCTCAACCCATTAATACTTATTGCAACAATATCTCCTTCTATACAGTACAACCCTTGATTTAGGTTTTCTGTATTTGTACAAGAAGAGAAAAAAGTTTTAACCCTTTCTGTATCTGACATAATCTGAAAACAAACCTTCTTTTTATCTACACGAGTAATTAATTCAGAATTAATTCTATTTTCAATTCTTGCTGAACATAATGTATGATTATGATAACAAGAATGAAATATGCTTTTATCTTGATTAGGTAAACATATAATTTTAGACTGGAATTGTAAACATGATGACAAATCTAATTGTTCTAATTCAGAATTTTCATTGTTAAATACAAAATCTGTATACTGTAATTTATAGTATAATAATTGTGTATTACTGACAGGTAATCCCAAAACAGTAATTGGAACCAAAATGTGTTCTTTTCCGGCTATTGGAATCATAGAAGAACTATAACATATGTCCTGCTTGCATCCTATCCATTTATTTACCCATAAATCTGTATGATTTATCGCATATAAATATTCTTTGGGTAAATACTGTAAAATGCCAAGAGGAGTTATTCCACTCTGAAATGCTTGCGCAATTATTTTAAAATTAGTGGAATATTCTGTTTGAATCTCTAAGCATGCTCTGGCTATATGAGAATGTTGTTCACTTCTCATCAAATCAAGAGTAATATTTTGAAGATGTAAAATAGATGGACCCATTATATTAGCAGTTTTAATTACCATATTTTAAAAAATCTGATTTAAATGTCTTTGTATTTTAATACCATTACTTCCCACTAAACCAGCGGTTTCTAGATCAGACTTTAAAGTATTAATATCCATACCATTTGTTATACTCCCAATTGTGCCAATCCCTCCTAAAATACCTTCAACAATACCACGCTTATTTCTGTTATAATTTCTATTATTAATTCCAAACCATCTCTCAATACCCAATTCCATATTAACCAGATGTCCTTGACATTGTGGAAACCTTGTAGAAATTTTCCATTCTGAAACATTAAAGTTCCACAAAATAATGACAAATTTTCCTTCTCTCAAAAGAGTTCTGGATTGGAAATGGTTAATCTGAAAAGGGTTTGCAGAGAAACTTTTCTTATTGACACATGGAGTTTTCCTTGGAGACATAACAATAACACTTGCCTTTGCACATTTCACCGGATAATTTTCTATTGATATGCAACATTCATATATGCCAGTATCATTCAAAGATACTCTCATTTGTTGATAAACAAATGTATCATTGATCCAATTCACACTACCAAAAATTCCTTTATGAATTATGATAGTAGAACTATAAAGAAAACTACCCAAAAACTCATCATTCCTTTTCCAAGTCAACAATGAATTTTGAGGTAAAGATATTTTTGTATCACATATCAAATGCAAATTATCTTTATCTTCCATAATTTTTAAAGATTGTGGGAAAATATAAATTTCTGGAACAATCCTGTCAACTATAAAAATATCAATTTTGACCCTTATTTGAGTAAATTTCCTTGTTACTTTAAAATCCCATGTTCTTACAACGTCTCCTTTTTCATCTCCAATCATGTTTAAATATTTTGGATTTAATATCTTTACAAAACTTTGAAAAAGATAATAAAATTGATCAAAGGAATAAAGTATTTTCCCAGATCTTGTCATAATATTAGTAACATCTCCAGACCAAATTGTTGACTCATTACCTTTTAAATATATAGACCAGAAACTCCTCAACAATATGTTACACTCAAAAGTTCCGGTTTTGTTATTTAGTCTATAAGATCCCTGCATTTTAACAAACTTTGTTTTGGATTCTATTTTAACTTTGATTTCAATATCATTGCTGTGAATGAAATACAATTGTAAACAACAATGATATCCATCTCCAATACATAAAAATCCATACAAATCTTCTGCTGTATTAATATCAACATCTCTAAAATTATGATTTTTATCATATGCACTAATATCAATAACTCTATCATTTTTGTCCTTTGTAATGATATCAATGTTCTTATTTTTCAGTTCATCTGCATTGATATCAATGTCTACATCTCTCTTATTTCTGAATAACATATGATTTTTGTTGTGTAATTCTTCATTCCTGTTAGTCTTTGCATAACTTGAGCAGTTCTTGATATATCTTATCACAAATAAAATTGTCACTAGGGAAAAGATGCATCCTGTAGTGATGATACACTTTCTCTCTTTAAAACTTTTCTTTTGTTGATCCGACATCTTTTCCTCTTTTTGGGATCCATGATTCCTCCAGATTAGATTTTTATGATTCATTCCTGAAAAAAGGAATGCAGCATCATTATCTCGGAATATAAAATTTGTTATACCCACATTTTTCTACATACATGTTTCACTGAACTTGAGAAAGTATTTGTACCCCTTGAACATCCCAAAATGTCCATGGACCTTCCCAACTACTTTGCCATGTTTCAACTCCTGAAACTCTAGCTCTGCCTGTGAGTGCATTTCACCATCTCTAGGCGTGACCTCACATGTAACAATTCTTTAATCATCTTTATCTTTTCTGTCTTAGACTTGTGCCAACAATATTTAATTTTATTTTAAATAAACCTTTCTGTTCCTGGTCTACTTGATAGACCGCTTATCTTGTATAAAAGATAATTTTTGGTTTAACAACAAAATAACAAAATGTTACAAAAAACAATATCAATTGTAAAATATCAAAAAAATAGATTATTCTTACAATGAAGATTAAATCCGATATGTGCGTGGATTTAATAACAATCCTTCATGATATATATAAATATATGTCTTATGTGTACTGGAATGAAACTTTCACTGGAATGTGTGTACTCCATTAATTGTCTGTGTCCACTCCTAAACAAAAAACCAGCCCCCACCTTATTTCCCTCCTAAGGTTTTCCTGAGCAGGATAGTGCCACAGAATGAGCATTTTCCCTCCCACCTTTCTAAAATAATGGGTGTTACTCATTCTAAATTCCTAGGGGTTGCTATGAATAACCCTTTGTATAAAACCATTTTAAACATACACAAACCTTTTTACCTTATCAATATATATACAAATTATTTCTTAATCTCTTAATCAAGAAACATTGTAATATAAAAACTTATATTTTTAGCTAGAACAAAGACACTTTTTATCATGAATTAACTTCCTTTCTCAAACTTAGAAATATGAGGAAGAACCATTTTGTATAACTTCTTCAACCAATTTTGACTCCACGAGGCAACATAAACGCCATTTTACTTTCTCCACTGAAAATTTATAGAGAAACCATTTTGTATAACTTCTTCAACCAATTTTGACTCCACGAGGCAACACAAACTCCATTTTCCTTTCTCCACTGAAAATTTATAGAGAAACCATTTTGTATAACTTCTTCAACCAATTTTGACTCCACGAGGCAACACAAACGCCATTTTCCTCTCTCTTTTAAACTCAACAGAAGAATACTTTGTAGCATCAGAAATTGTGCTTCTTACATCCATTAAAAATAACTGTAACAACATCAACCCAAATATTTTCTTTGTCCAACAACATTTATGCAATTCTAAATTTTTTTAAAAGTATTTTTTATTAAAATTTTCAAGAATAGGTACAAAAAGAGTAGTTGAAAAAGAAGAACAAATTAGAAAAGAAAGTAGACATTTCAGTCGCCTCATATGTATACATAACTCAAGCAATGGAATCATACAACGTCTGCTGATTATGCACGTAGGTTATACATAAGTACAGAAAGGCACAAAAGATCCATTGCGACAATCATAAATCGACATAAACATTAGCAGAACCAAGTGCACTATTATTTGTAGTACAAACATAAATTTTCATAAACAGATATCTTCGAAATATATAAAAACACTCATTTTGCAGAGTAAGGCCAGAAAACAGTTTATACACTGAACTTAGTTAGTTTTACTATATTTATCCCAAAGAGACCACTGGGCAAGGGCCTTCTTGTGATTGCCCTCCTTCCACGCAATTGTTTTTTCATATGCACACGAGTCTGTGACCAATTGTAAAACCTCTTTGATCAGTGGAGGGGTTGTTGACTTCCAATGACGGGCTATCACCAACCGTGCAGCACATAGAATATGCAGAACTATAAAGCGGCAGCTCCCTGGATAGATGTCAAGACCAACACTTAAAAGGGCTTGTGCGGCGGTCAGTTTATTTAATATACCTGTTACACCAGCTATTAGGTTTGATATTACCGCCCAGAAACTTCTTAAAGATAAACAAGACCAGGCCATATGTTCAAGGTTACCTACTAGACCACACCCTCTCCAACATAAGTTATTCTGCTTTTTGTCGAATTTTGCGATTATGTACGGAGTTTTATACCATCTAAGCATTAGTTTTTGCGTGGTTTCTTTATAATTTGCGCACTTTGTAAGTTTATTGTTGTATCTTATGGCTTGAAGCCATTGTTCTCGAGAGATGTTGATTTTCAAGTCCGATTCCCATTGATGAAACTGTCTAGGAATCTCTAAGAGTTTTTTACTATTGAGCAGGATGTAGAAGCATGAGATGCCTTTTTTTCTAAAGGGACCAGCTGCCCAAAGTTTATGTACTTCCCATGGAATATTAGTTACAAAAGAAGAAGACGTTCTCAGAGTATGTGAGATTCTAGCGAATGTCAAAAACTCTGCGGGCGGTAAAAAGTATTCAGCTTGTAGGTGTGTAAAAGATTTCAGTGTTTGCTTAACATAAAGGTCAGCTACAAAGAGAATCCCTGCCTTTTCCCAATTTTGGAGGTTCAGGTCTGGCATGCATAAAAGAAGAGAACTAATGGGGATCTGTGGTGGAACGTGTTTGACGTAGGGATTTTTAACTTTCAGGAAGTAGACCCATGCGTCATGAGTAGCCTGAATCATGGGATGACTGTCACATCTAGGTAAGTGTGTTATTGTTGTGATCCCCAGAAGGTTATGTATTACTCCCTTCTTCACATAAGTTTGTTCAGCCCTGCACCAATGTATTGGGTCAGAAGAGTCATACCATGTCGCGGCTTGCGATAGAATAGCCGCCACATGGTAGTCTCTTAATAAAGGAACTCCCATACCTCCTGCTTCTCTATGCTTTATAAGTAGATTTCGATGACATCTAGCCTTTTTTCCATCCCACAGAAAATGAGAGAAAACAGTTTGCATTTTAGAATAGAATGAGGCTGGCACTGGGATAGGGAGCGTTCTAAAATAATATAATAATTTAGGAAGCAGGATCATCTTATATGTCGCTAATCTTCCTGACCAAGATAGATAGTAACGTTTTAGTTTCCCCATTTCTTGTGTGAATTCTGCGATTAAAGGTTCAAAGTTGGCATGGTATAGTTGGGAAATATGTTTTGTAATAGAAATGCCCAAATATGGAAAGGAGCTCTCCACCCATGTAAATGGTAGTGAGTTTTTCAGTGAGAGTTCCATCTCCGAGGTCAAAGCTAAACCCAGGATATTGGATTTGGATTTGTTCACTTTATAATAGGAAATCGCATTGAATTGAGAGAGAAGGTCTTGGATATATGTGAGTGACTGATTAGGATTGGACAGTGAGAGTATAATATCGTCCGCAAATAATGTAATGGTATGTTCTTCCCTTCCTATAAGTATACCGCTGATTTGTGGATGCTGTCTAATTACTTCCGCTAACGGTTCCATCATGAGCACAAAAATTAAAGGCGACAGGGGGCACCCCTGACGCGTGCCATTAGTCAATGGAAATGATTCAGAGAAAACACCCTCTGTGTATACCATGGCTGATGGATTGGAATATAATGCATTGATGGCTGACTTGATTTGCCCCTCAATGCCAAATTTATCGAGCACATTTGACATGTAACCCCAATGTATCCTGTCAAATGCCTTTTCGGCATCTAATGACAGGAGAACAGAGGGTTGACTGGAAACATTTGCACTGTGTATAATATTAAGAATACGTCTCGTAGCGTCTGTGGATTGCCTACCTTCTATAAAACCCACCTGATCCTGTTTGATAAGATATGGGAGAACCTTTGCTATTCTATTTGCTATAAGTTTTGCGTACAGTTTAACATCCGCGTTTAGTAGCGATATGGGTCTGAAGTTTTGGGCACAGTTTGGTTCCTTTTCTGGTTTTGGTAAAGTAATAATTGTGGCTTGCAACATTTCTTCAGGAAAGGAGGCTAAGGAGGCAGCATCCTGGAAGACCTTCTGAAGGTATGGGACCAATGTATCTTTGAATTGTTTATAGTATTCGGGGGAGTATCCATCTGGCCCTGGCGATTTACCATTGGGAAGTCTAGCTATAGCGTCTTTGATCTCTAGCTCGGTAAATGGGGAATTTAGTATGTCCAAGTCCCCAGGCTGAACCACCGGGAGTGAAATATCTTTCAAGAATGAATTGATTGAGTTCAAAGACGGTTGGGCAACACTAGGGTCTTTACCGATATTATATAAGGCCTCGTAATAGTCTTTGAAAGCGTCAGCTATGTCCTTAGGGTTAATGTGTTTAGTTCTAGTCTTATGATGAGTTATGAAGGGAATTTTTTGTCTGATAATTTTATCCTTCAGTTGGTTTGCTAGTAGTTTACCTGCTTTGTTACCATGCATGTAAAAGTTCGCTTTAATTCTGTGTAGAGTTTTGGTATGTTGGGAAATCAATAAGTTTCTGAGATCTTCTCTCGCCTTATAAAGCTTGGAGCTAGTATCCACAGAAGGTGACAATTTGTTCAGGGAATCTAAACGTTTAATGTCGTTCAGTAATTCTTCCAGTCTATGCCTCCTTTTCCTCCGCAGGGCTGCGCTATGTTTCAGCAAGATTCCCTTCATAAATGCCTTATGGGATAACCATAGGGTGAATGGGTTAACGTTGGGTTTGTCGTTGAATTTAAAAAACTCTTTGATGGAGTTTTCCAAGTCCGATGCAAGCGCCGGGTCTGCAAACAGCAGGGTGTCATTACGCCACCTATTTGCTCTAGTAGTAAACTGTTGAGTGCCTACTGTCACAGATACCGGCGCGTGATCGGACCAGGAGATTTGACCTATGTCTGAACTGGATATTTTTTGCAGTAGAAATTTATCCACTAGAAAAAAGTCTATTCTAGAGTATGACAAATGAACTTTTGAATAAAAGGAGAAATCTTTTTCATTGGAGTGCTGACATCTCCAGACATCATACAGATCATTTTTACACATGAAATCACTTAAGGAAGATCTAACCGCCCCTCCGCCCCCAGATCTAGACACATCCATCTGGGGGTCGGCAACGACGTTCAGATCCCCACAGAGTATAATATGACCATACAAATGAAGTTTTACTCTTTTCCACAATTTGTGCAAAAAAGATATTTGATGACAGTTAGGTGCATATGCATTGACAATAGTATAGGCAACTCCCCCTATCTCACATGTCAAAATAATATATCTGCCCTCTACATCACTGTAGTGAGCTTTGTATTTAAATTCTATTGACTTTTTAATTAGAATAGCTACTCCCTTTGATTTCGATTTCACACAGGCTAGATAACAATGGGGGAATTGGCTATGAGACAGGAGAGGATGCCCGTTTTCCTTAAGATGAGTCTCTTGTAGGCATAGTATATCACATTTTTGGTGTCGAGCTTCTTTCCACAACATATGCCGTTTAAAGGGAATATTTAAACCATTTACGTTCAGAGATGTGATTTTAAACGCCATTTTCGTAAATAGGGTAGCAATACAAGTAAGGAAGCGGGCCTCCTGATACACAGGAAGGAAATACTAAAATTAACGTTAAACCAGTAGTACCTTAGAAGAAGAAAAATGAAACGCTACTAGTGGGATAATACAGTAAGTCATAACACCCTAGCAGGATGAGTGGCAATCTCAGGGGTATGATGTACCTTCGTACGGTAGTTCAAAAATATTGCCTTATGAGTAGTCTGTCGGTGATTGTCTTAGTAGACCGAAACTCACGATCCAGAAATGTCTGAAAAGGTAAAAGATGAGAAACAAAAGAAAAACTGAAGAACAAGTTAAACACACAAATGTGCTTTGGCACTTAGAATAAAAAGATGCGATTTCTTACGAAATCTGAACAGGTATACGCCTGCTATTCTTTGGGGAACGATGAACTTGACCATAACGCCGGTACAACCCTCCGGAGCAGAAAAATGAAACAAAATTATGGGCACCAACTTGAAGAAAGTTCAGGTGTGATGATCAGGGCTACGCTTACCGTCCATTACCTCTTGCTGATTTTCGTTCTGGCGAGGAACGATGTTCCACTTTTCCAGCAACTGGATGCCTTCTTCCAGATTAGTAATCGTGTAATCACGGTCGCCTCTCATCACCACCAATTTAGCCAGGTAGCTCCAACGGTATGGAATTTTGTGATTCCTTAATGGTTTGGTGATCGTCACCAGATTGCGTCTGCGCTGCATTGTGTGGGCAGAAAGATCTGCAAAGAAAGACAGTCCTTGCATGGTGTCAGGTAGTTGGGTCGCATTTCTCGTCACTGCCATGAATTTTTCTTTAACATGGAAGTAATGAATACGGGCTATAGTGTCTCTTGGAAGTTGTTCAGGAATGTGGCGGGGTTTCGGTAATCTATGGATCCTGTCGATTATCAACTCTTCCTCAGTTAAATCTGGCAGCGTATCTTTTAACACTTTACTTAGGAAGGACACAAGCTCCTGCGATTTAACTGTTTCGGGGATCCCCCTTATTTTCATATTATTCCTTCTAGAGCGGTCCTCGAGGTCCGCGACCTTTGACTTCAGCCACTGAATATCATCATCATGGTCATTGTGTGCGTCCACCATTGCATTAAAAGTTTCAGTAAATTCACCCATTTTATTCTCGATATGGGACACTCTGCTGCTGACCCCTTTAACTTCTGATTTACACTGTTTGACCAATTGCAGCATATCCGTGTGTATTGCACCTCTCAGGGTTAACAACATCTCTTTCATAGTAGAATCCATTACTGGGGCGTTATTAGTGGGGAAGGCCGCAATGGCGTCTTTAAACTCTAGGGTATCATCTAGTGCTGCATCTTTACCTTCAGCGTCTGAGCCTGCAGGAGATACATCTGTCATTTTCTGCCTGGCTTTAGCTGGACTATTTGAAGCGGACGAGGCTCTGGAATCCGGGGATCGTTGATTCCGCTCTGCCGCTGGTGATCCATCTCCTCTCCATCCCCCTCTGGCCTGCGGGGAGGACGGACGAACAGCGCTGGAGCTATGGCCGGCGCCATCTTGGCTGACGGCGCGGCCTGCACGGGCGAAAAAGTTAGTAAGTTTACCGGGTTCCCTCCGGTCTTTTCTTTTCCGCGGCATGTTCGTTGTGGTCAGCGGGTCCTCCTTGGGCTGTTTGTGTGGAAAATCGGTGCCCCACGTTGCTAAGCTTCGCTCCGGAAGGAAGACACGGCGAGAGCTATACGCTTACACAGCCATTCACTCCGCCGGCCGGCTCCGCCCCCTGCAATTCTAAATTTAATTATCCAATACATCCTCACAATAATACCTGCAGACTGTGGATGCTATCATACATGAAATCTCTGTTCTATTCCCAAGATATTACACATCCTCTGTCACTACTGAGGTTTGCTGATATACCCCAAACTAGAAAAACATGATTAATCAACATCTAAACAATATTTAAAGCATCATCATTAGTGAATCCCACCTGTAGGTGCTGTGAAATATAAAAACACAATCCTTTTTAGTCATGACACAAACTTATGGTCTAATGACCAAAATGATAATTTTGTGACATCCGATGAAGACAAAAAAGATTGTGACCTTTTTTTTCCCTCTGAAATTAAAGGAATATGTGTGTCCATTTTCTTCACAACATTAATTGATACCATTTCAGGTTGAACTACTAACTCTCCATGCAAAAGCTGCTTCCTTTGCCAATAAATCTGCTGTTCTATTACCTACAGATAACTCACTATCTTTTTTATATGCTGGAATTTTACAATAGCATATGCAAAAGAATTACTCTCTGCAAGGTCAAAAACTGCTTCTAATGTCTCTTTCTGCACAAGAGTCTTATTGGATGAATCCACAAAACCTCTACATTTCCAAATAGGTAACATACAACATATGAACTATCACTATAAATCACTAGTGAACCTTTCTTCTCTTCCTTGTCAATAATCAATGCAGTTTTTACTACTTCAAGTTCTGCTCGTTGAGCTGAAAAATGTAATACCTACTGCAATAATTGCCTGACATACAATATCTTGAACCATCAACAAATACAAGCTCATCAATTTTCTCTGTCTCTCTTTGTTGTCTTATTCATTCAATTGCTAATTGAGTACCATGCTGAAAATGGTCTTCAGTTACTGAATACAAAACTATTCTTACTCTTCTTTTCAAGTGAACTAAACCTTTCAATGTTCAGCTTGAACAAAACTAAAATAAAAACTTAATACTCATGACAATGAAACATTGATAAAAAAATAATAATCCAATGAATTATCCTTGAAAATATTAAAAATTATATCAAAGTCCTCAATAATATTCCAAACGTCAAAACCAAATCTCTTAAACTCAAATCAATCCTTTATTCATAGCCAATAAACATCAACCAGAAAATTCTTACCATATCTGCAGTTAATTTAAGGACTGCTGACTGTTTTCAGAGTGTTATATGCTACATAATTAAAGCTTTCCTGTCTTAATGGACTATTTTCAGTTTGCAATCTTTGTCTTTGGGTCTTAGAAGAAAAATAAATTTGCTTATTATGACCTCTATACCTCAGATTACTGTGCCAACGTACAGAATAAACCTCTTGACGCCTGGGCAAAATTTTCGGATAATACAACCTCTTTTGTGTATTATTATTAATCAACTTTTTATAAACTCTCCTCTGAGCATATGGCGATGAAAATTTACATTTCTGCTCACTATCAATATTATTTAAGTCAACTGACTTCCCACTCTCATTGTCTGAGGAAATATTAACATTTGACTCATTACAGGATATGACGTTCAAGTCTGCCTTTGTCACATGTTCACCATCCTCCATTTTTAAACACTGAGCATGTGCAGGAATCTCAGCTTGCAGTAATTGGGTCTTAAGCAAATTTAAAATATTCTCATGCACACAGTTTTCTTGAGTCAAAAAAACTATTTGATTTTCATTTTCTTTAAGAGATTGCAATAATGCATTCATTTTATGTTCCAATTCAATTTTTTCAGTCAATAATTGTTCAGTATATTTCTTCTCCTGCTTTACTGCAATTTCTATTGCATTCTCTAAATGCTCAATATACGTGCAAAAAGTTTCACAACTTGAACAACTAGGTTCAAAAAGTACATTTTCAGTTACACTTTGACTTTGTTTTCCTGGCATATCAAACACCATAGTATTATAACTTTTAACAAGTTTCATTACATTACCGTATTTTTCGGACTATAAGGCGCACCGGATTATAAGGCGCACTAGCAACGACCGGCTGATAAAATGGATATTTCCATATATAAGGCGCATCGGACTATAAGGCGCACCGGATTATAAGGCGCACTAGCAACGACCGGCTGATAAAATGGATATTTCCATATATATAAAGCGCATCGGACTATAAGGCGCACGGTCGATTTTGTGAGAAAATTTAGGCTTTTACGTGCGCCTTATAGTCCGAAGGTTTACGTCAAGATGACAGATACTGTTAACAAAGAACTCCAGCGATGTCAACAGGTCATATATAAGGCGCACCGGACTATAAGGCGCACGGTCGTTTTTGGGAGAAAATTTAGGCTTTTACGTGCGCCTTATAGTCCGAAAAATACGGTACGTACATTTTTCTTTGTTTTAACTAATGATAATCTATCCTTCTCAATGTCAGCATTTGCCTGAAAGCATTGATCATACATTAATTTCCATAAAACAGCATCAGAGACCTGTTTCGATAAACCTTTAAATTCTAATGTACTTTCATCAGCTAAAACATCTACAAATTCCATATTACTTTTCTACTCACCAAATATAAAACTCAATCGATCAATTTTTCTTCTAGGTTCTTTTTCAATCTTTGCGAAGTTTAATCTCTGTTCATCACTTCCCCTCTGATCAAAGGATGGAAGTTGAAAAAAAAACTTCCAACTTATGATTGACTGGATGGCTGAGCCAATGTAAAAATATACTTGTAAAGTAAAATATTTCAAAGTCTTAAGTATATATGTTGAGATCGATTAATCTTGTGAGACGAATTTCCTTAATTATTTCTGAGTCAGCGTAATTCAAAAATGTGTATTTATTTGTACACATTTAAATAGAAAAGAATACTTACAAAAAATAGTACAATAATATCTTTAAAAATTGTCTTATGAAAAATATGAGATTATGCCATGTGGCTAAAATGGCGGAATAACCCTTTGTATGCTGTGTATAAGAGATGTGTCTGCTAGGCTGCTGGGTCTTCAAGAGGAAGTCTCACTCTCCAAATCTTAACTATATCAGCCGAAATTCCTAATTTTGGCGCCGAAAGATAGCTCCTCCTTTACAAAAGTGTGGGCTAATGAGTGGTTACTATAGCAAAGTAACATCTGCTATCACTTTAACACTTAAAACACAGCTCCCCAGCCTAAAATGACCGGATGTAAGGGGGAAGGGAGAATTTCAGACTATGCAAACTTTCACTTACATTTAAGAAAAGCTTATATAAAATATACAATATTCCTCAAAATCCTGACAGGTTTTAAATGTTTACTTCTTCAATTATCGCAAGTCATAACATAGAATTTATTGTCTCAAAGTTTCTTTCACACCATATGGAGAATTATATTCTGAATAAAGTATAATAAAGCCAATTAAAATTTAGATATTAAGAATATAACAGGCTTCGTGTTGGGGTTCTTACTTTGACACAAGCCCGGTCCATGAACAGGGAGGGAGGCCTTTGTGGACCAAGAAGCGTGACCAGTTCTCGCACATGCCTTTGCTCCATGAGATCCGGGAGAATAATCCTGATGATTTCAGGAATTATCTCCAGATGACGGACCCCGTTTTTCACCGTCTGCTGGCTTTGTTGTCCCCTTATATCACCAGGCAGGATACCTACATGCGGCAAACCATCACTCCGGAGCAGAGGCTCATCGCCACGTTGCGCTACTTGGCGACAGGGAGAAGCCTTCAGGACCTCAAGTTCTCCACAGGCATCTCCCCCCAGGCTCTGTGGATCATTATTCCAGAGACCTGTTCTGCCATCATTCAGGTCCTGCAGAAGGACTATATGAAGGTAAGTTTTATCCTTTAACATCACATTCTATGTATTTAATGATTGCTAATGTCTTGCATTTCTTTCGCCGTTCCCTAATTACCATGATTGCAATATGCTCTAATTCATATACTCTTCCCCTTTGTCCTCAGGCATATTTGCCTCACTAACTTCCCCACCATGCTCTTCTTGGCCCATAAAACTATAGTCTAGTCACTTACCAATGTCTTTTGTCAGCTCCATAGTATTGCTTTCCCATAAACACACCCTAAAATGTCTACAAATGTCATGTGTGTGCTTCAATTCATGCATAGTGACTTTTTTTTTTTTTTTTTTGGTTATGCCAAACTCATTAGGAACCCCCCTCCCCCAACTGCTAGGCCAGCTGATAGCAATCCTCTATCTGCTGACTTTACCAAACTCAATACACACTCTACCTACCTTTTTTCTGGTCATATTTATGGATGAATTCACCAAAGCATGTAGTGCAAGGGCCTGCCTCAATACTTTCAAATGCTATAATTTTTCCCCCCTATTATTATCTTGATATGTAATAGCAGAATGTCAAAATGTGCTTCCATTTTTTCTAATTTTTGGTATTATGACACTTCTTACCTGTCCGGTGGGCTGCCAATAGTGTAAGTAAGGAGGGGCTTCCCAAAGTATCACACATTATTTAGGTTGGCATTCAGCTCTCAATCAAGTGGAGAGGGTTACCTGTCCAAAACACCCCCCCCCCTCTTTTTTTGCAAGGGCCCATCAGATGCGGGGGATGGGGGGTGATGACTCTGATAAGGGGACCTTATACTTTAGGCTTTAAATACTAATTTCCCAAAATGTTATACTGATCTTGGCCAAAAATGTTGGTGTCTAATCTGCTTGCAATGTTGATTTGCAAAATTACTAATTTTTTGTCTTGTTTCACTCCACAGTTTCCTTCAATGCTACAGGAATGGCAGACTGTGGCCTCCCACTTTGCCAGTCATTGGGACTTTCCCAATTGTGGAGGTGCAATTGATGGGAAACATGTCCGCATCGTCCCACCCCCCAACTCGGGGTCCTACTATTTTAACTACAAGGGGTTTAATAGTATCGTGATGTTGGCGGTGGTGTCAGCGACCTATGACTTCTTGTATGTGGACATGGGGCAAAATGGCCGGATGTCGGATGGTGGAGTGTTCGCACGGACACTGGCGTCTCCAGAGTGGCAGTCTGGGCTTGCCACCCCCAGAGGAGAATCAGGAAGGACTCCCTTTCATCTTCGTCGCTAAAGAGGCATTTGCCCTGGCAAACCATCTGATGCGGCCTTTTCCGATGAGGACCCTCACCCCAGACCAGAGGATTTTTAATTTTCGGCTGGCCAGAGCCAGAAGAGTAGTGGAGAACACTTTTGGAATACTGGCCAGCCGGTTCCGCCTTTTTTTAACGCCTATCCACATGGCGGAATATAAAATAAATCACATAGTGCTTGCCTGCTGTGTTCTGCACAATTTCTTAAAAAGACATTCAGCTAACTATGTGGTCTCAGTTGGCCAAGATGCAGACTTGCTTGAAAATGAGAACCTCACGGGCCTTGAAGCTGCTTGTCCTGGCTTGCCCCCCCCCCAAAGCGCCCGTGAGGTCCGAACCCAATACATGGAGTACTTTGTGGGTAGGGGGGCCATTGATATGCCAGACAATGTCTGAGAGGCATTTTTGTAATACATTTTTCTTTGAAACTACAATAATCTTTGTTTTCATTTACTGCTTGGCTTGGTTTTAGGTGTCTCCTAGGTAAATTTTTGCTTTTTGTTGTTGTGCCTTTTTCTACAACAATGTAAACCCAAGTTCTGAGCGAGATGAGGTGACAGTCTCTTCTCAGATAATCTTGTTTAGGGATGGCCGAACGGTTCGCCCGGCGGTCTTTTCGCTGCGAATTTCAGCTGTTCGCCGTCCGCCCTATCGGCGGACTATTGCCGCAGTTCGCCCAGGGGACTTCCGTGTTTACTGTGTAAAAGAACTTTGACCTATGATGACACATCCATCATGGGGTATAGGACAGCCAATTGAGACATTACAGCACATGGACACTTGGACATTCCCCCTAACTTATAAATAGACCCGATCCGGCAGCCATTTTACATTCTTTCTACTGTCACTATAGGGAGAGGTTGCTGTGTGGAGCAGGGAGAGACTTCAGTGACCCAAATCGCTAGCTATTAGGTCCACAAAAGTTCTTTTAAGGACTGGTATCATGGTATAGGTGTTAGGTGTAGTTCAGGATATAGGTTTGAGGCACTGCTGTGCTAGTGATTGTTGCAGCAGCCTGAGTGTCTTTTGTCAGTGTAGAGAAAGGGACAGGACGCTGTGTGCAGCAGGGGAAGTCAGTTTAATCATTAGCTGTTACTATTAGGTCCACAAAGGTTCTTTTCAGGACTGGTATGGTAATAGGCTTGTACACATATAATATTCTTTCTTCCAAATATAGAAAGAATATTATACTTGACTGCTGCCCTTCTACTGCAGTAGTCCTTTATGAGTATAGGGACTGAGGTACAGTCTGCTAATCATTCACAACCTACTAGTTCCACAAAGGTCCTTATAAAGACTGGTACGTCTAGGGTACTACAGTACATTGGGTTGAGTGAGGTACAGTCTGCTATTCCTTAAGGACTGGTACAGGTCCACAATATATAGGGTTGAGGTGCACTACTGCTGACTGCTGCCCTATACTGCAGCAGTCCTTTGTCAGTATAGGGACTGAGGTACAGTCTGCTAATCACAACCTACTAGTCGCACAAAGGTCCTTATAAGGACTGGTAAGGTCTAGGGTACTACAGTACATAGGGTTGAGTGAGGTACAGTCTGCTATTCCTTAAGGACTGGTATAGGTCCACAATATATAGGGTTGAGGTGCACTACTGCTGACTGATGCCCTATACTGCAGCAGTCCTTTATCAGTATCGGGACTGAGGTACAGTCTGCTAATCATTCACAACCTACTAGTTGCACAAAGGTCCTTATAAGGACTGGTAAGGTCTAGGGTACTATAGTACATAGCGTTGAGTGAGGTACAGTCTGCAATTCCTTAAGGACTGGTATAGGTCCACAATATATAGGGTTGAGGTGCACTACTGCTGACTGCTGCCCTATACTGCAGCAGTCCTTTGTCAGTATAGGGACTGAGGTACAGTCTGCTAATCATTCACAACCTACTAGTTGCACAAAGGTCCTTATAAGGACTGGTAAGGTCTAGGGTACTACAGTACATAGGGTTGAGTGAGGTACAGTCTGCTATTCCTTAAGGACTAGTATAGGTCCACAATATATAGGGTTGAGGTGCACTACTGCTGACTGCTGCCCTATACTGCAGCAGTCCTTTATCAGTATAGGGACTGAGGTACAGTCTACTAATCATTCACAACCTACTAGTTGCACAAAGGTCCTTATAAGGACTGGTAAGGTCTAGGGTACTACAGTACATAGGGTTGAGTGAGGTACAGTCTGCTATTCCTTAAGGACTGGTATAGGTCCACAATATATAGGGTTGAGGTGCACTACTGCTGACTGCTGCCCTATACTGCAGCAGTCCTTTATCTGTATAGGGACTGAGGTACAGTCTGCTAATCATTCACAACCTACTAGTTCCACAAAGGTCCTTATAAGGACTGGTAAGGTCTAGGGTACTACAGTACATAGGGTTGAGTGAGGTACAGTCTGCTATTCCTTAAGGACTGGTATAGGTCCACAATATATAGGGTTGAGGTGCACTACTGCTGACTGCTGCCCTATACTGCTGCAGTCCTTTGTCAGTATAGGGACTGAGGTACAGTCTGCTAATCACAACCTACTAGTTGCACAAAGGTCCTTATAAGGACTGGTAAGGTCTAGGGTACTACAGTACATAGGGTTGAGTGAGGTACAGTCTGCTATTCCTTAAGGACTGGTATAGGTCCGCAATATATAGGGTTGAGGTGCACTACTGCTGACTGCTGCCCTATACTGCAGCAGTCCTTTATCAGTATAGGGACTGAGAGTTTTGTCACAGGGTCATTTAAAAAATGACAGACAGAGGAAGAGGCAGGCCCTTCCGCAGGGGTGGTAGGGGTAGGGCAGGAGCAACAGGCTTGAGCCAAAGTGGGAAGTTGCAGATGGTGCGTTCAATTACTTTAAAGGACGCACCAGACTTGGTTGAGTGGCTCACTCAGCCTTACTCTTCTGCACCCTCCTCATCCTCTCGATCTGCACCCTCTTCTTCACTCTCTGCTATGTGCACCCCCAAATACACTACCACCAACAACACCACCACCACCACCACCACATACCTTCCGCTTGAGTCACAAGCATTATTTTCCGATCCATATCAAGACATTTCTGATGCGCAGCCACTCTTGGCATTGGATCAGGAAGAGGAGGTAGCAAGAACCGCCACTCAGCAGTCTGACGACTAAGTTTTTTGATGTCTGAGTACCCAGATCAGCCCAAGGAGGAGGTTGGTCCCCGGTGTTGCTGCCTACTCCGAGATGTCTACTTATAGCAGTGGGAAAGGTGACGTCGATGATGACGTGTCTAGTGATGTCACGTGGGTGCCCACAAGAGAGGAAGAGGAGGGGAGTTCAGAGGGAGATATGGACCAGCAGATAGGGAGGAGAAGCAGGAATAACTTACATTGCACAGGAGGGACAAAGCAGACTGCTAATGTATCAGGAGCGAGTCATCGACCATGTACGGTCACATCTGGCGCTCCCAGGACGCCGGCACATGGCTCCGCAGTGTGGGCTTTTTTTAACGTCTCTGCTGCTGACAATAGTGTTGCCATCTGCAATCTTTGCAGTCAACGCATTAGTCGCGGTAAGCCAAACACTCACCTAGGGACGACCGCCTTAAGAAGGCACATGAGCAGCCATCACCGAGCCCAGTGGGAGCAACGGAACACACAAAGCCACACTCCAGGCTCTCACCGTCCAGCCTCGTCTTCTACTTCTCCTTCTCCTCTCTCCTCACAATTGTCCTCCACTCCATCTTCCATCACGCCAAGCTCACGTTTTTCTGCAAAAAGGTAGGCTTCCGTGGGCCTAATGTTCGAGCGTAAAAAAATGATGACGCCGGATAACCCTCTTGCCCAACAGTTGACGGCTGGCTTGTCAGAACTGATAGCCCGCCAACTACTGCCATATAAACTGATGGACTCGGAGGCCTTTCAAAAATTTGTGGCCATTGGAACACCACAATGGAATGTCCCAGGAAGGAAGTATTTCTCAGAGAAGGGCATCCCAGAGCTATATGGCCATGTTCAGCAGCAAGTGAATGTATCTCTGGCACACAGTTTCGGTGTCAAGATACATCTGACCACAGACACGTGGTCTAGCAAACACGGGCAGGGAAGGTATATCACTTTTACTGCCCACTGGGTGAACCTTCTGACGGCCGTCAAGCATGTAACCCATGGCACCCGTGTAGATTTGGTTTTACCGCCACGGATTGCATGCAGGCCTGGCTGTTCTTCTCCTCCTCCTCCTCTTACTCCTACTCCATCCTCCTCCCTCTCCTCCTCGGCTGACTCCTCCTTTTCCGCTGCTAGCGTCTCTTCCGCTGCGCCGCACAAGCTCCCCAGAACCTGTTCGAAATGCCAGGTGAGACGTTGCCATGCCGTTCTGCGTCTGTTGTGCCTGGAAGCCAAGAGCCACACTGGCCTGGCACTCCTTTCAGCTTTCCGTTCACAGGCAGATCAGTGGCTAACACCGCTCAATTTGACAGTTGGTAAAGTGGTGTGTGACAACGGTGCCAATCTGTTTAGCGCATTGAAACAGGGCAAAATCACGCACGTGCCATGCATGGCACACGTCTTAAACTTGGTCGTGCAGTGATTCGTTGTCAAATACCCTGGGGTCCAGGACATCTTGCGGCAGGCAAGGAAAATCTCGGCCCATTTCAGAAGATCTTACACGGCCATGGCTCGCCTTGCTGACATTCAGCGGCGACACAATCTGCCGGTCAGATGTCTTATTTGCGATTGCCCGACGCGATGGAACTCAACCTTCTATATGCTTGATAGGCTGATCCAGCAGAAACGTGCAGTTAACGTCTACCTGTATGAACTCTGTGGCAGAACAGGTTCTGGGGAGCTGGAGTTTTTTTCACTGCGCCAGTGGCTGCTCATGCGCGACGCATGCAGACTTATGCGGCCATTTGAGGAGATCACCAAGCTGGTCAGTCGCAGCCATGGCGCCATCAGTGACATGGTACCTTATGCCTTCTTTATGGAGCGTGCATTGCGTCATGTCATTGATCAAGCTGTGGAGGAGCAGGAGCGGGAAGATGAGGAAGTCGCAATGCTGGATGAATTCCCAGGGGGGGCTACTCTATCTGAGACAAGTGAACAACAGGAGTCTGAAGAGGAGTCAGAGGAGGATGGTGCCGGGGCGGATGAGGAGGAGCAAGAAGAGCATGCTTTAAACCCTTCTGGGATCCCTGTTGTTGTGTGTGGATTTGGGAGAGGAGAATGAAGAGGACGACATTATCCTGGGTGATGAGCAGGAGCCAGGCCACCACACCGCTTCCAGTTTAGTGCAAATGGGGGCCTTCATGCTCCAGTGTTTTAATAGGGACCCCCGTATAAAAAGCATAATGGTCAAGGACCAGTACTGGGTGGCAACGTACTAGACCCCCGGTACAAACACAAAATGGCGGAAATGTTACCGCCATCATAGAGGGCTGTCAGAATGGAACACTTCCAGGCCTTGCTTCGAGAAATGCTGCATTCTGCTTTTGCGTGCGCTGGCAGAGGAGCAATTCCCACTCCCAGAGAAGGAGTTGCGGGTACCAATCCAACAGCGCCTGCAAGAAGAGGTTTGAAGATGTGTTGGTGACTTCGGATATGAGGTCATTCTTTCAGCCGACCCATCGACAGGTGTCATCCAGGTCCAGCATCAGGGAACGCCTAGACCGTCAGGTGTCCGACTACATCGGGTTAACGGCCGTTGTGGACGCTCTGAGGAGTGATGAACCCCTGGACTACTGGGTGGGCAGGCTTGACCTCTGGCCAGAGCTTGCCCAATTTGCAATCGAACTGTTTGCTTGCCCCTCGTCCAGTGTCCTGTCCGAAAGGATGTTTAGTGCAGCAGGGGGGATCGTGACCGATAAGCGTACTCGCCTAGCTCACGACAGTGTTAACTACCTCACATTTCTAAAAATGAATGAGGCATGGATCTCGGAGAAATTCAACACATGTGACCAGTAGACCATGTATATGTCTAGAAATGATTTTTTTAATCTAGCACACAGACCTTCTTTCTTCATTTGGCTCACTTCCTTGTCCAAAAAAAGCACACCGTACTATATGCCTGTACCCTCCTGTTTGAAGAGGTTGAGCGGTGTCATATTTCTACTGGGGCTACTTATTATGAGGGGCTCCCACCATCCCTGTGCTGTGCTGACTTCCTCCTGGGGCTGCTTATTATGAGGGGCTCCCACCATCCCTGTGCTGTGCTGACTTTCTCCTGGGGCTGTACCTCTGCTGTGCATATTATGAGGGGCTCCCACCATCCCTGTGCTATGCTCATTATGAGGGGCTCCCACCATCCCTGTGCTATGCTGACTTCCTCCTGGGGCTGCTTACGGTGCAGGTCTCAGTGCTGTATATCACGGTGCTGGTGTCAGTGCTGTATGTCAGGCTGCTGATGTCAGTGCTCTCTATCAAGGGGCTGGTGTCAGATCACTCTATCACGGTGCAGGTGTCATTGCTGTATGTCACGCTGCTGATGTCAGTGCTGTATATCACGGTGCTGGTGTCAGTGCTGTATATCACGGTGCTGGTGTCAGTGCTTTATGTCACGCTGCTGATGTCAGTGCTCTCTATCACGGTGCTGGTGTCAGATCACTCTATCACGATGCAGGTGTCATTGCTATATGTCACGCTGCTGATGTCAGTGCTGTATATCACGGTGCTGGTGTCAGTGCTGTATATCATGGTGCTGGTGTCAGTGCTTTATGTCACGCTGCTGATGTCAGTGCTCTCTATCATGGTACTGGTGTCAGATCACTCTATCACGGTGCAGGTGTCATTGCTGTATGTCACGCTGCTGATGTCAGTGCTCTCTATCACGGTGCTGGTATCAGATGACTCTATCACGGTGCAGGTGTCATTGCTGTATGTCAGGCTGCTAATGTCAGTGCTCTCTATTACGGTGCTGGTGTCAGATGACTCTATCACGGTGCAGGTGTCATTGCTGTATGTCACGCTGCTGGTGATCATCTCCTGCACCCTCTTCTTTGCCTACCCTGGTCCCTGACCTTCCCTCTCCTCCATTGCCTTCATGCGCTCCACAGTCCTGAATTGTCACAACAATTTCACATATAAAAAAAGAATGCTTGTAGTTGTCGATCCCAGATTCACCTCATACATGTGTTATGTCATTGGCCATGTGGTGGGACTATGTTTGCACAGCTAGTAATTATTTTGTGGCTGCAAATTTGACCTGTAGGTTTGCAAAGCTCGCCTCCCATTGAAGTCAATGGGGCCCGCCGTGAACGTTCCGGTTCGCGAACTATCGGCCGCGTTTGCGGTCCGCGTTTGCGAAACGTCCCGTCGGAAGTTCGTCCCTCACTAATCTTGTTATGTTGTGGGTCTGCTACACACACACCTTGTTTTTGTTAACTAATGTATGTAGTGCATTACTGACCAAAATCTTGCTCATTTTCAGCACCATGGCAGAAATATGTGGGGTCATGAAAATGGCATGATTGTGAAAATTAACACATCACTGTGGGTGTTATTTACTAAAGGCACATCCACTATGCACTACAAGTGCACTGCAAAAGTACACCTGAAACTGCACTTGGAGTGCAAAGTGGAGTTGCCTTTAGTAAATAACACCCATTGTCACCGAAAACAACAATTTTACTCCAAATACTGCTTTTGCGCATTGAAAAAGAAAGCCACACATTGTTGATAATTTAACTTTTTAATCAAAGCACACTCACATGTGCGTTTAGAAAAGGGTTTTACAACAAACCAACATATTGGTTGTATCAAAAACATTATTTAAGGTCATTTTTGGGTAACTTGGTGTTTTTGTGTAAACAGGCATGTATCAAAGCATAACATACAGAACACAGGAACTTACAAAGTTCAACTTTGAAAAATGAAGACAATATCAGACATTAGTATGTACAAACTGGGCTGATATTGCCTTCATCACATGGGGTGTCACCCCTGGAAAAGCCAAATTTGGAATGTGCACACAGTGTGTCAACATGTGCTATCTCCCATCATGGGGGATCAATGTACATGTTTTGGGGCTGCAACCCCTTCAACTCAGCCACTTTCCACAAAACACGTACATTGATCCCCCATGATGGGAGATCCCTCCTAATGAGTTGACACCATGTGTTCATCTTCCAAATTTGGCTTTTTGTAAAATACTGTCATGAAAATCGCATGAACAGATTGTCCTCCAGGTCTTCTGATTTACGATCGTCGCGGGTACGCACGATTGTACGAACGCCCTTACGTTCGTACACAGGTGCGCGTGCGCAGGCACGCGCACGGTCGCGTGCGTGCGTCCGTGTTGGCGCCAAACGGCCTATTTAAACCAGCCTCTTGCCATTAGTCTTTGCTCTCTGCTCTACAGCGTTATATCTGTGAGACCTGATCCGTATTGTTTGTTCCTGTTTGACCCGGCCTGCCTGTGACAGATTCTGCTATCCGCCTGCACCCGACCTCGGCTTGTTGTGACTATTCTCCTGCCTGTTCCCTTGTACTTCGTTCCTGTCTGGTATCCGATCCGGCTTGCTCTGACCATCCGTCTGCTAAAGGGGTAACCTGCTTATTCTGAACCGTGTCATCTGCTACAAGTAATCTGTTAGTATTGAATTGTTCATCTGCTATAAGTGCCTGCTCATATTGAACTACCTATCTGCTGCTAGTAACCTGCTTATACTGAACTGTGTCATCTGCTGCAAGTAACCTGCTTATACTGAACTGTGTCATCTGCTGCAAGTAACCTGCTTATACTGAACTGTGTCATCTGCTGCAAGTAACCTGCTTATACTGAACTGTGTCATCTGCTGCAAGTAACCTGCTTATACTGAACTGTGTCATCTGCTGCAAGTAACCTGCTAGTATTGCACTGTTCATCTGCTTCATATTGACTGTTTATCTGCTGCAAGCACTTGTGTATATTACACTGTTCACCTGCTACAAGTGGCCTGCTTTCCTGCACTGCTTATCACCAAGTTACCTGCTCCATTGAACTATGTATCTGCTATAAACTACCTGCTGATCCCTTCACTGGTTACCTGTTCCACTGGTTACCTGCTCCATTGAACGGTGTATCTGCTATAAACTTCCTGCTGATCCCTTCACTGTGATTACCTGCTCCACTGAACTTCGCCTACCCATCTGTTGATCCTGCCAGGCACCTGTACCCCTCCTTACTCCCGTGTTCCCTGTTACATTGCCAGGAAACCGGTGGTGGGAGTTGTAAAGGAGGCCTCTCTCCGCAATCCGGGCTCGCTACTTGAAGGTACGTGACAGTAGCAGACAGCCAATATCTGAGCCCGAGCGGGGAGCCTCCGCCATGGAAGAACTTTGTCAACACCTGGCAGGACTGTCTGAGGCAGTTAAGGGCCTTCAACAAGGCTACACTCGGCTGGAAGAACGGGTAATTGCTCTTTCCAACCCCTCCGGATCCTTGGGGGCCCCTCAACCATCAGTTTCTTCAGCTGAAGCAGGTCCAACACCTACAGTTGTGATGTTACCACCAGAACCTAAAGTTCCCACACCCGAGCGATTTTCTGGGAATCGCAGTGGCTTCAGGGCCTTCCGCAACTCCTGCGAATTATATTTTGCCCTCCAACCACGGACCTTCTCTTTAGAGGCTACCAAGGTGGGTTTTGTGGTATCTTTACTCTCTGGAGACCCCCAGACCTGGGCCCACCGCCTGTTAGAACACAAGGACGCAGCGTTGGCTAATCTTTCTACCTTTTTTGATGCTATGGCTCAATTATATGAAGATCCTCAACTTTCAGCAACTGCAGAAACCGCCTTGCGGACCCTCCAGCAGGGACGAAGGGCGGTGGAAGATTATGTGGCCGAGTTCAGGCGATGGGGTGCGGATACGAACTGGAATGATGCTGCCCTTCGCCATCAGTTCCGCATGGGACTCTCTGATTCTTTGAAGGATGAGCTTGCTAGAGTCGGTGTTCCACAGACATTAAATGCACTAATTGACTTGGCGATACAGATCGATCGTCGTCTGAGAGAGAGGAGAGCTGAGAGGGCCACTGGTTTCTCTCGTCCAACCTGGATGCTTCCAAAGGCCCCAAGCCATTTACATCCAGCACCTGCCGCCCGACCCACGTCTGACACACCTGAGCCAATGCAACTTGGAGTCTTGCGGCCATCTCTTACCCCCGAAGAACGTCAACGTCGGCGGAATAATAATTTATGTCTCTATTGCGGGGAATCTGGACATTACGTCAGGAACTGTCCTATTAAACTTCGTAAGTGTCCTCCCATGCCTCCTGATCTCCCAGACTCTTTAATAAAGTTTTCATCTCACCTTATCATTTCTGTCTCCTTTCAGTTCCCAGGAAAGACTTTACAGACACCCGCCATTATTGATTCCGGGGCATGCAGCTGTTTTATGGATTCATCCTTTGCTGCCCAACATCAGATTCCTCTCCTACCTAAGACCCGTGGACTCTCTATTCATTTGGCCGATGGTTCCGCTATTAAATCTGGTCCTGTAACTCGAGAAACTGCACCTCTACCTACTGTTATCTCTGGTTCTTATCGAGAACTTCTCCGGATGGACATTATCACCTCCCCTCTTTTTCCTGTAATCCTTGGGATGCCCTGGCTACAGGCTCACAATCCAACCATAAATTGGACTACAGGAGAAATTACCTTTTCTTCACCTTATTGCCAGAAGTTCTGTGGTTCATCCGGTTCTCTGAGACCAGCAACTTTATTATCTATTGACTCAGAGATCGATTTACGTCAAGCCACTCCCGAAGTCTACCATGAATTTTTGGATGTGTTCAGTAAACAAAAGGCAGAGGTGCTCCCGCCCCACCGGGCTTATGATTGCCCCATTGAGTTACTTCCTGGAGCCAAGATTCCGTTTGGAAGGGTTTTTCCCTTAACAGAGGTAGAGCAGGAGAAACTTAAAGAATACCTCGAAGAAAATTTAAAGAAGGGGTTCATTCGCCCGTCTACGTCCCCAGCAGGTGCAGGTATTTTCTTTGTTGAGAAAAAGGACCACACTCTCCGACCCTGCGTAGACTACCGTGAATTAAACAACATCACTATAAAGAACCGGTACCCTCTCCCTCTTTTTCCAGAGTTATTTCAAAGACTGGGAATTGCTACGGTGTTCACTAAACTCGATCTCCGTGGGGCTTACAACTTGATCCGTATCAAGGCCGGAGATGAGTGGAAGACTGCTTTCCGTACCCGATTCGGACACTTCGAGTATTTGGTGATGCCCTTCGGTTTGTGTAATGCCCCCGCCACTTTCCAATACTTTATCAATGATGTGCTCCGGGACTTTTTGGACTTATTTGCTGTAGTTTATTTAGATGATATTTTGATCTTTTCTTCCTCCCTTGAAGCCCATCGCAAGCACGTCAAAAGCGTGTTGGGTCGGCTCCGCCAACACGGACTATATGCAAAAGCAGACAAGTGTTTGTTCGAACAGGAAAGTATACCATTCTTGGGGCTGATCATCTCTAGTAAGGGTATAAAAATGGACTCCCAGAAGATTGCTGCGATTTTGGACTGGCCGACTCCTGTAGACAGGAAAGGAATCCAACGTTTTATTGGATTCGCCAACTTCTATCGCAAATTTATTAAAGGTTGCTCAGCTATTGTTGCACCCATCACACAACTAACTAGACAAGGAACCCGTTTTCATTGGACCTCTGAAGCTCAAAAAGCATTCGAGACTCTCAAGGGACTTTTTACCTCTGCTCCTATTTTAAGACATCCAGATTCCTCCCTGCCATTTGTTTAAGAAGTGGATGCATCCGAAATTGCCGTAGGAGCTATATTATCCCAAAGACAAGGAACTAAGGCCCTGCTTCATCCTGTGGCTTTCTTTTCGCGTAAGTTATCTGCAGCCAAGAAAAATTACGATGTCGGAGACCGGGAGCTGTTGGCGATTAAATCCGCATTAGAAGAATGGCGTTATTTGTTGGAAGGAGCTTCTCATCCAATTCTGTTATTTACAGATCACAAAAACCTGGAGTACTTAAGATCTGCAAAAAGACTAAAACCAAGACAAGCCAGATGGGCATTCTTCTTCTCCCGGTTCTCTTTCCATGTGACGTATCGCCCAGGGTCTAAGAATATAAAACCAGATGCCTTGTCATGGATGTTCCACAAGTCCCAGGAGAATTCTCCTCCGGATACCATTCTCGCTCCTGGGAATTTCCTTCTGCTTCAGGAAGATCTTCTCTCCCGGCTTAGACAAGCCTCCATGGGACAAAGACCTTTCTCAGAACCAGAATTACAAACCAGAGGTGGGTTACTGTGGTATAAAGACAAGATCTACATCCCCGAAACTCTGCGGGTATCTGTTCTAGAGCTGTGTCATGACCACGCACTCGCCGGACATTTTGGTATCGCTAGAACCATTGATTTGGTACAGCGTACTTTTTGGTGGCCTCAGTTACGGGAGGATTGCAGGAAATACGTGAACACCTGCACTACGTGCATTAGGAGTAAGAACTGTAAAATCAAGGCCTGGGGCCTCCTTAAACCGTTGTCTGTTCCGGACAGGCCATGGAAAATGCTATCTCTAGACTTCATTGTTGAATTGCCTCCGGCAGACGATCATACCACTATCTTTGTGGTGGTCGATCGTCTGTCAAAGATGGCACATTTTATTCCCATGAAGGGTATCCCTTCAGCCTCTGAAACTGCACAAGTGTTTATCAAGGAAATAATTAGGCTCCATGGGGTACCAGCCAATATAGTTTCGGATCAAGGAGTACAGTTCACCTCTCGATTCTGGAAGTCCCTCTGCAAGGCCTTGAATATTGAGCTATCTTACTCATCCGCCTATCATCCTCAGTCCAATGGGCAGACTGAGAGGACAAACCAAACTCTCGAACAATATTTACGCTGTTTTTCCTCTTTTGCACAAGATGATTGGATCTCCCTGCTTCCAGTAGCTGAATTTGCGTATAATAATTCTCTCCATTCCGCCATCAAACAGACACCCTTTTTTGCCAATTATGGCTTCCACCCTTCATTTTTACCCAACTCCCTTCCTGAATGTTCAGTACCAGCGGTCCAGGAAAAGATGAACTTTTTCTCAACCAACAACAAACTTCTGCAATAAACAATAACTAGAACTCAAGAGCACAACAAGGCAACCTTTGACAGGAAGAGACGAGGGGAGTTAGTACTGGTACCTGGTGATTTGGTGTGGCTATCCACGGTAAACTTGAAGATGGCGTGTCCTTCAAGGAAACTAGGTCCCAAGTTTTTAGGACCTTTCTCAGTCAAAAGGAAGATTAACGAAGTTGCTTTTGAACTAGAACTTCCAGACTCACTAAAGGTTCATCCGGTATTCCATGTATCCTTATTGAAACCTTTCACTCCCAATCCATTTTGTCATGAAGATCCTGCCAGCAGCGGTCAGCCCGGACCTTCCGCCGCGCATCCGCGGGTGCGCGCGTGCGCGTCCGTGCGCGTGCGCGTCCGTGCGCGTGCGCGCGCGGTCGTGCGCGCGTGTGTGCGCTCGTTGGCGCCAGGCGGGCTATTTAGTCCAGTTGGTCACATCCAGTTCTTGCTGTCTGATCTACAGCGTGCTAGTACCCTGATCCTGAGAACCTGCTTCCTGTGACCTGTTGACCCGGCTTGTTTACCTACTGCTCCTGCTATCCGCCTGCATCTGACCTCGGCCTGCCTGACCTCCCTTCTGTTTGTCCCTTCGGTGCCTTGCTGCCTGTCCGTTTACCGACCCGGCTCGTCTGACCATCCACCTGCCTGATCCTTGGTACTTCTGCTGACCGCCTGACCTCCGACCCGGCTTGCCTGACTACTCTGCTTCCAGCCTTCTGTTCCGGTGCCATCTGCTGCTCCATCTCCTGTAGTGGTTCCTGCACCTGCCTGAAGTCCTACCTCTGCCAGAACTCCTGCACTTGTGTCCTGCTTCAGCCTCTCTGCCTGCTGTCCTGCTTCAGCCTCCTGCACCTGCCTGCTGTTCCAGTTCCCCTCCGATCCAGCACTCCTTGACCCAGCTGTTGATCCTGCCAGACACTCGTGCCCCTCTTGACTCTTGTGTCACCTGTATACACTACCAGGGCCCTCGAGTCTGAGCTGCAAGAGAGGTCTCCTTCTGCAAGTCGGGCTCTACCACCAGGTACGTGACACATTTCCTAACCGAAAAACCACTCCTCCTGATCCGATCTTGGTTGATGGTGAAGAAGAATTTGAAATTGAAGCCATCCTTAAATCCAGAAGAAGAGGAAACCAGAACCAGTTCTTAATCAAATGGAAAGGATATGGTCCTGAAGAGAACTCCTGGGAGCCCGAGGACAACATTCATGCGAAAAACTTGATTCGATCCTTTAAAAGGGCCCATCCGGAAAAGTTTGCCAGAAAGGGCATCCGGAGGCTGCCCCTTGTCCTCCAGGTCTTCTGATTTACGATCGTCGCGGGTACGCACGATTGTACGAACGCCCTTACGTTCGTACACAGGTGCGAGACCTGATCCGTATTGTTTGTTCCTGTTTGACCCGGTCTGCCTGTCACCCATCTGCTATCCGCCTGCACCCGACCTCGGCTTGTTGTGACTATTCTCCTGCCTGTTCCCTTGTACTTCGTTCCTGTCTGGTATCCGATCCGGCTTGCTCTGACCATCCGTCTGCTAAAGGGGTAACCTGCTTATTCTGAACCGTGTCATCTGCTACAAGTAATCTGTTAGTATTGAATTGTTCATCTGCTATAAGTGCCTGCTCATATTGAACTACCTATCTGCTGCAAGTAACCTGCTTATACTGAACTGTGTCATCTGCTGCAAGTAACCTGCTTATACTGAACTGTGTCATCTGCTGCAAGTAACCTGCTTATACTGAACTGTGTCATCTGCTGCAAGTAACCTGCTTATACTGAACTGTGTAATCTGCTGCAAGTAACCTGCTTATACTGAACTGTGTCATCTGCTGCAAGTAACCTGCTAGTATTGCACTGTTCATCTGCTTCAAGTGCCTGCTCATATTGACTGTTTATCTGCTGCAAGCACTTGTGTATATTACACTGTTCACCTGCTACAAGTGGCCTGCTTTCCTGCACTGCTTATCACCAAGTTACCTGCTCCATTGAACTATGTATCTGCTATAAACTACCTGCTGATCCCTTCACTGGTTACCTGTTCCACTGGTTACCTGCTCCATTGAACGGTGTATCTGCTATAAACTTCCTGCTGATCCCTTCACTGTGATTACCTGCTCCACTGAACTTCGCCTACCCATCTGTTGATCCTGCCAGGCACCTGTACCCCTCCTTACTCCCGTGTTCCCTGTTACATTGCCAGGAAACCGGTGGTGGGAGTTGTAAAGGAGGCCTCTCTCCGCAATCCGGGTACCTTGAAGGTGCGTGACAAATACAAAAGTTGTTTGAAAACACAAAAATAAAACCCTAGCTAGTTTGGGGTGTTTCACACTCTCCCCAAAACATCAATGATGTTCTTCATTTTATTTTGAACATCATTGATGTTTTGCTGTATATTTTCTAAATCCCGATTGCACTCCATTATTTCCCCAATCAGGATTTGGGCACTTTCACTGGTAAAATGGGATTCTTCTTCCACATCACCTACAAAAAAAAGCAAAAAAAACACACCATGTATTATAAATATGCCGACATACATTGATGAGCTTACCGGAAGCTGTGGTCTCCGACACTCACCTGTTGTGGTGACAATTTGTCCAACTTCAACGATCTCTCCTTCCTCCTCCTCCTCCTCTGCTTCTGGTGTTGGAATTTTGCCTTCTTTGGGAGGTGTGGGGTCCCTGGTGTCCTCAGACTTCCAGAGTCTTCTCTCCCCTATGAGAATGTAAAAAAGGAATACTTAGCACACAGAGGGCAGAAATAGGAATATGAAACATTGCTTGAAAGTGTGGTACAATTGTGTTTTTTGGCCGAGTTCAAAGGTGAGAACATTATTGTGGACACTTTGTTAAGCTGGAATACTTACCTGCAGAACGATGTTTCTTACAAACGATTGAACCCATGAACTTGAAAGTGGCCATTTTAAACTGTACAACATGAAATCAAGCATATGGAGCAGTAAGCAAGCAAGAATAATCATATGAACACACGACAACTACTTACTTTTTTGAAGAACACACTTGATCCTTCTGTACTGATCGTGCTCCCTCAGTTTCAGGTCTGACCAGCGTTTTCTCAGTTGATCCTTGGATCATCGTACCCCAAAATTCTTCTGAAGACTCTTCACAACTTTAGCCATGATCTTGGCCTTTCTGATATTTGGGTTTGGGCAAGGTCCATACTTCCCATCATAGTAGGTCCTCTTCAATATGTCCACCATCTCCAACATCTCTCCAAAAGACATATTTGAGGCCTTAAATCTGACCCGACGATCGTGCAAACGAAGGTAAAATTTTGAACTTGGTACATCACTAGTCTATAATGCTTCTAGATTGAGGCCTGCATTAGTGGAGTTTAGCCTGACATTGGGGGTTTGTCTTGTGTTGTGTCTTGCAGAGATTATGGACGGTTTCAACCATCACAGTTTCCTCCCTCTGTTCATCGATCAATACAGGGAGCTGCCCTGCCTGTGGCAATCAACGCACCCTCAATACAAAAACAAACTAAAGAGGCAGGCAGCGATGGAGAAACTGGTTGAGTTTGTGAAGCCGGTGGTCCCCAGGGCAGACATCCACTATTTAAAAGTGAAAATCGGTGGCCTGAGGAGTACATATCTGAAGGAGAGGAAGAAGGTGCTGAAGTCCATGCAATCTGGAGCTGCAGCAGATGACGTTTATGTCCCCAGGCTGTGGTATTATGACAGGATGCATTTTCTGTCAGACCAGGCTGAGGTCAGAGAATCCCTCTCTACCCTTCCTTCCACGCATCCTATGCTACATTCCACACCCGCTGAGTCTTCCGACGCCCAACCTGGGCCTTCCACTCAGGAAGAACTGGAGGAGCCCAGCTTGAACCGGGTATAGTATTGTTGTACATATTTTGGGAGTAAAAATGAATGATGTTAACTTGATTTGTGCTCACTAATTGATGATTTTAGAAAGTGTTTCACATACCAATAGACAGTAGTGGCCAAAACCTTTGGGACAAGAATGAAAAATGCTGGGCTCAGAATGATAGTCTTTTCTATTGGTTAACAATTTGCAACAGTCTTGATGTGAGAATTGTGTGTGTTTGATGACTAAAAAACTAAAACTATGTCCCTTTTTCATACACAGGAAGACCTCAGCCAGGAAGAGGAGGGTGTGGAATGCAGCAGCCAGGAGGTGGCTGTGGAAAGTGGCAGCCAGGGGGAGGCGGGGGTAAGCGGCAGCCAGGCGGTGGGCGGGCGGAGGAGCCTGACGGAATGCCAGGTGCCTCCCCTCAGCCTTCCACGCAAAAGGGCAAGAAAGGGGGGGAATGTGGAGGAGTCGGCTCTGAGACTGATCGGGGAGGCTTCTGTGGCCCTCAAAGCCACCCCCACCTATCAAGAGGCCTTTGCCGCCTTGGCTGCATGTAAACTCGAGCAAATGGAGGAGGGGCAAAAGATCTTGTGCGAGGAGCTAATTCTCCACACCCTCAACAAGGGTCTGTTGGGCCAAATCCCACAAGCAACACACTTGTGTGATTTGGCCCATGCCCCTCCTCCTCCTCCTTCTGCCATACCTCCAGCACCACAGCCACAGCCTTTAAGGAAGCGTAGAAGGAAGACCAGAGTGTGAGAACCTGGATTCAGTCTGGTCTGACAGAAGATGCAGCCTCTTGTAGTACCACAGCCTGGGAACATAGATGTCATCTGCTGCTGTTCCGGGTTTCTTGGACTTCAGGACCAGACTTCTCTCCCTCAGACATGTACTCCTCAGGCCACCAATTTATGCATTTAAATAGTTGATGTGTGCCCTGGGGGCCAAAGGCTTTGCTAATCTCCCCAGTTTCTCCAGCGCTGCCTCCCTCTTTATTTGTTAATGACACTTAAATAAAGGTTTTTCCTGGTGCCTCCATGGCAGCATACCAGTGATAACTCCGCCCCGGAGTCCTCCCCTCAGGATAGTTACTAGCTTATAAAAAAGAAACCCATATCCCCCCCTAGCATTCTCCTTTTTTTCCTCATACCTGATGGATAGTTTTGTATGTGTTCTTATCTCTGTCTGGCGCAGCGTCCGTCTGGGTTCCGGCCTCTCCCAAACGCAATCCCCTGTCTTGGGTTGCTAACAGCACTGAAAAGAGGGGAGCCCCTTCTGAGGTCTTTTGGGGCAGCAGCAACAGCTTCCTAAATTGGGGCTTCAGTTCTGCAGACAGGCTGTGCTGGTCTTTGAAGGCAGGTAGGGGCTCTTTCTGAGTCTATTTTCCTGTGCTTCCCTTTTCCCCTCCCCCCTCTCCATTTAAGCTCAAACAAGCTAAAGGTGGCAGGCTCTGATAAAATTGTCCTGCCTGGGAGTGCTCCTGTAACTCTACCATTTTAACTTAGTAAGTGGTCTATTCCTTACCTTTCTCAGGGATGTATGTGGGTAGGGATGTGTATGTGTGTATATGTGTATGCATGTGCATGTGCGTGTACATATATGTGTATATGTATATATGTATGTGTGTGTATATGTGTATGTATGTATGTGTTTAATTTATTTAATTTAATTGAGTGATTAAACCTTTGTGTAGTTTGTATACTTTGGTATGTGGTAAGGATTAGTCAATATGTTTGTGAATGATGTACATATATGTATATCTCTGGGATTCCTCCTGACGACTAGCAATGCGTATACTGTTTTCTATATTCTTGTGTATTACATGCGATGTCACAGTGTTTTTTAATGTACATCAATAAATTATTATGAAATTTTAGTATTTTTTGTTTAAGTTGCATTATATCTAGCACCGCTGAAAAATCCCCCTTTTTCTTCCCCCCTTTTTCCCTTCCCTGGTTATGCTAAATTCATATATAGCAGGGCATGAGGTGCCTACTTTTTTCGGGTGTCAGTAAGTGATTTGGACCAAAAAAAATTGGACCAAAATTTTTTTTCTGGTACATATATGTATATATATATATCTATCTATATAATTCTAGGGAATATGGGGTCTTTGGGGAATATTTCCTTTTTTTCGCTTGCAGTTAGTTAAAAATACATATACATATATATATATATATATATATATATATATATATATATATATATATATATCATCTGTAATAAAGAAAAATAATATTTAAAAAAATAAAAAATTGGTAGAATTAGATGACAATTTTTTTTAAGAGACTTTTTTATTTCTTTCCTGTCCATTCTTTTAGCTTCTGTTTCAGTCGCCTTTTCCGCCCTTAACTGCCTTCACAATTATGAGCCAGGCGCCGTTTGACCAAGACTCTCGTTTTCTTAGGCAAGGGCACATACATACTTTATAAAAAAAAAAAAAAAACGAAGAAAGGAATTAGACTAAAAGAGTGCCTTGGGCTGTTACACTCGTTTCAGCCCTATACACCAGAACACGGCGGCACAGTGGTGTAGTGGTTAGCACTCTCACCTAGCAGTAAAAAGGGTCGCTGGTTCGAATCCCAACCACGACACTACCTGCCTGGAGTTTGCATGTTCTCCCTGTGTCTGCGTGGGTTTCCTCCGGGTACTCCGGTTTCCTCCCACACTCCAAAGACATGCAGGTAGGTTAATTGGCTTCTGTCCAAAATTGTCCATAGAATATGAATGGGGACCTTGGATTGTGGCTCCTTGAGGGTAGGGACCGATGTGAGTGTGCAATGTACTGTACAGGGATAGGGATAATTGTAGACACTCACTCAGGTTGAACTGGATGGACTGGTGTCTTTATTCAACCTTACTTACTATGAAACTATGAAACACGTCTAACCAGACTTCTGGCCACCGAAGTGGACGCTCCCGTCCAAGCTCAAGACACAGCCGTTCGTCTAACTCTCATCATCAGTCTAAAAGGTCATCCTCCAAAGGGCAGTGGTCAAGCAGCCCATCCAGACGAGAGATCAAAGATTGTAGGGCATGCGGAGTGACGCCTTTACCAGATAAACATATCTGCCAAAATTGCTTGCAGGGTTATGCGATTCAGGGGAGTGAAGTTGAGCAGGTCACAGACCTTATTAAAAGAGTAGTCAAAGACTCCTTAACTGAACTAATGCAGGTGAACCCCTCTCCGCAGGGTTCCTCTGGCGGCCAGGTTCAGTCTCCTGAGTTATCCGTTCCTGGCCCATCTTTTGCAGGCGCTACTTTAAGCCCACCTACCCGAGCTGGAGACAAAAGTGACTCGGACTCCATAGATGAATCGGATCCGTGTGGATTCCATTTTTTCGCTAGCGCAACCATTTTTATTGGCGGTTAAACAAGCCATCAGTTGGGAAGAAGCAGTAGAGCCTCCAAAAAAAAACTTTCTTTCCTTTCCTAAATAAAAAACAAAATTGTTTCCCCTTCCTGGAGGAATTGAAAGATCTAGTGGAGGGTGAATGGGAAAAGTGGACAAACGTTTTTCCTTGAATAGGCTACAGAATTTATATCCTCTGGCAGATTCAGATGCGGCTTTCCTAGACACTCCTGCGGTAGTGTGGCTAGCAAAGAAAATTACCCTTCCTATGGAAGATTCGGCTTCCTTTAGAGACCCATTGGATAGACGAATAGATGCGGACCTGAAGAAGGCCTACCAGTTGGCCGGCGGAGCCTGCAGAGCAGCGGTGGCCCTGGCTTCAGTCTCCAATGCAGTCAAAGTGTGGACAGAGAATACCGAGGAGGCTATTTGAGAAGATGTCCCCAAAGATATTATTAAAGCTTTGGATGAGCTTAAAATATCGGCAGATTTTATTGAAGAGGCTGCAATAGACACCATGAGATATTCAGCCAGGGCAATGTTCCATGCTGACATGGCCAAAAGAGCATTGTGGCTAAAGCAGTGAGCAGCAGATGCGGCATCCAAACAAATTTGGTGCAAAATCCCGTTTGATGGGAAGGCCCTCTTCGGAGAGAGGCTGGGAAAGGCAATCTCGAGAGTGACTGGGGGAAAATCAAGGTTGCTCCCCCAGGATAGAAGGGTTAGGCGTTCTCGAGGGGTGTCGTCTAAATATCAGTGGTCTAGAAATAGAAATTCCACCAACTTCCGGCAAAGTAGGGACTCCAAAAGGACTTGGAGAAGCACTCAGGCTACTTTCTTGAAAACAAATAAGCAAAGAAGTCTCCCCAGCACCCAGGAGGGTGCGAGGTCCTTTTGACAAGAGGTCATCCCCACCAGTAGGGGCCAGTTTGAAGGAGTTTGCAGAAGCCTGGCTGCACAGATGCAGGGACCCGTGGGTGGTATCTACGGTCAGGTTCGGACGTTTTTGGACGTTCTAAGAACAGCCCCCACAAGACTCATTCATTCAAACAAAGATCCCAACTTAACCTCAAAAGGTAGAAGCTCTGCAAAATTACCTTCAACTCCTGCTGGTGCAACAAGCGGTGATACCTGTCCCTCCCTCCGAAAGATTCACAAGGTTCTACTCTCCTCTCTTTCTTACTCCCAAAAGGGGTGGAGAGTGGAGGTCGGTAGTGGATTTAAAAGTTTAAATCTATTTTATTCAGTTGGAATCCTTCAAGATGAAATCATTACAGACGATCATACAGGCAGTTCAACCAGGAGACTGCATGATCTCGGTGGATTTGCAAGATGCGTATTTCCATGTGCCCATGCTGCCTGCCTTCCAAAGGTTTTTGAGGGTGGCAGTAAGATCAACTCACGTTCAATTTCAGTGCCTTCCTTTTGGTCTGTGCACATCACCAAGAATATTCTCGAAGGTGTTGATTGCAGTTCTAGCATCCCTCAGAGAGAAGGGACTTTGAGTTTTCCATTGTCTGGACGACATCCTATTGCTAGCATACAGAGCACAGGCAAATTCTTCTGTCCACTCTGAAAGAGTTCCGGTGGCTAATAAACACAGGGAAGAGGGTCCTGATCCCGACGCAAGCAATGGTTTATCTAGGTGCTCTCTTCGACACCAAGGCAGGCACAGTGCGCCCCCACCCCAGAAAGTGACAGCGATCGCTCAGAAAATGGGCCACGTAAGAATGCTATCTCACCTGTCGGTGTCAAATTGCCTAAGTCTGATAGGGACCATGTCAGCCTGTATACCGATGGTGCCCTGGTCCCATTGGCATCTGAGGACTTTTCAATGGGGCTTTTTGACACAATGGAAAAGGAACTCACTGTTTTAAAGGATAGCGATTAACATCCATGAAAAGGGGTCTGCTATGGTGAACAAAAGAAGACAACATCTCGAGGCCTTGCCTCCTACAGGGCCCTCTTGGACCATCCTTACCACCGATGCGTGCGCGAAGGGGTGGCGGGCACACTGTGGTCACCTGGAGGTACAAGGGAGATGGGATATCCCCACGGAGGGAATAGTATCCAATATCCTGGAGTGGCGAATGGTATATCTGGCACTGATAAATTTGGAGGAACATGTACGTCAGAAACAGGTGCTAGTCCGTCTGGACAACAAAGCAGCAGTAGCATATATACAACGTCAAGGGGGAACTTACAGCCTCATGCTGTTGAGAGAGGTAGAGCCTATTATGTTGTGGGCAGAGAGAAATCTGGTGGATTTGAAGGCAATCTATCTCCCGGGCCATTTGAATCAACAGGCGGATCTCCTATCTCGCTGTTTCCCAGACAACAACGAATGGTCGCTCCATCCGGCGGTGTTCAGGTGGATTGCGAAGTTACAGAAACCTTCGGAAACAGACCTATTCGCCTCCCCAATGAACGCGAAGTTGCCAAGGTTCCTGTCCCGCCTACCTCACCCTGGAGCAGAGGCGGTAGATGCCTTATCGTGCCCATGGCACTGCAAGACGACATATGCATTTCCTCCCAGACCATGGATTGCGAAATTTCTGCTCAGATTATCGAGGGAGCCAGTCAGGGTTGTGACAGTTCTTCCCTATTGGCCAAAGAGGCCATGGTTCTAATGGACAATGAGCCTCAGTGTACTTCCTCCGGTCAAGATCCCAGTATTCCCGCAACTGCTCTCACAGGGAAAGTTTTTTTCATCCAGCCCCACACAAGCTGAACTTACATGCCTGGATCTTGAACGGAAAAGATTCCAATCCCTAGGATGTTCGGCGGGTGTAATTTCAACCCTATTAAAGGCAAGGAAGCCCTCTACTGATTACATTTACTCAAAGATATGGGATAAGTTCAAACAGTTTGTGGAAGACATACAGTTGAACCCAGCTGTGCCGTCCACCTCAGTAATCTTAGAATTCTTACAATCAGGCTTGGACTCAGCCTAAGCTCCCTAAAGGTCCAAGTGGCAGCTATTTCAGCGAGTACCCAGAAAAGATGGGCAGAAGATGTACTCATCGTACAGTTCCTTAAGGCAGTCAAGAAGATTCGCCCACCGCTAAAACGTTCTTTTCCAGCTGGGGATCTACCTCTGGTTCTAGAAAGTCTCAACCGTTCATCCCATTGGATTCTGCTTCACTTTGGAACCTAACCCTGAAAACGGTTTTCTTGGTGGCTATTACTTCAGGAAGAAGAGCTTCAGAATTGCAAGTGTTGGGGGCAGAAAAAGAGCACATAGCCTTTTTTCCAGACAGGGTAGAACTACGAACAGTGCATGCTTTTGTCCCGACAGTTTCTTCCCGTGCCACACTCTCTAAAGCCTGGGCACTACCAACCTTTACAGACCCATACTCTGGGGCGGTACAAGAACTGAACATTTCAAAAGTTTTAACACGCTACTTACAGGTCACGAGTCCCTTTAGGTCCTTGAATAGGCTATTCATAATACCATGGGGTAGGAATAAAGGGAAAGAAGCCACATCTAGGACTATGGCCTCTTGGATCTGAAAATTTATTCAAAAGGTGTATAGGGCAAGAGGGTTGGATCCGCCGGCGGTCAGAGCTCATTCCACTAGAGCTGTTTTGTCCTCATGGGCAAGGGCATGCGTATCTTTAGAGACTATCTGCAAGGCAGCCACATGGACATCTTCAAATACGTTCTGCGTCACTACAGAATTGACCCAGGGGCACTAACTTCGGTGGAATTTGGTAGGACTATTGAGTCAGCCCTGGCATTGCCTTAAATAAAGTTTTCCTTTGAAGCATTACCCACCCTGGTTTTAGCTATTCATTGTATCACTGGTATGCTGCCATGGAGGCACCAGGAAAACAGAAAATTGTTTCATACTTACCGTAATTTTCCTTTCCTGGTGCCTATCCATGGCAGCATACATACCCTCCCTGGTATTCGATATAATTGGAGAATGCTAGGGGGGGATATGGGTTTCCTTTTTATAAGCTAGTAACTATCCTGAGGGGAGGACTCCGGGGCGGAGTTATCACTGGTATGCTGCCATGGATAGGCACCAGGAAAGGAAAATTACGCTAAGTATGAAACAATTTTCTGTTTTTTTGTTTGAAGAAATACTTGCGTATGTGTTTTACTTCAAAAAGGACAATTTATTTGTGAGCAGGCAGGTAAATTTCAAAAATACAAAGTGAAATGAATAACAAGGGGCACCAACAACCTCCTGTAGATTAAAAAAGAAAACCAAAATACAAAAAAGATAATAATGGTGTTGTGGTAAGTTGACACACAAAACACACCCCAAAAAATGCAAAGATGAGCAAACTGTCAAAAAAGGAGATGTTGATGAAAAAACCAAACACAAAATTCCCCTAAAAAAAAAAAAAACAAACAAAAAAAAAATGTGTAGATGTGACAATTTAAAATATTGTATTGCTGAAATGAGTAAAAAAGACTGAAGAAATACGTTTGGGAGAAGTGTGTGTGAATATGAGCATCAAAACAAGTTCATTCTTGCAGCATTGTAAAGAACAAGAGAATGCGCTGCATGAAAGAATTTTTAACATTGCAGCGTGACGAATGTGCTATATCAATTACGAGCAGTAGTTTTACCTGAACGAGCGCTTCCGTGTCCGAATTTGATTGTGAGCATGCGTGGCACCTTGTCCGTCGGAGTAGGCTACACATGATCGGAGTATGTCCGATCGGAGCATTTTGTCGGAAAAGTTTACCAGCAAGTTGGAAAAGTTGGTCCGTCGGATACTCCGATGGAAACAGTCCGATGCATACCACACACAGTCGGAATATCTGACAAAACGGTCCGATCGGAAACATTCTGTCGGAATCTCCGACCGTGTGTACAAGGGCTTACCAGTTCAAGGAACAACAAGCAAACACAAACATGTCATTTAAGTGACAATAGCTTGTCAAGCAGCCCTGCAGAGGACCTAATTTAAACATAAAATATGACCTCCTATTGACTGAAATGTATTTCTGCAAGAAGTAGAACTGGGATAAGTGTCTATGAAGAGGCAGAAGGTTGTGTGAGATGCTGTTCACTCCACATTGCAAGTTTACCAAGGGACTGTTCCTAGCCTGTAATGGGCTATTGCTGAACTAACTAACTAACTAAAGGTCAACTTTTGACCTTTTGAACAGGATAACATAACTTCCCCAGTGCTTCTACCACTTGTTGATTGTATTATCGGTGGGGGGATACTGGAAATTATCAGTAAAAATGAAGATGAATACATGAAGAATCTGGAGAAGACAATAAAGCTGCTAAATCCCGGAGGCCAACTGTTACTTTTTGTAGCATTAAATGCAACTTACTGGGTTGTTGGAGCAGAACAGTTCATTGTTTTAAATATAATGAGGAGTTTGTGAAAAACGTCTTTGGTAAAGTGGGTTTAGTCATTGAATACTATGCAGTGCAGAGGAGACACAATGTCAGCGATCTCGCTGATTATAAAGCTTTCTATTCATTGTAGGATGCAAAGGGGAGTAGATGATTGGAGTCAATAGCATTCATCTGGTGCCAAATCGAGCCAAATAGAATTATGTTGGCCCCCAGGTTCTATAGCAGTCAGAAATCACAGCAGTTGCACTAAACTAAAGTCAGCAATGTTATTTTGCATTAATCTGTGTTAAATTGTGTTAACAAATATCACTATCTTAATAAAGATCATTCAGAATATAAATGTGTGTTGACTTGTCTTGGAGCAATATTGTAAACTTTTTTATGTATACAACATATCTTTTTATATATTTATTGATAACCAACATATTTCAGGACATTTAGGTTAGATGGATCACATATATGCACACCTATGCATTTTTAGTGCTTTTTGCATTTTGCAGATTTGCACTACAAAACGTGTTCCATAGGAAACCATGTTAAATGGACTAGAGTGAAAATCTGCAAAATGCAAAAAGCACTAAAACTGCATATATGTGAATCCAACCTTACTGTGTTTATATCATCTTTACCAATATTCTGATGAAAGGCACACAGTAAGGTTGGTGGAGACTTCCTCATGTGCCCTTGAGGCTAGGTTGATGGTGGTGGAGGAAGCACAAATGAACTATAAACACCGCCTGATAATGCTGCAGCACTCAGTTGATGATGGGGAAAACCGCAGCTGCAGAAACAATATCAGGCTACGCGGTCTCCCTGAAGTACCTCAGGTGGGGACCTCAGGGCCACTGTCACGGCCATTTTTAACCGGCTGCTTGATAAACCCCCGACGGCTGAACAGGAATTAGATAGGGTCCATAGAGTGCAGGGTCTCAGAGGCGGAGACACAACTGCTCTGAGAGACGTACTGACCAGGGTCCATTTCTACTCCATTAAAGAGGAAATAATGCAGCAAGCTTGGGCCAAAGGCCCAGTAGACTTTGATGGTGCCACTGTTCAGGTGTTTCCGGACCTCTCACGGCTCATGTTGAGGATGAGAGGCATGTTGCGCCCATTATTGGAAGCAGTGAGAAATGCAGGAGCCACATACCGATGGGCATACCCCTTCCACCTCACAGTCCTCAAAGGCAACAAATCTTTTACCCTGCGATGCCCGGACCAGCTTTCAGAACTCTTTGCGTCCTTGGCGGTGCCAGAGACTCCCATCCTGGATTGGTTGGATTTTCCGATTGCAATGGACAATGCAAGGCTGACAATACTTACGATAAGTAGACTGTGTGTTAGAGTTTCCCTGGACTGGGGGTAAGGTCTGGATAGAATGGAAACTATTTGAACAAACAGAGGTTATTGGGATTGCTCATCTCTCAATGTGTTGCATGCTTTGTTTGATTTACTTGCAAAATGCTAACCACATAGTTAATTGGGCAGAGATTCTGAACTGGGTTCCGGAGCTAGATGGGGCAGGCCGGGCTGCACCTACCTTCGCTACCAGTCCATGGACTTGTTGTTTTGTTTCACACTTTTTGTTTCATCATAGTTGGACTTTTTGTATAGGTGGCGTGGGGGAGTGTCTGGTCACCCCCAGACGGTGAGGGAACTCAATACCGGATGGTAATAGGGCGAAGGCTCCTGCAATTAATTTACTTTTGTTCCACTCCTCTCTTTTCTGTTTCGCTTCTTACTTCACTTTTTCCTTTCTCTACTATCCCCCCCGCTTCCTTACCCTGCATCCTCTGCCCCCCCCTTTTTTTCTCTCTCTCCCCCTCCCAACATGACACCCCCTCTGAGCAATACAATGGGTCCCACTCAAAAACTCACATCGCTAAACACTCGTGGCCTGTCCACACCAGAGAAATACTCCAGGCTTCTCTCAGATCTCAAAAAATCACACACCCAGATAGCGTTTTTATAAGAGATGCATTTTAAGCAACAGGCGGTCCCCAGGTTTGGTAACAGAAATTTCCCCATCGTATACCATGCACCCTCCCCCATTTCAAAATCCAAGGCGGTCAGTATACTGAACGCGAAGTCGCTCTCATGGACCCTATTGGAGGAGAAGGCTGACCCGCAGGGCCGCTATTTACTTGTCAAAGGTAAAATTAGAAGTACCAAAGTGACCCAGATGAAGGTATATTTTCCGAATTTGGATCACCTCACTTTTATGAGATCTCTAACCCCAATTATTCTAGAAGCAAGAGAAGGTGTTTTTCTGATGGGTGGAGACTTTAAAGTGGTTGTAAACCCTTACAAACCACTTTGACCTACAGGTAAGCCTAGATTAAGGCTTACCTGTAGGTCCAAGAAATATCTCCTAAACCTACACGGTTTAGGAGATATTTACAAAAAGACAGGCACCGCTGTCTATGGTGCATGTGCCGTAGACAGCGGTGCGCAGGCGCACTGAGCACCCCGCAAATCACGGTGATATGCCACTCGTGTCGGCTCCTGTGCGCGGGAGTGACGTCATCGCGGCTCCAGCGAATCACAGCGTTGGAGCAGCAAGACCCGGAAGTCACTCCAGGATAGGCAGCGGTGAAGATAAAGGAGGAGGACCGCTTTGGGGGCTTTGTTCATAATGTTGTTCATAATGAGCTAGTATGCTATGCATACTAGCTCATTATGCCTTTGCCTTACAGGTTGCATTTTTTTTAAGTGCCTTTACTTCCTCTTTAACTACGCCCAGGAACCTTTGTTAGAAGTTTGAAGAGGGGCGTCGCACCTCACATACTCCCACCTCAAAAAATTTAAGGCAGAACTATTTGGTCTGAATCTGGTGGGTTATGCATGCGGGGGACTGGGATTATACCTACTTCTCCTCGGTACACCGTACGTACTCCAGGATCGACTATTTCCAGATTCAGCATAGGGATTTGTCGCTGGTCACTAGGGATGAGCTTCGAGTTAAAGTCGAACTCATGTTCGACTCGAACATTGCCTGTTCGCCTGTTCAGCGAACAATTTGGGCTGTTCGCTGCAAATTCGAAAAGCCGGAACACCCTATACAAGTCTATAGGAGAAATCTAAAGTGCTAATTTTAAAGGCTAATATGCAAGTTACTGTCCTAAAAAGTGTTTGGGGACCTGGGTCCTGCCCCAGAGGACATGGATCAATGCAAAAAAAAGTTTTAAAAACTGCCGTTTTTTCAGGAGCAGTGATTTTAACCACTTGCTTACTGGGCACTTAAACACCCTTCCTGCCCAGACCAATTTTCAGCTTTCGGTGCTCTCACAGTTTGAATGACAATTATTCAGTCATGCAACACTGTACCCAAATGAATTTTTTGTCCTTTTTTCCGCACAAATAGAGCTTTCTTTTGGTGGTATTTGATCACCTCTGGGGATTTTATTTTTTGCACTATAAATTAAAAAAGACCGAAAATTTTGAAAAAAAAACGCATATTTCTTTGTTTCTGTGACAAAGTTATGCAAATTATTAATTTTTCTTCAGAAATTTTGGCCACAATTTATACGGCTACATGTCTTTGGTAAAAATAACCCAAATTAGTGGATATTATTTGGTCTTTGTGAAAGTTAGAGAGTCTACAAGTTGTGGTGTGAATCATACAAAATTGATCACATCTGATGTACTGGTGGCCTATCTCATTTCTTGCGACCCGAACAAGTCAGGAAAGTACAAATACCCCCCAAATTTAACCTTTTTGGAAAGTAGACATTCCAAGGTATTTAGTAAGAGGCATGGTGATGTTTTTGATGTTGTCATTTTTTTCCCACAATTCTTTGCAAAATTAAGTTTTTTGTTTTTTTGTTATTTTTTTCCACAAAATTGTCATTGTAATAGGTTATTTCTCTCACATGGCATGTGTATACCACAAATGACACCCCCAAAAAAATTCTACTACTCCTCCTGAGTATTACAATACCACATGTGTGGGACTTTTTCACAGCCTGGCCACATAGAGAGGCCCAACATGCAGGGAGCGCCATCATGTGTTCTAGGAGCATAAATTACACATCTAACTTGTTGACTACCTATTACACTTTTGAAGGCCCTGGAGCACCAGGACAATGACACGTGACACTGATGACAGATGGCACTGATACGGGGCACTGATGACACGTGGCACTGATGACAGATGGCACTAATATGTGGCACTGATGACAGATGGCACTTATACGTGGCACTGATGACAGATGGCACTTACACGTGGCACTGATGACACGTGGCACTAATACATGGCACTGATGACAGATGGCACTAATACGTGGCACCGATGACAGATGGCACTAATACATGGCACCGATGACGCATGACACTGATGACAGATGGCACTGATAAGTGGCATTGATGACACGTGACACTGACAACAGATGGCACGTGACACTGACAGGTGGCACTGATGACAAATGGCACTGATACGTGGCACTGATGACAGATGGCACTAATATGTGGCACTGATGACAGATGACACTATGTGGCACGGATGACACGTGGCACTGATGACAGATGGCACTTATATGTGGCACTGATGACAGATGGCACTGGGGACAAATGGCACTGACAACAGGTGGCACTGGGGACAGATAACACTAACAGGTGGCACTGGGGACAGATAGCACTAACAGGTGGCACTGGGGGCAGGTAGCACTCGGGAGGGTGGCACTGGGGAGGATGGCACTGGGCGAGGATGGCACTGAGGGAGGATGGCACATGGGGAGATGGCACTTTCTTTTACTTTTTTTTTTTTACTTACGGCCGCTGCAGCCGTTCATCTGTCCCTTCTCACACGCTGTCTGTGTGAGGAGGGAGAGCGGCGCTGAGTGATGATCTCATATGTTTACATATGAGATCAACCCTCATTGGATAGGCCGATTGCGCTGCAAACGGCCGCTGTGATTGGCCATTTACAGCGATCTGTGAATGGCTGTGTCCGAGGGACACGGCCAGCACAGAACTTCCCCGATGTGCGCTTGCGGGAGCACTCATTGCGGAAGTAAACAGGAGGCCGTCCAGGGACGGCCTCCCGGCAGTTAGCGTCCGCTCTGTAGCCGTCTTTCGGCTATAGGGCGGGCGCAAAGCGGTTAATAATGATTAAAGTGAAACAATAAAAGTGTAATATTCTTTTAAATTTCGTACCTGGGGGGTGTCTATAGTATGCCTGTGAAGGGGAGCATGTTTCCCGTGCTTAGAACTTTCCCTGCACAAAGTGTCATTTTGCAAGGAAAAAAGTCTTTTAAAATCACTTTCCATTGTCGGCTCCCATAATACAGAGAACACTCAATGAGTGTTCTCTGTATAAGCTGACAATTCATTCATTGATAAAAAAAAAAAGCATGGGGGTTCCCCTAAATTAAATTACCAGGCCCTTCAGGTCTGGTATGGATATAAAGGGGAACCCTGTGTGAAATTTGAAAAAAAAATTGGACGTGGGGGTCCCCCTAAAAATCCATACCAGACCCTTTATCCGAGCACGCAACCTGGCAGGCCACAGGAAAAGAGGGGGGGACGAGAGAGCACCCCCCCTCCTGAACCGTACCAGGCCACATGCCCTCAACATTGGGAGGATGCTTTGGGGGTCTGTGACCCCTCAAAGCAGCATGTCCCCATGTTGATGTGGCGAAGGGCCTCATCCCCACAACCCTGGCCGGTGGTTGTGGGGGTCTGCGGGCGGGGGGCTTATCAGAATCTGGAAGCCCCTCTTTAACAAGGGGACCCCCATATCCCAGCCCCCCCATTTGAAATGGTAAGGGGGGTACAAAAGTACCCCTACCATTTCACAAAGAAAGTGTAAAAATGGTTAAATAAGACAAACACACTTTTAAAAAATTCCTTTATTAAAAAAAAAAAAAAAGATTCCAGCGGTGGTAATCCACTCTTGCTATCCAGCGATGGATTATCATCTCTCCGGGGTCCAGCGATGGCTGATCTGATCCAGCGACGGGGGATCTCTCAGTCCAGTGCTGTCCATACATCCGTCTTCTGTCTCCACTGCGGAGACACTGCGGGGATCCCAGCGCTGACGTTTCTTATATTAGGAGGGTGGGGCCACCCGTCACCTGACCCCGCCCCCCTCTGACACTGATCCCACCCCCCTCTGATGTAACACACCTGCGTCAGCGCTGGGATCCCTGCAGTGTCTCCGCAGTGGAGACAGAAGACGGATGTATGGACAGCGCTGGACTGAGAGATCCCCCGTCGCTGGATCAGATCAGCCATCGCTGGACCCCGGAGAGATGATCATCCATCACTGGATAGCAAGAGTGGATTACCACCGCTGGAATCTTTTTTTTTATTTTATTTATTTTTAATAAAGGAATTTTTCAAAAATTGTGTTTGTCTTATTTAACCATTTTTACACTTTCTTTGTGAAATGGTAGGGGTACTTTTGTACCCCCTTACCATTTCAAACAGGGGGGGCCGGGATATGGGGGTCCCCTTGTTAAAGGGGGCTTCCAGATTCTGATAAGCCCCCCGCCCGCAGACCCCCACAACCCCCGGCCAGGGTTGTGGGGATGAGGCCCTTCTCCACATCAACATGGGGACATGGTGCTTTGAGGGGTCACAGACCCCCAAAGCATCCTCCCAATGTTGAGGGCATGTGGCCTGGTACGGTTCAGGAGGGGGGGGTGCTCTCTCGTCCCCCCTCTTTTCCTGCGGCCTGCCAGGTTGCGTGCTCGGATAAAGGGTCCAGTATGGATTTTTAGGGGGACCCCCACGTCAATTTTTTTTTTACATTTGATGCGGGGTTCCCCTTAATAGCCATACCAGACCTGAAGGGCCTGGTAATTGAATTTAGGGGAACCCCCACGCTTTTAACTTTTTATTTTTTTATCAATGAATGAATTGTCGGCTAATACAGAGAACACTCATTGAGTGTTCTCTGTATTACAGAACCGACAATAGAAAGTGATTTTAAAAGACTTTTTTCCTTGCGAAATGACACTTTGTGCAGGGACAAGTTCTAAGCACGGGAAACACGCGCCCCTTCACAGGCATACTATAGACACCCCCCAGGTACGAAATTTAAAGGAATATTACACTTTTATTGTTTCACTTTAATCATTATTAAAATCACTGCTCCTGAAAAAACTGCAGTTTTTAAAACTTTTTTTTGCATTGATCCATGTCCCCTAGGGCAGGACCCAGGTCCCCAAACACTTTTTAGGACAGTAACTTGCATATTAGCCTTTAAAATTAGCACTTTAGATTGTGAACGTTCGAGTCCCATAGACTTTAATAGGGTTCTAAAGTTCACACGAAGTTTAGGTCTGTTCGCAGGTTCTGGGGCGAACCGAACAGGGGGGTGTTCGGCTCATCCTTACTGGTCACCTCCTCCCAGATTGATCATATCTCCCTTTCAGATCATGCCCCTATCCACATGACTTTGAGCTGGGAATCTGACTCCCGTTCACCGCCCACATGGAAACTCAATGAGTCTTTCTTACAGATCCCCGAGGTTCATAAAGAAGTAGGGGAAGCTATTATAAACTACTTCAGAGAAAATACAAACCCGAGCTTGAACCGAATGTCCATCTGGGAGGCACACAAATGCGTCGTGAGGGGAATGTTAATCCAGATCGGTCCCAGAAAAAAAGAGAGAGAACCAGGCAAATTGACTTACTGATAACCAAGGTGCGCTCCCTCAAACTATTACATAAGCAGTCGCTTACGGAAGCTCATTTGGAATCCCTGGTAAAAACTAGGAAAGAATTGAAGGACCTACTTTATCAGAAGACGGTTCAGAGCTTGGCATGGGCGAAACGCTCGCTCTTCGAATTCTCGAATAAACCAGACGCAATGTTGGCAAGAGCTCTAAGAGGTCAGAGAAAGCACACCTTTATTCCGTACATTACGACTAGACAGGGATCCAAAGACTACACATCCAAAGACATAGCAAAATAATTTTATGAATACTACCGGAAACTCTATAACATTCACACAGGGGAACCTGTGGAGACGATAGTCTCTAAGATGAAATCAGCAGGTGACTACATCAGGGCCTCCGGCATGCCTACTTTACCGACTGTAATCTGAGACTCTTTAGAATCGGACATCACGGCTGATGAATTTCAGGCGACCGTTGCTCAAACAAAACCACGGAAAGCGCCGGGGCCTGATGGCTTCACCCTGACCTATTATCACACATACGCGACTTCTTTGACATCTCATTTCCTGAACGCATATAATAAGCTAAAGGGGAACAATACTATGCCATTGGACTCACTGAGGGCATATATATCTTTGATACCTAAAGAGGAGAAGAACCTGTCACAGTGTGGGAAGTGGGAACTATCGCCCAATCGCAGTCCTAAATGTAGACTTGAAACTCTTCACGAAGATTCTTTCAAACAGACTAATACCGCATATCCCAAACTTAATACACTTAGATCAGGTAGGGTTTGTGCCAATGAGAGAGGCTAGGGACAATACTACCCGGGTCCTTAATCTAATCCATGCGGCACGCACCCAGGGAAGGCCTTTTCTCCTACTCTCAACAGATGCGGAAAAAGCCTTTTCGACAGGGTGGCCTGGCACTTTATGAGGGCCACCCTGGACCATATAGGGCTAGGTTCCAATATGCTGAGCTGGATCTTATCACTGTACGTTAGCTGCCATACGAGTAAATGACTGGCGTTCTGAATTTTTTACAATTGCGAATGGGATGAGGCAGGGGTGCCCCCTGTCCCCCCTCATTTTCATTTTGACACTGGAACCGCTGATGTGTCATGTCAGGAACGACCCAAATATTATAGGTGTACAGAAACGACAAGCACACCACAAAATCGCGGCCTATGCCGGCGATTTAAATTTTTTTTGTATCTAACCCCCGCATCTCTCTCCCTAACATTTTGGAAGCCCTATGGGTATATGGCGATCTTTCAAATTATAAGGTCAACTGCGCTAAGTCCGCTGTCTTGAACATCTCTGTCCCAGATGCTGAAGCTCACAGTCTACACACATCCTTTGCATTTCACTGGGCAGACAAATCGATACGTTACCTGGTCATTGACATTACCTCGGACTTGGCGCATTTGTACCTCCATAATTATATTCCTTTTCTACGCAAACTAAAAGTGGACCTGGAGAATTGGCACTCTTTAACACTGACTTGGTTCGGGCGATGTAGTGCCTTCAAGATGACTGCCCTCCCGAGGTTTTTGTATATATTCCAGATGTTACCAATCCGAGTTCCCCTGAAATGTTTTATTCAACTGAAAGCGCTCATTAGAAACCTTATTTGGGCACACAAACCACCCAGAACAAAGCTGCAAACATGATCCAGACCAAAGGAAAAGGGAGGCTTAGGTCTCCCTGATCTGTGTAGATACTACAGGGTGACGCAATTGGCAAGGGTAGTTGACTGGCAATGCAACAAAGAACACAAACAGTGGGTGGCGATGGAGATAGAGGACACATATATCCCTCTATTAACCTCCCGTGGCTCATGACATCTATCCCAAAAGACACCAGGGATCATCCCCTGATAGGGGCTACTCTGATTGTTTGCGAGGAGACTGTTCCGTGACACAAGTATCTCGTCACCGCCCTCCCCTATGACTCCCATAATCGGCAATCCAGACTTCTCCCCAGGCCTCACCAATAAAAGACTGAGACAGTAACTGGGAGACACCGCCTGGGGGAGTGTGGCCATCACGGAGGCTCCCGACATTACGGGTTATCACTGAACTCACTGACCCACCACTTGATGCTTTCAGCACTTATCAACTCCTACACTTCCTGCAAGCAATACAGAAGAGTCCTTACATACCACGGGACTTGACCCCCTTTGAGTCCCTATGTCCAAAAGCGAAACTGTACGGCATACCCTTTCCCTTCTGTACAGCCTCTTGACTAACCAAGACGAGACATCGACTCCGACATTCATCCATCAGTGGGAAAAAGATCTAGGGACCCGCTTCACTCCACAGCAAACAGAAAAAATCCTTTTACTGGCACATAAGGCCTCCATCGCAAATCAATATCAGGAATCTGGGTAGAAAATAGTCTCCTGTTAGTACAGAGTCCCTTACCTACTCAATAAGATAAGTAAAACAATCCCTGATAAATGCTGGAGGTGCAACACAGAAGTGGGAACCATGGGTCATATCTTCTGGACGTGCCCGGCACTAGGGGTGTTCTGGGAGGGGGTGATGGCGACAATTAAGAGCATAACCTCTGTGGAATTAAAAGATAACCCAGCTGCGTGCCTTCTCCACCTAACAGAGAGACCTATCCGTAAGTATAAAAAGACACTTCCTATCCGGAAGTATAAAAAGACTATCCGGAAGTACAAAAAGACAACTCCTTAACGCGGCAAGGGCATGTATCCTTGCGATGTGGAGACAGCCCCAGCCCCCGTCCAGTGTCCTGTGGTACTCTAAAGTTAATCACATCCTCCGGATGGAAGAATTGACAGCCTCCCTCTATAACACAGAGGAACAATTTCACGCCAAATGGAGGCCCTGGAGGTATTTCACTAGTACACATGAGTATCTACGAGAGATGACCCTAGCTACCACCCTAGAAACTGAACAGACATTCTGAGCAAATAGCGCTCAGTGAGTTTGGTGCATTAAACTTGCATGAGAACTGTCAGTCTCCCTCCCCCCCTTTTTTTTTTCTTAAAGCGGAGGTCCACCCTAAAGTGGACCTTCCACTCATTGGACTCCTCCCCCCCTCCGGCGCCACAATTGGCACCTTTCAGGGGGGAGGGGGGTGCAGGTACCTGTACAGTACAGGTATCTGCACCCACTTCCGGGATAGCTCTCTGCGGAAAGGGGCGTAGATTACGCCCCTTTCCGAAAGTCCCCCGCTGCCTGCTGGGAAACACACAGATCCCAGAGGCAGCGGGTCCATCCTTATTGCGCAGCGCGACTCGCATGCGCAGTAGGGAACCGGGAAATGAAGCCAAAAGGCTCCACTTCCTGATTCTCATACCCAAGATGGCGGCGGCAGCACCCGAGAGACGATCGAGAGATCGGCTTCGGATGCCGACATCGCGGGCGCGCTGGACAGGTAAGTGTCACTATTTTAAAAGTCAGCAGCTGCAGTATTTGTAGCTGCTGGCTTTAAAAAAAAAAAAACGCGGACTCCCGGCGGACTCCCGCTTTAACTTGTCTCATCTACCTCTTAATTCTAAAATATAGCCGAAGACCCCACCCGTTATATTCAGATGGAGGTAAAGTACAGCGAATATGAAAGACGGAGGAGTAGGTGGTCTTGTAGACTTAGTCACATACCTTAGACTTTAGTGAGAGGATATTAAGACATGTTTAAATTTGGGCCACTTCGAGGGGGGGGGGGGGGGGGGGGGTTGGGCCCCGAAGGCCTCCTGTTTATCATTCTCTCTAATTGCAAATATAACTGCCACAATATTGTTTGAAGCTGTTAATAGAGTTCATAATGTGTTGAGACGTTGTGTTTATTACCTGTAATGTATGGACACTATGTTTATACAGATGAAAAAGTTAATGTCTAGATGCATAGTACAGTTTATTGCCATGAATGAATAAAGGAATAAAAAAAAAAAAAAGGACCTTGGCTGGGTTATACCTGCAGCCTTTTTTTAAAGCTTGCTTTCTGTTAAGTTTACAATCTGTGTGGTGGAGGTGCACTAGTCCCTTGGTGTATACTAGACCGCCCTGGTTTACCTTCTGGTGATTTATGGACTGACTCTATTCATATGGTGTTATTCATTGGATTAATTTCACTCACTGACTTTTTTTCACATTCTTTACTCACTTAATCACTGTATATGAATTCTATGTTAATGTTATAATCATTTTCACTTATGAATTTATTTCAAATTTTTACCTTTCACTCATATAATCACTGTATATGATTTTCATGTCATTGTTATAGCGCAGCTTTATTTCTTTTTATTTCTTGTTTGTGTGAATCTCACTTTCTAGCTGCAGCTTATTTTTAGAGGTTGACCTGTGTTAGCGCGGTATTCTTTATTTACTACATGTGCAAAATTCCTTTTGGTGATATACCTTTTTGTATATTGGATGTATGTAATGTTAATAACCTTTTCTTCTATAAAGCTTGTATTATTTCCATACAGGTGTGCATCTTTATACTTATGAAAAGGAAAAAATCTCCAAGCAGGCATTGTGAAGCACAATTTGTTAAAGGATAAAAAAAGATATAAACAGCAATGGCACTCACAAGCGGGTGTGGTGGGGGATGAAGTTTGCAGTGGATGGGAAGTCCAAGTGTGAACCAGGAGCTATGGTCTTTATCCATTATAAGAAGAAGGCAAGCTGTACAGAGGGAGTGAGATCAGCATGAGATCTATCCAGAGGGAGCCGGTGTCGAGCTGGCCTGTATAGCCGGGATGGTCCATCCGGTGTTCGGATATCTGTGCAAAGTATGTATCTCTAGCGGGAGTGTAGAGAGGAACTGCCAGTCCGTCTGCCATGAAGACCAATGGAAATGCGTTTCGGAAGCAAGCCACACAACCTTCAACAACCTCTTTTTTTATTATTGACATTTATTCCTATACCTCCGGAAATAAAACTTTTTTTCTTTGGCTGTTTATTTTATTCAGTTGCTTAATTATATCCTATGACCATGGGATTGGCACAGAGTTAGCGCTGTAGTGTATTGTGTTTTGTGGTTTTATCTTTATACCTATGGTTAATAGTATATGCTGATACATTTACCACAGAGCTGTCACTTTAAAAGCATGAATATTTGCCTTGGACTGCTTGCTGTTTATCAAGTACCAGAATTTTAGGCAGTTGTTTGTACTATTAATCTCTATCCACAGTGCTGTCCTTCTCATGCTAATATTATCACATCAATATTACCATACATGATCTCATCATATATGCATTTGCGCATTTATTACAAAATGTATGAAATTGGTATAATCATTTTGTATTTCTTGTTATATCAGTTCCATTAGTTTTGTATTTAATGCACAAATGCTTACAGTATATGAGATTGCTGTGATAATATTAGCATGAGAAGGACAGCGCTGTGGATAGAGATTAATAATGGTATATGCTGGTTGCAGTAGTTCCTCTGCTCCAGATTACTATGTTTCGATTTCTGTTTTATTTCAATAAGGGAGTCCCCGCTGTTCACAGAGGCCCTGCCCTGGGTGGAGGCACTGCCAACTTTATTATGAAACTCACACTTCCACTTACCAACGATTCTGTCTCTCTTATTTTCCTAGAGGTTTAATGCAATATCCTGTTTGGGATTGCTATTTCCCATACTCCCCCCCCCCCCAAAAAAAAAAATGAACTACACACCTTAAACTTTTAGTTGGGTAAATATGAAATATTGCATACACATACTTAATATTTACTAATAATATTTGTAGCCACATATAAAGATGTCAGCTTCTTTTATACAGCTCAGTATCTCAAGCAGAAATTTACTGCAGAACTGAATGAGTCAGGAGACAAGCATTTCCAACTTTCTAATTTTTCTGTCTATAAAGCCTGGTACACACTAAGCCCTTGTACACACGGTCGGAGATTCTGACAACCAAATCCATCTGAGTTATTCAGACAGAATAATTCCGGACGAGGTCTGGAAGTGATGTTGCATACACATGGTCGGACCAAGTTGCCGGAATTTACGGTTGCCAAGAACGCGGTGACATAAGCCGCGTACGGTGGCACTAGAAAAGGGAAGTTCAGCACCACGTCAGGCACCCTTTGGGTCTTTCTGCTGACCTTGTGTGTATCGCGTGTTAGTAGAAGTTTGGTGAGAGACGATTCGCGCTTTTCAGATTTGTGATTCAGTTCGCTACTGCTCTTCAGTTTCTGCTTGTCTTTGCGTATCTGATAATCAGTGCGTGTAGTCAGTAAGTATTTGTTTCTCATTGTGGACTATATCTTGGTATAGTACGCTTTGATTTGCATTGCTTATTGTCTGCTTGCTTCTGCTATTCAGGTCGTTCTTTCAGGCATTGCTGTTTATCGGGGCTTTCTGTTGTCCGTTCTGACCAGCCGACCGCTTTCAAACCATGTTTTGTCTACGTACTCGTCGTAGAGTTTGTGCTGTGCAGGGGCTTCGTGTTGGGGTTCTTACTTTGACACAAGCCCGGTCCATGAACAGGGAGGGGAGGCGTTTGTGGACCAACAATTGGTTGCGCCAGCGTGACCAGTTCTCGCACATGCCTTTGCTCCGTGAGATCCGGGAGAATAATCCTGATGATTTCAGGAATTATCTCCGGATGACGGACCCCGTTTTTTACCATCTGCTGGCTTTGCTGACCCCTTATATCACCAGGCAGGATACCTGCATGCGGCAAGCCATCACTCCGGAGCAGAGGCTCGTCGCCACGTTGCGCTACTTGCCGACAGGGAGAAGCCTTCAGGACCTCAAGTTCTCCACAGGCATCTCCCCCCAGGCTCTAGGGATCATTATTCCAGAGACCTGTTCTGCCATCATTCAGGTCCTGCAGAAGGACTATATGAAGGTACGTTTTCTCCTTTAACATCACATTCTATGTATTTCATGATTGCTAATGTCTTGCATTTCTTTCCTCATTCCCTAATTACCATAATTGCAATATGCTGTAATTCATATGCTCTGCCCCTTTGTCCTCATGCATATTTGCCTCACTAACTTCCCCACCATGCTCTTCTTGGCCCATAAAACTATAGTCTAGTCACTTACCAATGTCTTTTGTCAGCTCCATAGTATTGCTTTCCCCTAAACACCCCCTTAAATGTCTACAAATGTTATGTGTGTGCTTCAATTCATGCAGAGTGAAATTTTTTTTTTTTTTGGTTGTGCCAAACTCATTAGGAACCCCCCTCCCCCCAACTGCTAGCTCAGCTGATAGCAATCCTCTGACTTTACCAAACCCAATACACACTATATCTACCTTTTTGATGGTCACATTTATGGACGAATTCACCAAAGCATGTAGTGCAAGGGCCTGCCTCAATACTTTCAAATGCTGTCATTTTTATTTTTTTTTCCCCTATTATTATCTTGATATGTAATAGCAGAATGTCAAAATGTGCTTCCATTTTGTTTTCTTTTTGTTATTATGACACTTATTACTTGTCCGGTGGGCTGCCAATAGTGTAAGTAAGGAGGGGCTTCCCAAAGTATCACAAATTATTTAGGCATTCAGCTCTCAATCAAGTGGAGAGGGTTACCTGTCCAAAACATCCCCCCCTCATTTTTTAGCAAGGGCCCATCAGATGGGGGGGATGATGACTCTGATAAGGGGACCTTATACTTTAGGCTTTAAATACTCAGTTCCCAAAATGTTATACTGATCTTGGCCAAAAATGTTGGTGTCTAATCTGCTTGCAATGTTGATGTGCAAAATTACAAATTTTTGGTCTTGTTTCACTCCAGTGTCCTTCAACGCCACAGGAATGGCAGACTGTGGCCTCCCACTTAATAGTATCGTGATGTTGGCGGTGGTGTCTGCGACCTATGACTTCTTGTATGTGGACGTGGGGCAAAATGGACGGATGTCGGATGGTGGAGTGTTCGCACGGACGGAGTTCTACTGGCATCTCCAGAGTGGCAGTCTGGGCTTGCCACCCCCAGAAGAGAATCAGGAAGGACTCCCGTTCGTCTTCATCGGGGATGAGGCATTTGCCCTGGCAAACCATCTGATGCTGCCTTTCCCGATGAGGACCCTCACCCCGGACCAGAGGATTTTTAATTTCCGCCTGTCCAGAGGCCGAAGAGTGGTGGAGAACACCTTTGGAAAACTGGCCAGCCGGTTCCGCCTTTTTTGAACGCCTATCCACATGGCGGAATACAAAATCAATCACATTGTGCTGGCGTGCTGTGTTCTTCACAATTTCCTAAAAAGACATTCTGCAAACTATGCGGTCTCAGTTGGCCAAGAAGCAGACTTGCTGGAAAATGAGAACCTCACGGGCCTTGAAGCTGCTCGTCCTGGCGCCCGTGAGGTCAAAACCCAATACATGGACTACTTTGTGGGTAGGGGGGCCATTGATATGCCAAACAATGTCTGAGCAGCATTTTAGGAATAACTTTTTCTTTGAAACTCCAATTTTTGTTTTCATTTACTGCTTGGCTTGGTTTTAGGTGTCTCCTAGGTAAATTTCTGTTTTTTCTTGTTGTTCCTTTTTCAACAACAGTGCAAACCCAAGTTCTGAGCGAGATGAGGGGACAGTCTCTTCTTCAGATAATCTTATTATGTTGTGGGTCTGCTACACACACACACCTTGTTTTTTGGTAACTAATGTATGTAGTGCATTACTGACCAAAATCGTGCTCATTTTCAGCAGCATGGCAGGAAAATGGCATGATTGTGAAAATTAACACATCACTGCTGGTGTTATTTACTAAAGGCACATCTACTATGCACTACAAGTGCACTGCAAAAGTACACTTGAAACTGCACTTGGAGTGCAAAGTGGAGTTACCTTTAGTAAATAACTTTAACTTTTTAATCAAAGCACATTCACATGTGCGTTTAGAAAAGGGTTTTACAACAAACCAACAAATTGGGTGTATCAAAAACATTCTTTCAGGTAATTTTTTTTAACTTTGTCTTTTTGTGTAAACAGGCATGTATCAAAGCGTAACATACAGAACACAGGAACTTACAAAGTTAACCACTTGGGATCCGCGCTATTGCAAAATGACGGCAATAGCGCGGACCCACATTTTCGGGACTACGTCTATTGACGTAGTCCCGGTTACGAGCGGCCTGCGCGCCCCCTGGGGGGCGCGCGCGGCGCGCTCTGTGATCGGCGAGTCCGTGAGACTCGCCTGATCACCGATCCGTGTAAGGGGTCGATCCCGACCCCTTATCACGTGATCAGCTGTCAGCCAATGACAGCTGATCATGTGATAAAACGGAGCCGGTAATCGGCTAGTATTCCTCCTCGCGCTGACAGCGCGAGGAGAAAAAAAAAAAGCCGATCGCCGGCGGCCGTGTTCGGGACATCAGTCCCGATCACGGCCAGCAATTTAAAAGGACACCTGCCCCCTGCCAGTGCCCACCTGCCACCCGCAGTGCCATCCTGAAATAAAGTAAGTGCCCCCCTGTCAGTGCCACCCAGCAGTGCCCATAGTGCCCACAGTGCCACCCAGCAGTGCCCACAGTGCCACCCAGCAGTGCCCACAGTGCCACCCACAGTGCCACCCAGCAGTGCCACCCACAGTGCCACCCAAAATCTGCCTCAGGTGCTGCACCCCAGTGCCGCCCATCAGTGCCCAGCAGTGCCGCCCATCAGTGCCCAGCAGTGCCGCCCATCAGTGCCCAGCAGTGCCACCTATCAGAGCCACCTATCAGTGCCACCTATCAGTGCCCATCAGTCCCATCTATCTGTGGTACCTATCAGTGCCCATCCGTGCCACCCATCCGTGCCACTTATCCGTGCCACCCATCCATGCCATCTTATCTGTGCCCATCTGTGCCCATCAGTGCCACCTTATCTGTGCCCATCGGTGCCGCCTTATCTGTGCCTATTAGTGCCGCCTTAACTATGCCTATCAGTGCCCACCAGTGCAGCCTATCAGTGCCCACCAATGCAGCCCATCAGTGCCCACCAATGCAGCCCATCAGTGCCCACCAATGCAGCCTATCAGTGCCGCCTAATCAGCGCACTTCAATGAAGGAGAAAAATGACCCGTTTGCAAAATTTTATAACAAACTATTAAAACATGATTTTTTTTTTTTTTTTTTTTGCATCTTTTTTTGTTTGTTTAGCAAAAAATAAAACTCCGAGCTGTAACTAAATACCACCAAAAGAAAGCTCTATTTGTGGGAAAAAAATGATAAAAAATTCATTTGGGTACAGTGTTGTATGGCCGCGCAATTGTCACTCAAAGTGCATCAGCGCTGAAAGCTGAAAATTGGTCTGGGACTGAGGGGGGTTTAAGTGCCCAGTAAGCAAGTGGTTAAACTTTGAAAAGTGAAGACAATATCAGACATGAGTATGTACAAACTGGGCTGATATTGCCTTCATCACATGGGGTGTCACCCCTGGAAAATCCAAATTTGGAAGATGCACAGAGTGTCAACATGTGCTATCTCCCATCATGGGGGATTAATGCACGTTTTGGGGCTGCAACCCCTTCATCTCAGCCACTTTCCACAAAACACGTACATTGACCCGCCAAGATGGAAGATAGCGCATGTTGACACACTCTGTGCATCTTCCAAATTTTAATTTTTATAAAATACAAAAGTTGTGGTTTAAAAGCCAAAAAATAAAACCCTAGCTAGTTTGGGCTGTTTCACACTCTCCCCAAAACATCAGTGATGTTCTTCATTTTATTTTTAACATCATTGATGTTTTGCTGTATATTTTCTAAATCCTGATTGCACCCCATTATCTCCCCAATCAGGATCTGGGCACTTTCACTGGTAAAATGGGATTCTTCTTCTTTTTTTTTATTTTTTTAAATTTTTTTTTATTCTTTATTTATCTTTTTAATACAGTATTCAAACATGTTTTACAATTCTTGCGGATGAGAATATTTTATAATATATTTCACAGACCGTAAACTACTTCCGCCTCTCCTTTTAAGAAATACATTTAAAACCCCCAAACCCCCCTCCTCCCCCCTTGGGCAAGAAAAAAAAAAAAAGGAAGAGAAGTGCCCCCCCCATCTCCTCCTATATCCTTCGTCCTCCTCCTTGTCACCTTCTCCTACTAATGCTCCACCCTCTTCACCCACTCCAGAATTGTCGGCTCCTGCGGGTCTCCCCAATGATTTGGTATTAAGGCTTTGGCTGCATTCAAAAGATAAGGGACAAGTGTAGCTTTGTACTGCCTTACTCCCATGTCTGTGTCGTGGAACAGACAAGCCCATGGACATGTCCTAATCCTCCTTCCGGTTATCAGAAAAATATTTTGAATTATCTTATCCCAGAAAGGTCTTATTTTCGGGCAATCCCACCATATATGTTTAAACGATCCTTGTTCCTTACATTCCCTCCAACACATCGCTTCCTCTCCGGTTCCTAGCTTCTGCATTCTAGTGGGTGTCATATACCATCTTGCTATTAATTTATATGCCATTTCATGGGTTTGTGCGTCTTTCGCTAGTGCGTATGTCATTTTCAATATTTTCCTTCTGTGTTCATCATTTCTAAGTGTCCCTAATTCCCCTTCCCATTTCCTTACATATTCCGGTAACTCCCCCTCACCCTCACCTCGTAATATTTTATATAATTTGGAAACCCTTTTCACTATACAGTGTGCATCTTTAAATAATTTTTCTAATGGCCTTAACTCCTTCATTCCTCGTAGAGGCTGTGGGAGCCCTTGTGTAAAATGTACTATTTGGGTATATCTCCATCTGTCTAATGTTCTATGTCCCCATTCTTGTGTGATTTCCCTAAACGTTACAATCCTATTCCCTTTAATCACCTCTCCTAATGTGATTTCTACTTTCTGTGCCCATCTACTATAATACAGCCGCTCCTCCAATCCTGGTAAAAAGTATTTTGTGTCAAGTAGTGACATAAGTGGAGAATTATATGTCCAGTTGTGTAACTTATTTATTTTATCCCATATTCTAAGTGTGTGTCTTGTGATTATACTAGTGCCTGTTCCTAAATTCCGCACCTGAGCCGGTATCCAAATCATTTTAGCTAAATCCGTCCCACTTAATCTTGTTTCAAGCCCCGCCCAGCTCTTCTCCTTTAGATTATGGATCCAATCTGCTATACTAGATAGCATTGTGGCCTCATAATATTTGTTGAAGTCTGGGAGACCCACTCCTCCTTCTTCCTTTTCCCTCGCAAGGACCTTGTATGCAATACGTGCTTTTTTTGGGTGCCATATATATGTGAGGACTAAAGATTTTAATTTTCTAAAAAAACTTCCCGGGAGGGGGATGGGGATCATTTGAAATGTATATAGTACTGTAGGTAATATGAACATTTTTATTACATTTACTCTTCCTATCCAGGATATTCCTTTGTGTTTCATGTTTTTCAATTGGGCTTTAATTTTATTGAGCAGGGGAATATAATTAGCTTCAAATAAATTCGCTCTTTTTGCTGTTAATTTTATCCCCAGATAGCTCAGTTCCCCTCCACTCCATCTAAAAGGTAAACTAGCAGCCAAGTCTCTTTGCTCCACTTCCAATATGTTTAGATTTAATATTTCTGTTTTGGATAAGTTAACTTTGAAATTTGATAGTCGACCGTACTGTTCCATTTCCTTCACTGCCGCCGGGATCGATATTCTGGGGTATGTGATATATAATAGCAGATCGTCTGCAAATGCAGAGACCTTATACTCTCTTCCTCCCACCTCAATTCCCCGTAAATCCCGATTTCCCAGGATCGCTGCCAGTAACGGCTCCAAGGCAATCACAAAGAGAATCGGGGATAGAGGGCATCCCTGTCTCGTCCCGTTGAACAATTCAAGGAGGCGGGACAGGGAGCCATTCACCTTAATCTTTGCTGTCGGTTTATTGTAAAGCACTTTAACCCACTTCATCATTCTATCGCCCAAGCCCATGTGTTCTAAGGTCTCATTTATGAACTCCCAATCTGTTCTGTCAAAGGCTTTCTCAGCATCTACCGACAATAACAGAGTGGGAGTCTCTCTTCTAGATGTTTCTTGTATCAACATTATTGATTTCAAAGAGTTGTCTCTCCCTTCTCGTCCCCGAACGAATCCCACCAGATCGGTGTGAATCCTCTCGGGGAGGAGGATTTTCAGTCACTCGGCCAAAATTTTCGCATAGATTTTCACGTCCGTATTCAACAATGATATCGGCCTATAGCTTTCCAATGCTGCGGGGTCTTTACCTTCCTTTAAAATCAATGTGATATGGGCGAGCAGGGCCTCTTCACGAAAGGCCCCCCCGTCCCCTACCTCATTGAAATATTCACATAGTTTAGGTGCCAAAAAATTTTGAAATTTCTTGTAGTATAAAATAGAGTATCCGTCGGGGCCCGGGCTTCCCCCTAAAGCTGTGTCTTTGATTGCCTTTTCCACTTCCATACCTGAAATCGGGGCCTCTAATTCCTGCCTCTCGTCCCATGTGATTTTTGGAAGGTCGAGCTTTTCTAGATATTCCCTGATTGCTTCTTTCCTCTTCCCCCCTTCCTCCCTTCTTATACCTATATTGTATAAGGCGCTGAAATATAAGTGGAAGTTCTCTGCAATCTCCGGTGTAGCGAATTTCATCTCACCCTTTTTGTCTCTGATCTTCGGTATATAGGTCCTATTTTTCTGTTCTTTTATTCTTCTTGCTAACCACTTACTTGACCTATTCCCCCATAGGTGTCTCTCTCTATTTATTTTATGGAAAGCCGTTCTCCTCTCTTGCTCTAATACTTCTTCTAGCTCTCTTTTTTTCTTCGATAATTCCTGGGTGTCTTGAAGCCCTCTAGGTCTAGTCATTTGTTCGAGATCCTCTATTTCTTTGTAAAGCTGGGCCTTCTCCTTTTCCCTAACTCTCTTCTTCCCTGCGCCAATTCCTATTAACATCCCTCTGATGACTGCCTTATGTGTCTCCCAGATAGTAGCCTTTGAATATTCTCCTGTGTCGTTTACTTCATAAAAATCCTTTAATTCCTGCAGAATTTTTATACTAACTTCCTGGTCTTGAATGAGAGAATCGTTCAATTTCCAGGCACTTCCTGTCCCCATATGGCCCTGTATTTCTAGTTGAATTTTCACCGGGGCATGGTCGGAAAGGGTGATTGATTTAATTTCAGATTTTTTTATATTAGCCATTAGTTGTTGTCCTACGAATATATAATCCAATCTTGTGAAGGTTTTATGGACCGAGGAGAAGTGGGTGTAATCCCGTTCTTTCTGATGGTTAACTCTCCAAACATCTTGGAGCTGGGCGTTAATCAGTGCTTTGTTTATTTTTCTATACCGCTGTTCAGCCCCCCGTGTACCCCCTTCCGAGGAGTCCAACTTCGGGTCTAAACACCAGTTTAGGTCGCCTGCTAGAATTACCATACCCTTTCTAAATTCATCCAGTTTATTTAATACTCTCAATAGAAATTTCTCTTGGTTTCTATTTGGTGCATATACATTGACAATGGTACATTGCATATTTCCCAGGTTACCCTTTAAAAATAAATATCTCCCCTCTGGGTCCGTCAGTCGTTCCTCTATTTCAAATCTTACTGATTTGTCAAAACCAATGGCTACCCCTCTGGAGTGCGCAGAGGGAGAGTCTCCATAGAACCACATTTGGAATTGGGATGATGACATTTTTATCCCTGAGTTACTAGTAATGTATGTTTCTTGGAGGCAAATGATATTTCCCCCCATAAATTGGAGTTCTTTATTAATTTTGTATCTTTTTTCGTTGGTGTTTAGTCCCCTCACATTATATGTTACCACATTAATCAAGACCATTAAGAACTATTCTATTGTTTAACGCATGTCGACCCAGAGGGGGCTTTCCCATTCGGGTGACCCAGGAGGGCGCGAAGGACGTACCAAAAAAAAAAAAAAAGACCCCAAGAAAAAATCCTCTAAGTCCAGGCCTAGGAATGCGATGTTAGGGAGGCCCTCTAATCCACGAAGGGCCAGGAAGAATGTAGGTGCTCTGACTCCCCACTTTAATGAACCCAGGGGCCGCTTCCTTGTAATTGCCACAGTCCTTCCTTCTCTCACCTTTCAAACATATATAGTACCCTTACTCTTGGGGTTAAGTCCAGTCGGAGTGTAATTTGAACCCTTCTAGGTGCGTAAACAGAGGCTAGTATACGCCGGTATACGCCCGGAACGGCCTATATATTATCAGGGCTAGCCACAGTCTTTGGCTTTATTGCTTATTGCTTGATATATCCGGACCACATAGGCATGTGGGAAATAGCAGTATACTAAATATAATAATACCTTCAAGCAGCCTGTGGGGGATATGACACCTTCTCCCTTCTTGCTAGCTTACTTAAATCAGTCAATTTGACTATAGTCCATCAGCGTTCCCAAACGCCATCTCTGTGACAATCATCCATTTGTTATAGCCCTTTTCAGACAGTCTATTCACTTCATGCGCCTAGCCATTCACCCCTTCCCCGTCCGGTACCTTTCCTCTGCAGTGTTGTCCTCTGCAGCTTGGCTCCACTGGCTCCTGACTCCGCTCCGCCGCTCTTCTAATCACTCAGCGGAACTCCCATTCACGTCTGAGTCCCAGCGGGTTGCAAGCTGCCGTTCAAATATGGTGTTTGCGCCGTTCTCCCCGGCGGCTGGCTCCTGTGTCGCTCACTCCTTCGCCCGTCCGCCGGGCTGTTCCGCACTCTCCGCCCCCCTCCACCGACCGGTGGATCTGGGGATGCTGTTGCTGGCTCCCGCAGAGTGTGCTACTGCTGGGTCCTTCCGAGCGTCTCAGCCTCGGTCTCGATCTCGGCGTCGGCTACGCTCATCGCGTTCTCCGCCGCTCGTCATGGGGCTGCGATGTAGCGCGGGGATCCTGGCGGCTAGAGGGGAGGGAGTCGTCCTCAGCACACGCCTACCTCATGGTGCTCCACCCCATCTGATGCCGGACCAGAGGATTTTTAATTTCCGCCTGTCCAGAGGCCGAAGAGTGGTGGAGAACACCTTTGGAATACTGGCCAGCCGGTTCCGCCTTTTTTGAACGCCTATCCACATGGCGGAATACAAAATCAATCACATTGTGCTGGCGTGCTGTGTTCTTCACAATTTCCTAAAAAGACATTCTGCAAACTATGCGGTCTCAGTTGGCCAAGAAGCAGACTTGCTGGAAAATGAGAACCTCATGGGCCTTGAAGCTGCTCGTCCTGGCTTGCCCCCCCAAAGCGCTTGTGAGGTCAAAACCCAATACATGGACTACTTTGTGGGTAGGGGGGCCATTGATATGCCAAACAATGTCTGAGCAGCATTTTAGGAATAACTTTTTCTTTGAAACTCCAATATTTGTTTTCATTTACTGCTTGGCTTGGTTTTAGGTGTCTCCTATGTAAATTTATGTTTTTTCTTGTTGTGCCTTTTTCAACAACAGTGCAAACCCAAGTTCTGAGCGAGATGAGGGGACAGTCTCTTCTTCAGATAATCTTATTATGTTGTGGGTCTGCTACACACACACACACCTTGTTTTTTGGTAACTAATGTATGTAGTGCATTACTGACCAAAATTGTGCTCATTTTCAGCAGCATGGCAGGAAAATGGCATGATTGTGAAAATTAACACATCACTGCTGGTGTTATTTACTAAAGGCACATCCACTATGCACTACAAGTGCACTGCAAAAGTACACTTGAAACTGCACTTGGAGTGCAAAGTGGAGTTACCTTTAGTAAATAACTTTAACTTTTTAATCAAAGCACATTCACATGTGCGTTTAGAAAAGGGTTTTACAACAAACCAACAAATTGGGTGTATCAAAAACATTCTTTCAGGTAATTTTTTTTAACTTTGTCTTTTTGTGTAAACAGGCATGTATCAAAGCGTAACATACAGAACACAGGAACTTACAAAGTTAAACTTTGAAAAGTGAAGACAATATCAGACATGAGTATGTACAAACTGGGCTGATATTGCCTTCATCACATGGGGTGTCACCCCTGGAAAATCCAAATTTGGAAGATGCACAGAGTGTCAACATGTGCTATCTCCCATCATGGGGGATTAATGTACGTTTTGGGGCTGCAACCCCTTCATCTCAGCCACTTTCCACAAAACACGTACATTGATCCGCCAAGATGGAAGATAGCGCATGTTGACACACTCTGTGCATCTTCCAAATTTTAATTTTTATAAAATACAAAAGTTGTGGTTTAAAAGCCAAAAAATAAAACCCTAGCTAGTTTGGGCTGTTTCACACTCTCCCCAAAACATCAGTGATATTCTTCATTTTATTTTTAACATCATTGATGTTTTGCTGTATATTTTCTAAATCCTGATTGCACCCCATTATCTCCCCAATCAGGATCTGGGCACTTTCACTGGTAAAATGGGATTCTTCTTCCACATCACCTACAAAACAAAGCAAAAAAACACACCATGTATTATAAATATGGTGACATACATTGATGAGCTTACCGGAAGCTGTGTTCTCCGACACTCACCTGTTGTGGTGACAATTTGTCCAACTTCAATGATCTCCCCTTCCTCCTCCTCCTCCTGCTCCTCTGCTTCTGGTTTTGGAATTTTGCCTTCTTTGGGAGGGGTGGGGTCCCTGGTGTCCTCATACTTGCCGAGTCTTCTCTCCCCTATGAGAATGTAAAAAAAGAATAATTAGCACATGAAGGACGCTGAAAGGGTTAATCCTGTGTCTAGGGTGGTCCCTTCAGCACATAGAGGGCAGAAATAGGAATATGAAACATTGCTTGGAAGTGTTGTACAATTGTGTTTTTTGGCAGAGTTCAAAGGTGAGAACATTATTGTGGACACTTTGTTAAGCTGGAATACTTACCTGCAGAACGATGTTTCTTACGAACGAATGAAACCATGAACTTGAAAGTAGCCATTTTAAAATGCACAACATGAAATCAAAGCACATGGAGCATGTATGCAAGCAAGAATAATCATATGAACACACGACAACTACTTACTTTTTTCATAAACATGCTTGATCCTTCTGTACTGCTCGTGCTCCCTCAGGTTTCAGGTCTGACCAGCGTTTTCTCAGTTGATCCATGGATCGGCGTACCCCAAAATTCTTCTGAAGACTCTTCACAACTTTATTCATGATCTTGGCCTTTCTGATATTTGGGTTTGGGTAAGGTCCATACTTCCCATCATAGTCGGTCCTGTTCAATATGTCCACCATCTCCAGCATCTCTACAAAAGACATATTTGAGGCCTTAAATCTTCTCTTCCTGGATCGGGACGTTTCAGGCTCCGGGCTTTCCTCATTCTCCTCCTCGTTAGTGGAACTCTGATTGCGCACCTGCGTTCTCTCCGCCGTGTGCTCACGCATGCGCACTGTATATAAAACGCAACACGCGTGTGTCGTCCATACGATCTGTGAACAGAGGGAGAAGCTGACGCGACGATCGTGCAAACGAAGGTAAAATTTTGAACTTGGTACATCACTAGGTTATACTGCTTCTAGATTGAGGCCTGCATTAGTGGAGTTTAGCCTGACATTAGGGTTTGTCTTGTGTTGTGTCTTGCAGACATTATGGACGGTTTCCCTGCCAGAACTCAATGATCGGCGCTCTCAGCCATTGTCTGGGGTGGTGATCAGCAGACCTTTTCCGGTCAAGCCACTAACCATCTCCTGTCTCATGTCTGCAATCTCTGACCATCTCATGTCTTGTATCATATCTGCAGTCTCTGAGGGGGAGCCTGGAGAGGCATTGAAACTGAGAACACCGCCGATATGGGGATTACGGGAGGAGACGTGTGGACTGTGGAAAGGAGACTATAGTATAAAAACAGAGCCACCAAGCTGGAGCCGACTGACTGAGCCCTGCATGGAGCACCTGAGAAGAGGTCAGTGACAGCACCGTCAGGCCAGTTTGAGGTGGGGTCACTGGTGTAAGGGGGGAGTGAATACAATAATGTAATGGGACACTGATGTAAAGGTCCCCCTTTATATCAGTAATCCCCCTTTAAGCCGAGTACACACGATCAAACAATCCGGTGGAAAAGTCCGGCGGACAATCCGCCCGTGTGTGGGCTTCAGCGAACTTTTTTTTACCCAAAAGTCCAGCTAAGATTGTAGTTTTGCACATCAATCTGTCCGCCAGACTCGCATTTCGGCAGAAAATCCGTCATACTTTTGAAATGAACTGATTTTTCCCGCCCGGAGAAAAGTCCGCTCATTTTGAGCGCGGCTCCAGGTAGCCGGGACCAGCGAAGGAGGCGTCGCTGGCCCCGTCACCTGGTATGGACTTAAAGGGGAATCCCTACAACAAAAAAACGACCTTGGGGATCCGGGGGCCCCCTTATTAAAGGGGGCTCACTTATTCCGATAAGCCACCCGCCCCCCTTTCCCAAGGCCCCCCCCCCTATTTTGAGGGCACACAGCCTGGTATGGCTCAGGAGGGGGGGGGGGGCGCTCGCTCGTCCCCACCCCCTTTCCTGGCCGGCCGGGTAGCGTGCTCGGATTAGGGTCTGATATGGACCTGGGGGGGACCCCCACGTCATTTTTTCAGCATAGGGATTCCCATTTAAGTCCATACCAGGTGACAGGGCCAGCGTCGCCTCCTTCGCTGGTCCTGTCTACCTGGAGCCGCGCTCAAAATGAACGGGCTTTCCTCCGTGTGTGTGGGCGAGTCCGTTCATTTCAAAAGTACGGCGGATATTCCTAGTCCGCCGCAAAAGTGCCGTGTTTGGGCAGGTAGCTGGTTCGAAAAGTCCGGCGGACAGTCTGGCGGTTTGTCCGGCGGACAGTCTGGCGGTTTGTCCTCCAGACTAAGTCCGCCGGATAGTCTGATACGTGTGTACGCGGCATTACGTTAGTGTATTCACTCTGTAGTGTAGACCCTTTATTTCTTTGTAAGTGGGCAAACTTACAAAATCTGCAGGGGATCAAATTATTATTTTCTCCACTGTATAATATTTGGGTGTTCTAAGTAATTTTCTAGCAAAAAATGCAGATTTTTATTTGAAAACAACAAATGTAAAAAAAAAGCCTGGTCTTAAAGTGGTTAAACCTTTGCAAACTCAGATGACAATCATACCTCAGTCAGCACTATCCACATGACTGCTTTATAAATATATTTATGATGATATTAGAAAAAATTTGTAACCACCTTATTTCAAAAGAATATAAATAGAACTCAAATATTAATGCTTAGTTGAAAGCTGAAATCAAAGAGGTGAGGTTCATCATTGCAGGACGATGGATTGCACAACACATAAACTCTATCATGTACACGGAATGGATTCCAGAAGTCATCTGGATTTATATTTTTCTAATAAGGAGGGCATGGTCTTTGCAGATGATTCTTTAAAATTTCCAATGGCGATGATTCACTATCATCTTAGCACAGGTATGTACAGCATAAATTGATGTTTTTAACAAAAAAGACTAATGTTAATAAATCTAAAGCCTCGTACACACAATAGGATTGTTGGCCAACAGAGCTTCAGACTTTTGTCCGAAGGGCGTGTGCCAGGAAGTTGTCTTGCATACTAACGGCACACAATTGTCAGCCAACAAACACGAACGTAGTTACGTACTACGTGGAATTTCAGCTCTTGAGCGCCACCATTTGGGCGCCTTCTGCTAATGTCATGTTTGGTGAGCATTGATTCTGAGCATGTGTGTTTGTACTTTGGACTTTTGTGTGAAGAACTTGTAACTTGTATACAGATGAAACTAAAATCTGACAACAAACCGCAAAGTTGGACAACAATTGTCTGATGGAGCATACTAACGTTTGTTCATTCGATTTTTAGGCCAACAATCTGTCATCACACAATACCCTGCTGAAAATCTGATTGTGTGTACGAGGGTTATGAGTATCACTAACATACATGGGAGTCCCCATAGCCCTGTCCTCACAGCTTCCAATTTCTGGTAGAGGGGGAATGCTTTATTTCTTACAAAAAAAAAATCAAGCTGTTTCTATAAAAAAAGAAACATTTTCACCGCACTATGGACTCTTCCACATTTTGTTGTGTTACAACCTGCAATTGAAATTGATTTGGTTGATATTTTATAACACTAGGTACCTAAATTTAAATTTAATTTGTAAATAAATAAAAAAGATCAACACAAAAAAATTGGGTTTCCTCTGGAGCAACCAGCCGCCGTCTGATTTAGTAAAATTCATTGAATGAAATCTACTTTTGCAGCGATACTACAAAGAGTGACAAACGCAATAAAAATAAAAAAAGTATTATAACTGGTGTGATAGACCAGTGGCCCCCAAAAACGACAGATTGAAGCGGGGTGTTATATACCTTCTTCCACATACATACTCCACTTTTCTAGAGACTTTTGTCACAGGGTCATTTAAAAAATGACAGGTAGTGGAAGAGGCAGGCCCTTCCGCAGGGGTTGTAGGGGTAGGGCAGGAGCAACAGGCTTGAGCAAAAGTGGCAAATTGCAAAAGGTGTGTGCGATTACGTCAAAGGACGCACCAGACTTGGTTGAGTAGCTCACTCAGCCTTATTCTTCTGCACCCTCCTCATCCTCTCGATCTGCACCCTCTTCTTCACTCTCTGCTGTGTGCACCCCCAAAGACACTACCACCAACACCACCACCACCACCATATACCTTCCACTTGAGTCACAGGAATTAGTTTCCGATCCATATCAAGACATTTCCGATGCGCAGCCACTCTTGGCATTGGATCAGGAAGAGGAGGTAGCAACAACCATCACTCAACAGTCTGACGACAGTACCCAGATCAGCCCAAGGAGGAGGTTGGTCCCAGCTGTTGCTGCCTACTCCGAGATCTCTAATTATAGCGGTGGGGAAGGTGACATCGATGATGACGTGTCTAGTGATGTCACGTGGGTGCCCACAAGAGAGGAAGAGGAGTGGAGTTTAGAGGGAGATATGGACCAGCAGATAGGGAGGAGAAGCAGGAAGAACATACATTGCACAGGAGGGCCAAAGCAGACTGCTAATGTATCAGCGAGGCATCAACCATGTACGGTCACATCTAGCGCTCCCAGGACGCCGGCACATGGCTTTGCAGTGTGGGCTTTTTTTTTAACGTGTCCGCTGCTGACAATAGTGTTGCCATCTGCAATCTTTGTAGTCAACGCATAAGTCGCGGCAAGCCCAACACTAACCTAGGGACGACCGCCTTAAGAAGGCACATAAGCTGCCATCACCGAGCCCAGTGAGTGCAACAGAACACACAAAGCCACACTCCAGGCTCTCACCGCCCAGCCTCGTCTTCTACTTCACCTTCTCCTCTCTCCTCACAATTGTCCTCCGCTCCACCTTCTATCATGCCATCCTCACGTTTTTCTGGAAAAAGCCAGGCTTTCATGGGCCAAATGTTTGAGCGCAAAAAAATTATGACGCCGGATAACCCTCTTGCCCAACGGTTGACGGCTGGCTTGTCAGAACTGATAGCCCACCAACTACTGCCATATAAACTGGTGGACTCCGAGGTCTTTCGAAAATTTGTGGCCATTGGAACACCACAATGGAAGGTCCCAGGAAGGAAGTATTTCTCACAGAAGGTCATCCCAGAGCTATATGGGCATGTTCAGCGGCAAGTGAATGTATCTCTGGCACACAGTGTCGAACATACGTTCGACTCGAACATTGGCTGTTCGTCCGTTCGGCGAAGTCCGAACATTTTGGTCCGTTCGCGCCAAATTCGTGTGGCGCTCACGGCCCACAATGCACTGCGATGGCGCAGTGCATTGCTGGCTCATGATTGGCCAAGCATGCACTGTGACCCCGCATGCTTGGCCAATCGCAGCGCCAGCAGCGAGGAGAGCCATGATTGGCCACAGGCAGGATGCCTGTGGCCAATCATAGCTCAGGCTGTGTAGTGCACGCCCCACACTATATAAGGCCGCGGTGGCCTTGTGTAGTGTGTTGGCGTCTGAAGCAGTGGGTGTTCTGTGTACCTTCAACACAGTACACACCGATCGTTTTCGGCCGATTTTCGATCTTGCTGTTGTGTAGTGGTTATTGTCTGCGTGCCCTGACCGCAGTATACACAGCTATATTCACCTCACCTATATAGCTAGTGATCTATCTATTATAATAGAGCTTGCAGTCAGTAGTGTTAGGAGATAGTGCGTGCTGTCTGCGTGCTCTGTACCCAGTACATACCGCTATATCCACCTACATAGCTGTTTTCTATTTGAGCCCACTTGCCATCTGCAGGAGTTATTGGAAGTTGTGTGTGCTTCCAGCACAGCACAGTATACATCTGTATATACCCCTTTATCTCTGGTGTTCTATAATAAAGGCATCTGCAGGAGTTAGTGGGTGTTCTGTGTACCTTCAACACAGTACACACCGATCGTTTTCGGACGATTTTCGATCTTGCTGTTGTGTAGTGGTTGTTGTCTGTGTGTCCTGACCGCAGTATATACCGCTATATTCACCTCACCTATATAGCTAGTGATCTATCTTTTATAATAGAGCTTGCAGTCAGTAGTGTTAGGAGATAGTGCGTGCTGTCTGCGTGCTCTGTACCCAGTACATACCGCTATATCCACCTACATAGCTGTTCTCTATTTGAGCCCACTTGCCATCTGCAGGAGTTATTGGAAGTTGTGTGTGCCTCCAGCACAGCACAGTATACATCTGTATATACCCCTTTATCTCTGGTGTTCTATAATAAAGGCATCTGCAGGAGTTAGTGGGTGTTGTGTGCCTCTAGCACAATATACACTACCCAACTGCTTTTTTACCCAACTCCCTTCAGACCATTACCATGTCTGGAAGGCCAGCAAGGAGAGGCAGACAGGCGCGAGCCGATAAAAGAGGGCAAGCAGGCTCTGTGTCTAGAGACAACAGTGCTGGTCATGGACGCGGTGCATTGTCATCAGCACGTGGCCATGGGACACGCTTGTCCTTCTTTTCGGCAGCTGGACATGTTGAACCGCAACATGCCAACGACTTGGTAGAGTGGATGACCAAGCCCTCTTCATCCTCCTCATCCTCTCTCACCCAGTCTCAGGGTACTAGCAAAGCAGCTGCCAACGCATCGTCTTCCCTCCTCTCAATGTCGTCATCATCAGTGACTCCTTCCCTAGACCCACCACGTCCTCCTGAGGAGTCTCCTGAACTCTTTGAGCACAGTGTTGGGTACATGCTCCAGGAGGATGCCCAGTGTTTTGTGGGCTCTGATGATGACACTCAGCTAGAGGAAGGCAGTAGCATGAGCGCAGAGAGAAGGGATGATCAAGAAGGACAGCAATCTGGCAGTCATGTTCCACAAGCTGCAGCATACTGCCAGGTTTGCTACAGCGATGAAGAGGGAGGGGATGATGAGGGCACTGACTCCACGTGGGTGCCTGGAAGGAGAGAGGAGGAGGAGGAGGAGGCACATGTCCAACGAGGCAGGATGCCCTCCGGGGGCCAGCTTAGGGGCAGCACACCGACTGAATCACACCGCAGAGCTCCGCCTGTGCAGAGCGCTGCCTCTGCGCGTTATTCTAAAAGTTCTTTGGTGTGGGCCTTTTTTGATACGAGTGCATCAGATCGCACCGCTGCTATTTGCAACATATGTCTCAAGCGTATCTCACGTGGCCAAAACATCAGCCGCTTGGGCACCACATGCTTGACCAGACATATGTTGACCTGCCATGCAGCTTGTTGGCAAGCGTACCTCAAAGACCCACACCAAAGAACAAAGCGGACCTCTCCTTGCTCCTCATCAGCTGGCATCTCCAACCCCACTAGACCTTCAGTCCTCTCTGAAACCTGCTCTGAGAGGAATGAAGGTGTAGAATTAGGTGTGTCACAGCCAAGTGCTTCCGGGAACTCTGCTAGCGGTACACCCACGTCCGATTATAGCAGGCAAATGTCCCTGCCCCAGCTGCTGGACCGGCGAAAGAAGTTCACTCCCAGCCATCCACATGCCCAGCGGTTGAATGCTAGCTTGGCTAAATTGCTAGCACTTCAACTGCTGCCTTTTCAGTTGGTAGACTCGGCCCCCTTCCGTGAGTTTGTACAATGTGCGGTTCCTCAGTGGCAGGTCCCCAAACGCCACTTTTTCTCACGGAAGGCGATTCCGGCTCTCTACCAGCATGTGGAAGGCAATGTCCTTGCCTCGCTGGACAGGGCGGTCAGCGGTAAGGTGCATATTACCGCTGACTCATGGTCCAGCAGGCATGGACAGGGACGTTACCTGTCTTTCACGGCCCATTGGGTCACTCTTCTGGCAGCTGGGAAGGATGCAGGACAAGGTGCAGTAGTGTTGGAGGTTGTTCCGCCACCACGCCTCCAAAATGCTACTATTGGTTGTGACACACCTCTCTCCTCCACCCCCTCCTCTTCTTCTTCCTCCATGGCCTCTTCCAGTGCTCTGTCCTCAGAACCAGCGGTGCTCCGTAGGCGTTCCAGGGGCTACGCAAGTACGCAGCCAAAACGATGCCATGCCGTGCTTGCGCTGGTTTGTTTGGGGGACAGGAGCCACACTGGGGCGGATGTTTTGTCAGCTCTGCAGGGGCAGGCCGAGAGGTGGTTGACGCCACGCCAGCTTAAGCCAGGAATGGTGGTTTGCGACAATGGCACCAACCTCCTCTCCGCCCTCCGACAGGGACAACTGACCCATGTGCCCTGTGTAGCTCACGTCCTTAACCTGGTGGTGCAGCGGTTCTTGGGCAGGTACCCAGGCTTACAGGATTTCCTGAAGCAGGCCAGGAAAGTCTGTGTGCATTTCCGCCGATCATTTAATGCCTGTGCTCGGCTGGCTGAGCTCCAAAAGGAGTTGAACCTGCCCAAGAACCGCCTTATATGTGACATGCCCACCAGATGGAACTCAACATTGGCCATGCTGCAGCGGCTGCACACGCAGCAGAGGGCCATCAATGAGTACCTGTGCGACTACGGCACCAGGACAGGGTCAGGGGAGCTCGGTTTTTTCTCACCACGCCAGTGGGGCATGATCAGGGATGCATGCACTGTCCTGTCACCGTTTGAGGAGGCCACAAGGATGGTGAGCAGTGACAGTGCATGCATCAGTGACACTGTACCTCTTTTCAACCTCTTGGAGCATACGCTGCGTGGAATAATGGACAGGGCACTTGAGGCAGAACAGAGGCAGGAAGAGGAGGACTTCCTTGCCTCTCAAGGCCCCCTTTATCCAGACAGTGTTCCTGCTGTGCCACCCATCACACAGGAAGAGGATGAGGAGGAGGAAGAGGAGGAGGAGGATGATTGTGTCAGCATGGAGGTGGAGGCTGGCACTCAGCATCAGCATCAGCAGCAGCAGCAGCAGTCTTGTAGGGATGATTTACAGTCCCAAGAAACACGTGGACTTGTACGTGGCTGGGAGGAGGTAGCTGCGGATCATGTTGTCCTTAGTGACCCAGAGGACTCCGGACCGAATGCCTCAGCTAACCTACGCTGCATGGCCTCCCTGATCCTGCAAAGCCTGCGGAAGGATCCTCGTATTCTTCGGATCAAGGAGAGGGACCATTACTGGCTGGCCACTCTCCTTGATCCACGGTACAAGGGTAAGGTTGCCGACCTTATCTTGCCATCGCAGAGGGAGCAGAGGATGAGACATCTCCGGGAGGCCTTGCAGAAAGGTCTGTGCAACGCGTTCCCAGAGACTGGGAGGTTACAAACTCCTGGTCCTGGACAACGTGTTGCTGAGGCATCGGTCAGAAGGAGCGGTGGAGAAGGTGGCCGTCTGACTGATGCTTTCAGACAATTTTTTAGTCCGCAGCCCCAAGGTATGATCGGTTCCAGCACCCATCGCCAGCGTCTGATTTACATGGTGCAGGAATACCTAGGGGCAAGGTCAGACTTGGACACCTTTCCCACCGAAAATCCTCTGGCTTACTGGGTCTTGAGGATGGATCACTGGCCAGAGCTTGCACAGTATGCAATTGAGCTACTGGCCTGTCCTGCATCCAGCGTTCTTTCGGAACGCACCTTCAGTGCTGCTGGTGGCTTCGTTACCGATCACAGGGTGCGCCTGTCCACCGAATCAGTTGATCGACTGACCTTCATCAAGATGAATCAGTCTTGGATCACCCACAGCTACCAAGCACCTGAAGCTGATGTAACAGAATAATTTTTTTTGAAATACCACATCCCTTCAAGACTGCCTATGCTGATGCTGAGTGACTGTCCTGTTATGTTGATTGTCTATCCTCTTCCTCCTCCGCTGATATGTTGGAAGAACATTTCTGGTTCTGGTTGATGCCATCAGCCCAATTTTTCTGCCCCTGTTTAACAGGGGCGTTTAATTACAATTTTTGATGCAATGCTTTGCAGCAGGGCTAATTCCTGCAATAAAACTAGAGTATATGGCAGAGGTTGCAGTGTGGTGGCACCAGCACCAGTGCCTAAGGCCCAATTTTTCTGCCCCTGTTTAACAGGGGCATTTAAGTACAATTTTTGATGCAATGCTTTGCAGCAGGGCTAATTCCTGCAATAAAACTAGAGTATATGGAAGAGGTTGCAGTGTGGTGGCACCAGCAGCAGTGCCTAAGGCCAAATTTTTCTGCCCCTGTTTAACAGGGACATGTAATTACAATTCTTGATATAATATTTCACAGGAGGGCCCCTTCCTGTGCCCACCCAGAGTAACGGTGAGGACTTATAGTGTTGTGGCACCAGCACCACAACCACCAAAGGTCAATTTTTCTACCACTGTTCAACAATGGCATGTAATTACAATTCTTGATATAATCGTTCACAGCAGGGCGCTCCAGCGCCCACCAAGAGTCACTTTGAGGGCTTACAATGTTGTGGCAAAACCAACACCTTGTTCCGCCATTTCTGCAGAGCATATAGGGCAGGCCCCTACTTTCAAACATCCAATTTACAAACATCTCCTACTTGCAAACGGAAGGAGACAACAGCAAGTGAGATGAAAAAAGATGGACGGCAAAACAAATTATACAGGGGTGATAACCCTTCCCTATGTTTTCCAAAAAGCTTAAAAATAGTTTTTTTGACTGGAGCTACACTTTAAAAATGTACCAGTTGAAAATTACAAACAGATTCAACTTAACACAACAAACCTACACAGTCCCTGTCTTGTTTGCACCGCCTGTATACTGCTGTTCTGAGTATATAGGGCCTGGGGGCCACACGCATTTCCTTTTTTTAATATGTGTACAGGGTTCCCCTTAATATGCGTACAAGACCCAAATAGGCTGGTAATGGGCAGGGAGGGCTACCCATGCCATTTTTCTCAATGATTTTCAACCATATTGCAGGAACCAGATATAACATTAAAACCGCAAGCAGTTTTAAATGGTGTTATTTCCGTTTAATGTCATTTTGTGCAGGGACTGTTCTAAACACGGGAAACACGTGGCACTTCACAGGCATACTACAGACACCCCCCAGGCACCATATTTAAAGGAATATTTCACTTTTTTTTCACTTTAATCGTCATTAAAATCAGTGCTCCCGCCAAAACGGCCATTTTTAAAAACATTTTAGGCATTGACCCATGTCCCCTGGGGCAGGTGCCAGGTCCCCAAACCCTTTTTAGGACAGTATCTTGCATATTATCCGTTAAAATTAGCACTTTTCATTTCGAACGTTCGAGTCCCATAGACTTCAATGGGGTTCTAAAGTTCGTTCGAATTTGGGGTCCGTTCGAAAGTTCTGGTGCGAACCGAGCCGGGGGGTGTTCGGCTCATCCCTAGCCAAGATACATCTGACCACAGACACGTGGTCTAGCAAACAGGGGCAGGGAAGGTATATCACTTTTACTGCCCACTGGGTGAACCTTCTGACGGCCATCAAGCCTGTAACCTGTGTGGCAACTGTGTAGATTTGGTTTTACCGCCACGGATTGCATGCAGGCCTGGCTCTTCTTCTCCTCCTCCTACTCCATCCTCCTCTCCTCCTAGGCTGACTCCTCCTTTTTCCGCTGCTAGCGTCTCTTCCGCTGCGCCGTCCAAGCTCCCCAGAACTTATTCAACATGCCAGGTGAGAGGTTGCCATGCTGTGCTGCATCTGTTGTGCCTGGAAGCCAACAGCCACACTGGCCCTGCACTCCTTTCAGCTTTGCGTTCACAGGCAGATCAGTGGCTAACACCGTTCAATTTGACAGTTGGTAAAGTGGTGTGTGACAACGGTGCCAATCTGCTTAGCGCATTGAAACAGGGCAAAATTACGCACGTGCCATGCATGACACACGTCTTAAACTTGGTCATGCAGTGATTTGTTGTCAAATACCCTGGGGTCCAGGACATCTTGCGGCAGGCAAGGAAAATCTCGGCCCATTTCAGAAGATCTTACATGGCCATGGCTCACCTTGCTGTCATTCAGCAGCGACACAATCTGCCGGTCAGACGTCTGATTTGTGATTGCCCGACGCGATGGAACTCAACCTTATATATGCTTGATAGGCTGCTCCAGCAGAAACGTGCAGTTAACGTCTACCTGTACGAACTCTGCGGCAGAACAGATTCTGGGGAGCTTGGTTTTTTTCACCGTGCCAGTGACTGCTCATGCGCAACACATGCAGACCTCTGCAGCCATTTGATGAGATCACCAAACTGGTCAGTCGCAGCCATGGCGCCATCAGTGACATGGTACCTTATGCCTTCTTTATGGAGCGTGCATTGCGTCGTGTCATTGATCAAGCCGTGGAGGAGCAGGAACATGAGGAAGTCGCAATGCTGGATGAATTCCTAGGGGGGGCTACTCTATCTGAGACAAGTCAACAACAGGAGTCTGAAGAGGAGTCAGAGGAGGATGGTGCCGAGGCGGATGAGGAGGAGCAAGAAGAGCATGCTTTAAACCTTTCTGGGATCCCTGTTGTTGTGCGTGGATGGGGAGAGGAGAACGAGGAGGACGACATTATCCTGGATGAGCAGGAGCCAGGCCACCACACCGCTTCCAGTTTAGTGAAAATGGGGGCCTTCATGCTCCAGTGTCTTAAGAGGGACCCCCGTATAAAAAGCATAAGGGTCAAGGACCAGTACTGGGTGGCAACGTACTTAGACCCCCGGTACAAACACAAAATGGCGGAAATGTTTCCACCGTCACAGAGGGCTGTCAGAATGGAAGCACTTCCAGGCCTTGCTTCGAGAAATGCTGCATTCTGCTTTTGCTTGTGCTGGCAGAGGAGGAATTCTCACTCCCAGAGAAAGAGTTGCGCAAGAAGAGAGCGGTTTGAAGATGTGTTGGTGACTTCTGATATGAGGTCATTCTTTCAGCCGACCCATCGACAGGTCTCATCCGCATCCAGCATCAGGGAATGCCTAGACCAACAGGTGTCTGACTACATCGGGTTAACGGCCGATGTGGACTCTCTGAGGAGTGATGAACCCCTGGACTACTGGGTGGGCAGGCTTGACCTCTGGCCAGAGCTTGCCCAATTTGCAATGGAACTGTTGGCTTGCCCCTCGTCCAGTGTCCTGTCCGAAAGGACGTTCAGCTCAGCAGGGGGGATCGTGATCGATAAGCGCACTTGCCTAGCTCACGACAGTGTTGACTACCTCACATTTCTAAAAATGAATGAGGCATGGATCTTGGAGGAATTCAACACATGTGACTAGTAGACCATGTATATCTCTATAAACCATTTATTTAATCGAGCACACAGACTTTTTTCTACCTTTGGCTCACTTCCTTGTACAAAAAAAGCACACCATACTACATGCCCGTACCCTCCTGTTTGAAGAGGTTGAGTGGTGTCATATTTTTGGTGCCCAGCAGAGAGTTGCTGGTATCAGTGCTCTCTATCTCGGTGCTGGTGTCAGTGCTCTCTCTCTATCTCGGTGCTGGTGTGGTGTCAGTGCTCTCGATCTCGGTGCTGGTGTGGTCTCAGTGCTCTCGATCTCGGTGCTGGTATGGTCTCAGTGCTCTCTATCTCGGTGCTGGTGTGGTCTCAGTGCTCTCTATCTCGGTGCTGGTGTCAGTGCTCTTTATCACGGTGCTGGTGTGGTGTCAGTGCTCTCTACCACGGTGCTGGTGTGGTGTCAGTGCTCTCTATCTCGGTGCTGGTGTGGTGTCAGTGCTCTCTATCACGGTGCTGGTGTCAGTGTTCTCTATCTCGGCGCTGGTGTCAGTGCTCTCTATCTCGGTGCTGGTGTCAGTGCTCTCTATCTCGGTGCTGGTGTCAGTGCTCTCTATCACAGTGCTGGTGCCAGTACTCTCTCTCTATCTCGGTGCTGGTGTCAGTGCTCTCTATCTCTGTGCTGGTGTCAGTCCTCTCTATCATGGTGCTGGTGTCAGTGCTCTCTCTGTATCTCGGTGCTGGTGCCAGTGCTCTCTCTCGGTGCTGGTGTCAGTGCTCTCTATAACGGTGCTGGTGTCAGTTCTCAGTCTCTATCACAGTGCTGGTGTCAGTGCTCAGTCTCTATCACAGTGCTGGTGTCAGTGCTCTCTATCATGGTACTGGTGTCAGTGCTCTCTATCACGGTGCTGATGTGGTGTCAGTGCTCTCTATCACAGTGCTGGGGTCAGTGCTCTCTATCACAGTGCTGGTATCAGTGCTCTCTATCACAGTGCTGGTGTCAGTGCTCTCTCTCTATCTCGGTGCTGGTGTCAGTGCTCTCTATCACAGTGCTAGTGTCAGTGCTCTCTATCACAGTGCTGGTGTCAGTGCTCTCTATCACAGTGCTGGTGTCAGTGCTCTCTCTCTATCACAGTGCTGGTGTCAGTGCTCTCTCTCTATCACAGTGCTGGTGTCAGTGCTCTCTATCACAGTGCTGGTGTCAGTGCTCTCTCTCTATCTCGGTGCTGGTGCTGGTGTCAGTGCTCTCTATCACAGTGCTGGTGTCAGTGCTCTCTATCACAGTGCTGGTGTCAGTGCTCTCTATCTCAGTGCTGGTGTCAGAGCTCTCTATCACGGTGCTGGTGTCAGTGCTCTCTATCACGGTGCTGGTGTCAGTGCTCTCTCTGTATCTCATTGCTGGTGCTGGTGTCAGTTCTCTCTATCTCAGTGCTGGTGTCAGTGCTCTCTATCACGGTGCTGGTGTCAGTGCTCTCTATCACGGTGCTGGTGTCAGTGCTCTCTCTGTATCTCGGTGCTGGTGTTGGTGTCAGTGCTCTCTATCTCGGTGCTGGTGTCAGTGCTCTCTATCACGGTGCTGGTGATCATCTCCTGCACCCTCTTCATAGCCTACCCTGACCTTTCCTCTCCTCCATTGCCTTCTTGCGCTCCTGAGTCCTGAATTGTCAAAATTTCACAGATAAAAAAAGAATGCTTGTCATTGTCGATCCCAGATTCACTTCATACTTTTGTTATGTCAGTGGCCATGTGGTGGGACTATGTGTGCACAGCTAGTAAGTATTTTGTGGCTGAAAATATGGCTTGTAGGTTTTCATGGTTCGCCTGCCATTTAAGTCAATGGGGCCCACCGCAAACTTTGCGGTTCGCAAACTTTTGGCCATGTTCGCGGTTCACGAAATGTCCCGTCGGAAGTTCGTCCATCTCTATTAACCGAGTCTGCCTAAAACCATTCATTTCAACAAAGCCAATCTGGGAATTGCCATGGAAGGGAAATCTGTGATGACTATGAATGAGTATAATATACCAATCAATTTTTTCCATGGTGTCCGTTTTTGAGCTTTGGTTAACCACACTTGCACATCACCAATTACTGGTTAATAGCTATATGTCCCTTTGTACAATAGCCTATCTGGGCTTTTTTTCATAGGTGTGCATGTGAATTTAGAATGGTGAGATGTGTGTAAGAATGTGTGCAGCTGCACATCTCCCCCTTTTTTAACCAGACAAAGTTGTCTTATTTTAACTGTTTGTGGACTGTGATTTTGAACTCTGTTTGCTGTGCATTATTATTATAGTGGTCTTTTTTGATATACATTAAATTTACTTTATAGAATCAAGCAACAGTTCTCTCACTGTTCTTCTTGGGTGGAACTGTTCCCCCTGTTTTGTGACTACTCGATCCGGTTACTGGACTCTGGCTATTCTTTGACTATGCTTACTCTATTTACCTTTAAATAAACAAGTGTGATTTAATTGTACTTCTGTCTTGGTCTGATTCATGGTTTCTGACAGTAGACGAAGGCCATGAATTCAGAACACACAGTCAATCCACTTGTTGGTAATATTTTTTCCAGATTGAATGAGCAAGATCACCGCATGGATCAGTTTGCCATGGCGTTACAAACGCTCCTGAGTCACACGGCTCACCTGGAATCCCCCACTGTGGCTGCTCCGATACAACCTGAGTCGCAGGCCTGCTGCTGCGCCAGTCTCTGTGCAGGCTCTTGGCGGGAGACCTTTACATATGTAAAACAAGGATACACTTACTCTTTCCCCCATCTATTGTGTATCACCACTGCGCTAAACAAAAAACTTTAAACTAAGCCGCCACTTTAAAAAAAACAATATATGTGCAATATTCCTTATCTAAACAGTAGGATAAGCAGCGCTAAATATAAATCCACACCAGTGAATTCAAAAGTATTAAAGATTATAGACCCAGTCCAGTGAACATGAATTACTAAATGTTACTACACTGTGCAAACCCTGCCCCGAGCATACAGAAAATTAATTAATAGTTTGTATCAAAATTAATTAACACAAATTATTATATAGTGCATGTCACCAGATGAATAGTGATAATTTATACGATCTGTTGAAAAAAATAATATCCTGTGACTAAATATTATTCAACACTAAAAATAAATAAACAAATAACGAGAATCAAATGCATTGTTTCAAGTTCTATCAAGCAATGTCCACTTCCTAACAACATTGTTACAAACACCACTGTGAACGCTCCTGAGACTATAATGTATCCCAGTAAAATTATAGTCCATACGTTGAATCTTCAAATCATAATCCAAATAATGGAATGGTGAAACAAACGTTTAACCAGTGTCTCTTGAATAAACAGCAGATTACATCTACACTCCTCCACCACACCGCTCTAGATGTGACTCCTTTCCCCTTATGTGATTACACTCACCAGCTGTATATGCCTCACACTTTCGTGTTTGGCTGGATGTGCTTTTTCCTTTACAGGGTTTAAATGGGGTATCCAGGTTTCCACTCCAGAATGCAGGGCTAATGCCATGGCTGTTCTCATAGCCGCCACGAATGTTTCCATAGGTGTCACGGCTGTTCCCATAGATATTCTCATGCAACACAGAAAAGATTTGCTTCCATAGCGTGATACAGTATAAAACTTTTTAATCACACTTAAAAAACTCTCACATTGCACTCACATCAAAGGATGAATAAACACGCCAAATATGAAAAAATTCACAGCACTCTTGAGTAACCCATACTGAAGCATAGGTGGTCACGGCGGACCCAGGATATGCGGGAATGATGGATAGTCTCTCACCGCTCCTTAACTGTACCGCCAATTTACAGGGATCAATGTAAGATGTTCAGCATCCTATATGTATCTCTCTCATTCGCCTAGTAGCCAAAATCCGACATGTTTCGTCATAGAATTGACTTAATCATGGACCTGATTAAGTCAATTCTATGACGAAACATGTCGGATTTTGGCTACTAGGCGAATGAGAGAGATACATATAGGATGCTGAACATCTTACATTGATCCCTGTAAATTGGCGGTACAGTTAAGGAGCGGTGAGAGACTATCCATCATTCCCGCATATCCTGGGTCCGCCGTGACCACCTATGCTTCAGTATGGGTTACTCAAGAGTGCTGTGAATTTTTTCATATTTGGCGTGTTTATTCATCCTTTGATGTGAGTGCAATGTGAGAGTTTTTTAAGTGTGATTAAAAAGTTTTATACTGTATCACGCTATGGAAGCAAATCTTTTCTGTGTTGCATGAGAATATCTATGGGAACAGCCGTGACACCTATGGAAACATTCGTGGCGGCTATGAGAACAGCCATGGCATTAGCCCTGCATTCTGGAGTGGAAACCTGGATACCCCATTTAAACCCTGTAAAGGAAAAAGCACATCCAGCCAAACACGAAAGTGTGAGGCATATACAGCTGGTGAGTGTAATCACATAAGGGGAAAGGAGTCACATCTAGAGCGGTGTGGTGGAGGAGTGTAGATGTAATCTGCTGTTTATTCAAGAGACACTGGTTAAACGTTTGTTTCACCATTCCATTATTTGGATTATGATTTGAAGATTCAACGTATGGACTATAATTTTACTGGGATACATTATAGTCTCAGGAGCGTTCACAGTGGTGTTTGTAACAATGTTGTTAGGAAGTGGACATTGCTTGATAGAACTTGAAACAATGCATTTGATTCTCGTTATTTGTTTATTTATTTTTAGTGTTGAATAATATTTAGTCACAGGATATTATTTTTTTCAACAGATCGTATAAATTATCACTATTCATCTGGTGACATGCACTATATAATAATTTGTGTTAATTAATTTTGATACAAACTATTAATTAATTTTCTGTATGCTCGGGGCAGGGTTTGCACAGTGTAGTAACATTTGGGGAGACCTTTACAGCCTGCCCATGTGACTCATGAGACGGTTCCATTGTCCATGGCCGTAGGGGCTCTTCACCATGAGATAATCCAATTCCAAGTTATTTCCTCACCCAGGTTTCCGCTGGTTATTGGTTATCCTTGGTTACAGAGGCACAACCCCTCTTTTGATGGGCTCTGTGCTGAGGTTCTCTCCTGGTCACCACAATACAGTGAGACATGCTTCCTGAAGGTATCCAAGGTCCTATGCATCTCTTCAGTCTCCTCCATGCCAGAGGAGTACCGCGATTTTAGCAATGTCTTTGACAAAGGTCAAGCTGGTAGTTTGCCTCCACACCAGTCTTATGATTGCGCAATTGGCCTTCAACCTGGTGCCATACCTCCTTGTGGCCACGTTTACCCTATGTCAGTCTTGGAGCATAAGGCCATGGAGGAGTATGTTGCAGACGCACTTTCTCGAGGTTTCACCCGCAAATCCTCGTATTCTGCTGGTGCTGGCTTCTTCTTTGTGAAGAAGAAGAGCGGTGAACTGAGACCTTGTATAGATTATAGGGGTTTCAATTGTGTCACAATTAAGAATGCCTAACCGATTCTGTTGATTACAGAGTTATTTGACCGCCTCAAAGGAGCAACGGTATTCACAAAGCTTGACTTGAGAGGGGCATACAATCTCATGTGCATTAAAGAGGACGACGAGTGGAAAACTGTGTTTAATACCAGAACAGGCCATTATGAGTACCTGGTAATGCCTTTTGGCCATTGTAACACCCCGGCAGTTTTCCAGGAGTTTATTAACAAAGTCCTCCGAGATTTGTTGCAGTTATGTATGGTGGTTTATCTTGATGATATCCTCATATTTTCCAAGTCCCTGGAGAGCTACCACACAGATGTCTGTCATGTGCTTCAGAAACTAAGAGAGAACAATCTCTATTGTAAACTGGAGAAGCGCGAGTTCCATCATGAACAGGTTACATTCCTGTCATTTCCACTGCTGGTTTTTTGATGGACCCAGAGAAACTGTTGGCAGTCCTACAGTGGCCTCAACCCATGTGTTTATGTCCTCTGCAGCATTTCCTGGGCTTTGCCAACTAATATCGGAAGTTTATTCGTGACTTCTCGTCTCGTCTCTGATACGACCAGAAAGGATGGTAACCCACAGAGTTGGTCACCGGAGTCCATTAAGGCCTTTGAGACTCTCAAGGCTGCCTTTGTTTCTGCTCCTGTGTTGGCACATCCTGATCCTACGTTGCCTTGCCTAAGTTGATGCTTCTGAGACTGGAGTTGGCGCCCTTCTGTCTCAACTTTCTAACTTTGAGAGCACTATGCATCTGTGTGGCTACTTTTCCAAGAAATTGTCACCTGCTGAGTGCAATTATGAGATTGGTGACAGAGAGCTGTTGGCGATCATTTTAGCCCTGAAAGAATGGAGACATCTCCTTGAAGGTACCACTTTGCTGGTTCTTATTCTTACTGACCATAAGAATCTCACATTCTTGTCTGAGGCTAAGCACCTCTCTCCCAGAAGGGCGCGATGGGCTCTTTTCTTGTCTAGTTTTAATTACATTGTCTCATTCTTACCCGGTACTAAAAATGTAAGGGCTGATGCCTTGTCACGACAATTTTCCTCCACTTTCAAGTCGGAGTCAGTTTCCGGTTCCTGTGATTCCTCCTGATTGTATCTTGGCTACGGTTCGCACCAGTCTTACTTCTCCTTTGGGTGACAAAATTCTTGCTGCTCAGGTCCATGCTCCTCCTGAGAAACCTTGTGACCGCTGCTTTTTCCCAGAGAGTCTCCGTACTGCTGTGCTCCAGACTTACCATTCTCCCAAGGCAGCTGGCCATCCTGGGAAGAATACACTAATTTGGGCCTTTTTCCAATAATTCTGGTGGCCTAGTCTACGGGCTGATGTCACTGCCTTCATAACTGTCTGTGCCGTGTATGCTCAGAGTAAGACTCCACGACACCTTCCAGTGGGCCTCCTACAACCCATACCCAATGGAGAGAGGCCCTGGACCCACCTGTCAATGGATTTCATTGTGGAGTTGCCCAACTCCCAAGGCAACACTGTTATCCTTATGGTGGTTGACCGCTTCTCAAAGATGTGTCATTGTATCCCACTTAAGAAGTTGCCTACTTCTAAGGAACTGGCTTCCGTTTTTGCTCGGGAGATCTTTCGCTACCCAAGGTGATTGTCTCTGACAGGGGCAGTCAGTTTGTCTCCCAGTTCTGGTGAGCATTTTTTGCACAGTTGGGAATCCAGCTTGCTTTCTCTTCTACGTATCACCCCCAGTCTAATAGGGCCACAGAGCGAGCCAATCAGTCCTTGGAGCAATTCCTACATTGCTATATTTCTGACCACCAAAACAACTGGTCAGACCTATTACCATGGGCAGAGTTTGCTCACAACAGTGCCTTGAATTCTGCCTCCCGATTGTCTCCATTTATGGTGAATTATGGTTTCCAACCTTCCATGTTGCCTGACTCGTTTGTTCTGCAGAGTATTGCTGTGTTAGAGGAGCATCTCTGTGGTCTTCGTTCCACTTGGGTACAAGTCCAGGAGGCTTTGCGTCATACTAATGATAGGTACAGACTCCATGCTTTTACCGCAGATGCCTGCCTGCGCCTTCCTACCAGGTTGGGGAGGCCTGTCCTCCTCCGCAAGTTCCATGGACGTTTTCCCCTCAAGCCGGTGGACCTCCAAGGGAGAGGAGTCATTGAGGAGGGGGTACTGTCAGGGCTGGCTTAGCTCTTCCTTCTCTTGGCTGCCAGCTCTCATCTCTCTCCACAGTTACCAGCTGTTCCTGATCCTGCTCGTCTTACCTGCCTACTTAAAGCTGTCCAGCTCACTTCATCTCTGCCTTTGCCTTGGTCACATCACAAGAAACCATCTCCTGCTACCTGTTTAAAGACTGGCTCGCTGACATCCCTTCTGGCTCCTTATCCTGCTTGTTGTTCCTCCACTTGGATCCCTGACTTCTGGCCTGGCTGACTACTCAATCTGGTTACTAGACTCTGGCTATGCTTTGACTACGCTTACTCTATTTACCTTTTATTTTTATTAAAATAAACAAGTGTGATTTCATTGTACTTCTGTCTCGGTCTGATTCATGGTTTATGACACGCATTACTAGAGTGGAGGAAGGGTGTCCCCGAAAACTTTCAAGGTGCCAATGTAAAATTGTCAGAAAGGACTGTCCTAGTCAGAAGCAGATAGAACCCCTTGACAAGAAAGTAGGGACCGCTGCTAAATCACAGTCAGAGCAACAGTTGGCTGACCTGAAACCGCAATACAGTGACATACAGGAGAGGTTTCAGGAGACCTCCAGCATGATAGCCAAGCACATTAATGGATTACGTGTCGCATGCGGAGGTCAGAAAGACAGCCAGACAACGCCCAAACCTGGGTCAGTAATGAAGAAGCATACTCATGGCCACCTGCAGGAAGTGATTATCTGGAAAGATTTCAGCATTGATGGCCAAATAGGAGAGAGAGCGCAGAAAGATAAACAGATAAACACCAACCTCCTGCATCAAATTGATTTGGGGCTACAAAAAGGATATTTGGAGTCCGAAATCAGAGAGGCTGTAATCCATGCCATTAGCCCAGGTTTATATGTCAGGGGCATGTTGGAGAGGAAAAGGGGATTGACTCTGATTGACTGAAGATCCCTCAACTCCAGATGAGGTACTCATTGAGAAAGTTAATGAAGTAGACAAGATGGAGATCGGTAGCTCAGCAGAACGTGTGGTATCAGTCACCGCTGGTCCCAGGATTCAAAAACGCTGCTGTGTCGACCCGGAACCGGAAATAAGGTGCCAGGTGGTCCTCCTCTCTCCCCCTGTGTTCCAATGACCAGAAATGACACACCATCTGGAAGTCCTGCCCCTTTCCCGGAGGACGTGGCCGAAGGCTCTCATGGCCACCAGAATGATGGCGGCCGCCCACTCCAACGATGCAACGTGGGCTGCACGTGGAAAAAACAAACCCTGTAGCCGCCAGATCTGCAAAAAGAAAAATAGGGGAGAGGACAACCGGTGTCCTGGCTCTCTCCTAGCACTGAAGGGGGAGAGAGAGCCGATGGCACCGTCCCCCACTGGGAGGCAGATGGGAGGACCAGCCCCAGAGAAAAATACAGATGAGAACCTTCCCTCTCCCAGGACCAGCCTCAGAGATCATGGCTCCCACCAGAGGTGTTCCTCCGAGTTGGAGGAAACACAAAAAACTGGGGAGGCTGCGTGGAGGCTTTTCTTAAAAAGCTCTGATGGAGGTGGTGTTTCCTTTTGGGTGGTGGAGCCATGATCTCTCGCGTGGCTGTCCTGAAAGTCGTTTTGGAAATCTGGCTTCTGGACAAGAAAGAGAGACTGGTCCAGCCAGGTGAAGTAGTCTGCCTGAGAGCCTCCATCAAGTTAAGCTGGAAAAAAAACGGGCCCTTTCATTGTCCTTGAGACTTCAAGCCAGGAAGAACATAAAGGATTAGAACTTATCCCTGAAGTATTGCCAACCAAGGCATTGAAGAGGAACCATGGCAAGATTTCAGTCAGTCAGTGTCCGCAACGCAGCAGCTGTGCCAGTGAGGATGCCAGCAAGCACAATGTTAGGACAGGTCAGCCCAGAAACCCCAGTCTCGTTGTGTGGCTCAATGGGAGAACAAGCCGGAGAGACTCCCCAGGAAAAATTCTCCCTGAAGAAAACACCTCTTACCCCTGCCTGGATGGAGAGAGCCAAGGCCAAACTCCTGAGATGGAAGTCAGCTTTCTCTAAAAGTGAGTTTGATGTGGAGCTGGCAAAGAGTGCGACCCACCGAATTCAGCTGGAAGAAGACGAGGCCTTTTGGGAGAGAGTCAGACGAATCCCACTGGGGGATCTTGAAGACTTGAGGGAAGCTGGCTGAACTCAAGAGGGTGGGCTTTATTAGAGAGTCCCAGAGTCCTTACGCCTTTCCAATAATGGTGGAAGAAGAATGAATCCCTATGGCTGTGCATTGATTACAGGACCTTGAACCGGAGGACCATTCCTGACCAGTACACCACACCTCGGATAGAGGATGCCTTACAGAGCCTGTTGGGGGCGAAGTGGTTCAGTGTGCTGGACCTAGAAAGTGGGTACTATCAGATCCCCATGTGTCCTGAAGATAGGGAAAAAAACGCTTTTATCACCCCTGTGGGTTTCTTAGAGTTCAGTCGGATGCCGCAAGGTCTGTCTGGAGCCTTAGCAACCTTCCAGAGATTGATGGAGAAGAAAGTAGGCAACATGAACCTGATTGAAGTGCTGGTATACCTGGATGATGTCATAGTATGATGATGTCATAGTATTTGGGAGAACGTTGGAGGAGCACGAAGAACGCCTGGAGAAAGTCCTGAAGAGGCTTAATGATGAAGACCTGAAGCTCTCCATGGAAAAATGCCAATTCTATTAACCCTCAGTGAACTATCTAGAACACATTGTGTCAGAGGAGGGAGTGGCAACAGATCCCAAGAAATTGGAGGCTGTCACTTCTTAGGCCAGGCCCACAAATGTGACTGAACTCAGATCATTCCTAGGTTTCTGCTCGTACTACAGGAGGTTCGTGGAAGGGTTTGCCAAAATAGCCCACCCACTCACTGAGCTCCTGAAGAACCAGGAAGAAGCTGGTGTAGACCCAGATCAGTCTGGACCAGTGGACTCCACAATGTGAGGAAGCCTTCAGGCAATTGAAGTGGAGCCTTACCACTGCTCCGGTTTTGGCCTATGCAGATCCTGCCAAACCCTACGAGTTGCATGTGGATGCCAGCCGAGACGGGCTAGGAGGAGTGCTCTACCAAGAATGTGATGGATATCTGCGGCCCATTGCCTAAGTGAGCAGAAGTCTAATTCCTGCTGAAAGAAACTATCCCACTCACAAACTTGAATTTCTGGCTCTGAAGTGGGCAATGGTGGACAAGTTGAAGGATTATCTTTACGGGCAGAGTTTGTCGTAAAGACGGACAACAACCCCCTCCCATACTTGCTCACCACCTCAAACCTGGATGCCACCAGCCACAGGTGGCTGGCTGCTCTGTGTTTACCTTCAGCCTGAAGTACAGACCAGGAGTTGGTAACTGAGATGCGGACGCCTTGTCAAGAAGGCCCCATTGGACTCACCTTACCCCTGAAGGAGTAAGAGCTCTCTGTGAAGGGACAGGCCATCAAGGAAAAGGTGGGGCCCAAACTGAAGAAGTGGTAGTGCCCAGGTGTTATTGTAACATCTCCCAGATTATGCAAGAGGGTCTTCCCAAGCTATCTAAAAAGGATCTCAGGAGAGACCAGGAGGAAGATTCACTCTGTGGGCTAGTACTGAAGGCGTTGGAGAACAAACCGCCTGATCTGCTGCAGAAGAGCCCCCGGAAAGAAGCCTGGCTACTACAGAAAGAGTGGGATCGGTTGCAGTTACAACAGGGGGTGGTCTACCGAAGGGGCCCCTCTGAAGATCCCAAAGAGAAGTGGCAACTGCTCCTGCCGGAAAAACACAGAGAGAGGGTGCTGATCGCTCTGCACGGCCACCATGGTCATTTGGGAGATGAGAGGACTCTTCAACTCATAAGGGACAGGTTCTACTGGCCTTACATGAGGACTGAAGTGGAGATCTATTGTCATTCCTGCCTCAGGTGCATACAACGGAAGACCTTGCCCCAAAGGGCTGCCTCAATGAGTCACTTAGAGAGCACTGGGCCAATGGATCTGGTCTGCATAGACTTTCTATGTTTGGAACCAGACCTGAGTGGGCAAGGGGACATCTTAGTAGTTACAGATCACTTGACCTGCTATCCCCAGGCGTTCCCTACTAGAGACCAGCAAGCAGCCACAGTAGCAAAGACTCTTGTAGAAAAGTTATTTGTCCATTATGGTCTACCTCGACCGATACATTAGGACCAAGGAAGAGACTTTGAGAGCACACTGATAAAAATACTGTTGCATCTACTAGGCATATAGAAGTCCAGGACTACTCCCTACCACCCACAAGGGGACCCTCAACCAGAAAGGTTCAACAGAACTCTCCTGAACATATTGGAGACTTTGACTGCAGAGCAGAAACCCTGTTGGAGTAGGCACATCACTGCATTGGTTCATGCCTACAACAGTACCAAGAATGACGCCACTGCATATTCACCGTATAGGCTGTTCGGGCGTGAAGCCAGGCTACCAGTAGATCTAGCCTTTGGGACCTCTCTGGACCACACATCAGAGACCTCTCATCGAGGGTACGTGGACAGACTGCAGAGGAACTTGAAGATAGCTTATGAGCAGGCTCAAGCTACCTTGAACCCCAGAGAAAATAGGAATAAGAGGAACTTTCATTTAAAAGTAAGAGTTTGGGATCTCCAACCAGGTGACTGTGTCCTACTAAGGAATATGGGCATCCCAGGCAAACATAAGTTGGCTGACCGCTGGAGACCACAGCCATATATTGTGTGCAGGAAGCTCCCAGGACTTCCAGTGTACGAAATCAAGCCAGAAGGAAACATTGGGCCAGTGAAAACCTGGCATCAAAATCATCTCTTACCCCTCACAGAAGAAGTTAGGGTAAATCCAGAAGAGGATCTCCCCTCCACATCCACTGCTGGGTGCAGACCAGCAACTAGGTCTCAGCCTGCCCCCTCTGGAGATGAGGATGAGGAAATGGAGATGAGTTGGCTGTGGCCACCTGAGACATCAGAGACTAAAGTTGATGTTTCCCCAAAGACAGGAGAAGATAATAAGGGGACTCTTAAGGCAGAAGCCCCAGAATTTGTGCCAATAACACAACAAGCGGAAGAACAGAATACTCCTGTCTACCCCCCATTACCAGCATCTGAAATAAGGAATGAGGATACTTGTTCAAGAATGGTGGATACACCAAAAAGGCAAAGAGCAAAGAGAGACATTCACCCATCAAAGAGACTGACTTATGATACACTGGGTGAATGCTCTGAAGCAACTTAAATTGCCAGCAAAAAAAACTCTGAAATGCCCGGTCCCTCTACTTCTGATTCAGTAAAGAACAACCCCAACTCACCCCTTGACACATCTGTATCAGACACTATAGTGTCAGCCAGTAGTGCACAGGACAGCTCCCAACCACATGAGAATTGGTGGAAAGCTCCTCTGTCTGTATTGTGTAACCATATAGAGACAAGAATACAGGATAGAGTTAAGATTTGGAACATCTTTGGGGACCAAAGAGACAAAGTAGGGGGAGTGTGTAGCGCTGGCATCCTTGCCTACTAAATTATGTTAGCATTCATAATGAAAGTCTATGGACATTACTATGGCTTAGTGTTTGGCGCCATCTAGCGGCCAAACACGGATAGTGGACTTAAATGATTTTTTCTTTATCAAAGCATTGAACTTGGTACAGGAAGTGACTGTTATTTACACTGGAGAGTTTACCTTTTTACCCAGGATGCCGGGTGACCTACCCATGGACACTCTCTCTGACAGTGCATTCTGGGTAGGACATAAAAGGAGCCCGAGCGGCCATCTTAGGTCTCTTGGGAACCCGTGGCCTGCCTGTGAGAACTTGTTAGGAGGCCTCCCGAAGGAAGTGGCCTATTGCCCTTGCGGAGCGCAACCCTGCTTGGTTGTGTGAGTGACCTGAAGTGCCAGAGACACAGTGATTGGATTGGGAAGATCCAGAGACACTCATTTGAGCATTGGAAGACCAGGTCCACCTATCAGAAAGGAACGAAGTGACGGAGCCGGCTGACATAGAAGCAAGCAGCAAACACCGGACCAAAGTTACCATACCGAGCTTTTGATCCAGTTGGTGAGCGGGTTGCGGTCCACAGTTTACTAAACTTTGCACCTAGTCAGACTTATATACAGGCCTCGCTGGGATCCATAGTCCCATGGAGGAGGAGTATAGCAACTGACACTAGGCAGGCATAAGGCCTAATTAAGGCCTCGCATCTCAAGTATTGTATTATAATTATGGAAGCAACACTAAGATCATCCTTAACTCAACTTTAATTACTTTAACCCTTGGATTACAAATTATAAGGAATTATCATTGCTAGCGAAGATAAGAAGACCAAAAAGACGGAGTACTTTAAGTGAGATCTCACACATAGCTATAAAAGTAGGAGGAGCTCCCTTGTAATTATATTGTTTATAATTGTTATATCAAAAGTCATTGTTCTGTCATTCTATGTTGGGATGACAGCGCAATTATTGTAACCACCTGTTTGCCAATACTTATAGTAAAATATACTTTGGTTAAGTACACCGTTGTGTGGAGTATTAGTTTCCCCCAGCAGGTGGAACCAGTGGATCCTGAAGTGTCAATACAGGTATATTATGTTATATTATATTATACTGTATTGTATTGCACCACAGCTGTGTCAAGGGGACTGAGTCAAGTTAGTGGGGTTTATTATCAGAGTGCAGCCCCAAATAAAACCAGCAGCTCCTTCGGGGGTCATTGCTACACATGTTAATGCTGTATACAGCATTAAGCCACGTCAAGTGTTTTTAAGCTGTAGTAATTGGATTTGGGAGTAAAAAATAGAGAGCAGAGAAACACTGCTAAATGCTAACACAGCATGTAAGGGGGAATCCTGCAAACTCTGATGTAAAGAGGAGCTATGTGTGCATTAACACCATTAACGCCAATGCAAAACACTTCTAAAGGTGCATTTTTCCTGGCTTTGAAGCTTGTTTTTTTAATGCCCTGTGTGCACGAGGCCTTAAAGTCACAGCGACATTAAAGTAGTTCCTGTACTACTTTGGTCAGATTTTCATGCAACATGAGTGCCATAGACTTCAATGTGAACACTCAAAAGTCACGTGAAAGTTGCACCTGAATCATATACATGTGTGTGCGACTTTGTAGAGCACACACAGTCACATGGTCTAAGCCAAAGTTGCAACAAAGTTGCACTTGTCCAACGTGGCATAAAAGTTGAATCAAGTCACACTGTAAAGTCGCAGTAGAAATCACACAATTTTGAAGTTGCACAAGTGTTAATGGAGCCTAAATGAACAGATGTAAAGTGACTGTTTCTCTGCAAATGGCCCTTTGATGCCTTTATACTCTCATTACCCCCCCCCCCCCCCCTCTCTCTCTCTCTCTCTCTCTCAGCTCATTGCTCATCTGGTGCTTTCATATATGGAGGATAATGTGACATATAAGGCTGGGCCTAGCAGGACATCCCCATGCCATATTATACGTTCATTGAGAATAAATTTGTAAAACAATTTTCATCTAGCACTGTCGTTAAATGCCAAATGTTATGAAAGTGTGAAATCTCTTTTTTGGCAGTAAAATTAGTTTCGGGTAAGATAACATCTGAATCTCTAATATTCCTCCAGGTCAAACTGTGGGTACACTTTTGATTGACATCAGCCTTGGATCAATCATTCACAATCTTTTTTCTGCCTCTAAGTTTTTCAAAAAAACAGTCATATTAAGATTCCAAGAGAAATGTATTATGGAACTGAACAGATGGCTACATGACCGTACCGGAGCATATGATTGGTCGCATACATCATCAGCCGCAGCTCAGTTAGAAGGAATAAGGTGACTTGTCCCCTTCCTGATTTTTTTCTATTGTTATTCAGTATATTTCATTTATTAAGTTATTTAAAATACAAACTTTTTTTCATGTTTTTAGTCAGGTAACTTTGAAATATTGTATTTCAAAAGTTCAGATCTCTGCTTTCATCCAGCAGATGACAATCTCAGCTCTTTATAAATGTTTTTATTCCCGCTTTCCTTATCTGCTGTGCTGATAAAATCTATTCACATTGTTTAAATTATTCTAAACCTTATACTAACTACCCTGTAAAGGAATGATGTCTATGCTTACCTATTCTGAGGGCCCTCCAGTCCGATCTGACTACGGATGCCCCATAGTAAGGCTATGGGTGAAGAGCAATCACCGCTCAAGGTCGGTCTCCAGCTGTACCACCTCCACTGCACACTACCAGGTGCTGGCCCTGTCCATTACATGCTTCACAGTGGAAGAAAAGAAAAGGTCTGGTTGGCCGCACATCTGATAAAATCACCTTAAAGTGGTTATATACTCGATTTTTAAACTTTTACCTACAGGAAAGCCTATAATAAGGCTTATCTGTAGGTAAAAAAATATCTCCTAAACCTGTACGGTTTAGGAGATATCCCCCTCGGTATGCGCCGCTGACTGCAGCGGCGCATGCGCACAAGGGGATTCTCGGCCTGAAAATCCGGCAGTGGCCGGCGGCTGGAATGAAATCTCCCGCGCGCATGCGCGGGAGTGACGATATCACGGCTCTCACAGCGCCACTCACAGCGCCAGAGCCGCGATACCCGGAAGAAACGCAGAGGGAGCATGTCAGCTCCCTCGGCGTGGATCGGGCCAGATCTCGGGGCCTCGTTCTAACGTAAGTATTTCATAATGAGCTAGTATGCAGTGCATACTAGCTCATTATGCCTTTTGCTTTGCAGGTTTAAAAAAATAAATAAATAAATGTGCGGGTTTACTACCGCTTTAACCACTTGCCGACCGGCTCCTGTACATATACCTCGGCAGTTTAAAGATGGATATCTCGGCAACAGCAGCAGCTGCTGCCACAACCGGGGTATCAACATTTTAAGCTGGGTGGGTATGGAGACGAGCGAGGGGAAGATGGCCCCCACCCATCATACTATAGCAGGGTGGAAGTGACATCAAAACGTCACTTCCGCCCATATGTCTTAAAGTGCAATTTTTCTGTTATTTTTTTCAAATGACAATTATTAATTTGTTTTTGCGTTTATGTCCAAGTATGAGATCTGAGGACTTTTTGACCTCAGATCTCATATTTAAGAGGACCTGTCATGCTATTACACGGGATGTTTACATTCCTTGTAATAGGAATAAAAGTGACCCAATTAAAAAAAAAAAAAAACTGTGAAAAAATATATAAAATCAAGTAAAATAAATAAGAATTTTTTTTTTTAAAGTGCCCCGTCCCGACAAGCTCATGCGCAGAAGCAAGCGCATACGTGAGTAGCGCCCACATATGAGAGCGGTGATTAAACCACACATGTGAGGTATCGCCGCAATCGTTAGAGTGAGAGCAATAATTCTAGCCCTAGACCTCCTCTGTAACTCAAAACATGCAACCTGCAGAATTTTTTAAACATCGCCTATGGAGATTTTTAAGGGTAAAAGTTTGACGCCATTCCACGAATGGGCGCAATTTTGAAGTGTGACAAGTTGGGTATCAATTTACTCGGTGTAACATTATCTTTCACAATATAAAAAACATTTGGCTAACTTTACTGTTGTCTTATTTTCAAAAAAAGTGGGCTTGTAAGACCGATGTGCAAATACGATGTGACAAAAAATATTGCAATGACCGCCATTTTATTCTCTAGGGTGTTAGAAAAAAAAGTATAATATTTGGGGATTCTACGTAATTTTCTAGCAAAAAAAACAGACCAGAGCACCTTCAGAATAGGTACGTATAGACATGTTTCCTTTACAGGGCCAGGGCGGTCTTTAATGTTGATTGGACCCTGGGCGAATGTTTTCTTGGGCTCCCCCCCCCCCCCCCATGGAATTTCGCTCTCCGCCTGCTCTGAGACATATAATAAATAGCAGCTAGACTTAAAATCAGTTTACTGTATAAGATAAAGCAGCAATTGTGATTAGTTGCCAGAGGTTACAGTGTATCATTACCACTTACTGACTGGTTGCTAGAGGTTACAGTACAAGATTTCTACTTGTTCATTGGTTGCTAGAGATTACTGTAATACTGCTCACTGATTAGAGGTTATAGCACATTATCTCCTCACTGCAGGGGGCATGATATACATATGAATGCCTCCCCTATTTACAGATTTATGCCGCCGGATGCAGCTATTTATGTATGAATGCTGCTATTTACATATGAATGACAGTTATTTATATGTAAACACAGGGTCTGCAGGTGAGTAATTTGTACACAACAATAAGGCAGAACTGGGCAGCATTAGTAGCAGCACTTTACACTGAGATATCAGGACACAGCATGGGACTAATACTTCAAGGGACAAGGGAATATAAACTGGGATAGTTGACAAGTATGAGACAGCTGCTTTAGTTGGGCCCCACAACAATGACAGGGCCCAGGGCAGCTGCCCCCTTTTGCCCTGCCTTAAAGATGGCCCAGTACAGGGCAGATAATATAGGGCTTAGAATGGAGGTGGGAGCATGTTCAAGTTTAGAGAGTTTTTGATTGGACTTCTACTTCAATAGCTCAATCTATAACTTATATATAGAACTTAGATCAGTCACTTCTTGGAGTTGAGAAGTCACTAATCCAAAGATTTTAACTGTGTTGAATTCAATAGGGGTACATTTTCTTGGTGGTCACTTTTGGCCCTTTGTGTATTAAAAAATCCCAGCAGACTTGTGTTTCATAAGCAGCTGGTATTAGCCCATTAACATGTAGAAGAAAAAAAGTACAGAGATCATGTACTCACTGTAATTGCTCATTACCCACTTGCTTACTGGGCACTTAAACCCCCTTCCTGCTCAGGCCAATTTTCAGCTTTCAGTGCTGTTGCACTTTGAATGACAATTGTGCGGTCATGCAACACTGTACCCATATGACATTTTTAGCATTTTTTCACACAAATAGAGCTTTCTTTGGGTGGTATTTAATCACCACTGGGGTTTTCTTAGTTTGTTATAAGATTTAAGAGAATTAAACAGGGTGGTTGTACAGAAGTCGATCAGTAGATCAACTTCTGTACAACTACAGTGCCCATACCAGTGGCAAACTTTCAGGGTCGCAGCAGTTGCACTTGCGACTGGGCCCTGCCGTTCTGCCGCTGTGGGGGCCCCCCCCCAAGACCTGGCATCTGCCCCTGCAACTCTGGCTTTCAGTTTGGGATGCAGTGAGGGGAGTGGGAGGTGGCGATTGGGAGCTCTATGGTGTCTGCGGGGCTAGTAGTTCTCCACCCGAGTGTATACAGTGGAGAAGGGAGGGGCCTCTGACCCAGGCAGTTATCAGTTTCACTCTTCAGTGTACAAATGAGTTGCTCTGCATGTACACTCTTGCTGATAGCTGCCCAGTTAAGAGACCCCTCACCTCTCCACTGTATACAATCGGGAGGAGAACTACAAGCCCCAGGGAGATCACGTGGTCACCCCCTCCCACCTCCTCCTGTGCTGGGGGTTGGAGGTACACAGACAGCGGAGACCAGCCAGGTACACAGGGAACCTCTGGAAGGGGGTGGCTATCTGGGGACCCTAATGTAAGGGGGGCTCTCTGGGGACCCTGATGTAAACGGGGGCTCTCTGGAGACCCTGATGTAAGGTGGGACCTCTGGGGACCCTGATGTAAGGGGAGGCTCTCTGGGGACCCTGATGTAAGAGGAGCCTCTCTGGGGACCCTGATGTAAAGGGAGGCTCTCCGGGGACCCTGATGTAAAGGGAGGCTCTCCAGAGATCCTGATGTAAGGGGTGGGCTCTACGAGGACCCTGATGTAAGGGGAGGCTCTCTGGGGACCCTGATGTAATGAGGGGGGCTCTGGGGACCCTGATGTAAGTGGGAGATCTCTGGAGACCCTGATGTAAGGGGGATCCGCACTATATGTAATGCTGTGTAATATATATATATATATATATATATATATATATATATATATATATATATATATATATATATATATATAAAATTTAAATCCATGTATGGCCAGCTTTAGATAGTAGATACTGAATAGGGATAAGCCAAACACCCCCCGTTTCGGTTCGCTTCAGAACTGAGTACAGGCAAAAAATTTGTGCATATAAAATCTATGGAACACAAACATGAAAAATCAAAAGTGCTAATTTTAAATGTTCATATGCAAATTATTGCCATAAAAAGTGTTTGGGGCCCGGGTCCTGCCCCAGGGGACATGCAAAAAAAGTTTTAAAAACTGACTTTTTTTCAGGAGCAGTGATTTTAATAATGCATAAAGTGAAACAATAAAAATTAAATATTCCTTTAAATATTGTGCCTGGGGTGTCCTTAGTATGCCTGTAAAGTAGCGCATCTTTCCTGTGTTTAGAACAGTACCACAGCAAAATTACATTTCTAAAATTAAAACAAAAAAGTGTGGCGCTTAGGTGGCAACAAACCACATGAACCAGTAAGGCACTAATTCAAGCAAAGAAAATTACATACACTTCAAAAAAAAAGAAATTATGTGTAAATTCCGTTGTATATTAAGAGATCTTACTCCCAGGTGGAAGAGTGCATGAACCTCATGCACACAAAAGATTAAGGTAAATAAAATTAATTTAACATATACAGTCCATCAAGTGAACGTCTAACAGTCCTTGAAATGTGTAATATCAATCACAATTCCAAACTTGAGGTGACGTGAAAAAAGGTGAAATTCAACTTCTGATGTGTAGAATAATACCACCACCACCGTGATAAAGAAGGGGAGAGGAGGCTTACCAAATGACGTGGACTCAGAGGAAGGCTTACGCCTCTCGAGTCATATGGGCCTGTAGGTAAGCAAACCAGATAATCGTAGATCTAGTATGTAATCTCCCGCAAGTCTTCAGGTCATGAAATCATCCGTAGCGATCCTCCTATAGTGCTCATCCCACGAAAATAGGGGGCTCAGGTATCAAAGACCATGGAAGTAGAAAACTAGCATAGCGTGATACCGTTTTAACATCCAATTTATTAAAAAATAATAATAAAATTACACTCACATTTGGTTCAATCGTAATAACATAGTCAGAAAGTAGCGATGTCTGTAAGGGGGTCCACCCGACGCGTTTCAACTAAACAGCCGTCCTCTGGGGAAAATTACATTTCTAAACAAAATTTTTTTATTTAAAACTTCTCGCAATTGTAATGTATTGTCGGATCAGGGCATGTGTCCCCCCCAGTCCATTACCAGGCCCTTTGGGTCTGGTATGAATATTAAGGGGAACCCCACACCAAAATTTATTAAAAAACTTGCGTGGGGGTCCCCCCAAAATCCATACCAAGCCCTTCAGGTCTGGTATGGTTATTAAGGGAAACCCTGCACCAATTATTTTTTTTTAAATGGTATGGGGTTCCCAGCCCAAAATCAATGCCAGACCATTATCGAAGCACGCAACCTGGCAGGCCGCATCTAAAGGAGGGGTGAGAGACTGTGCCCATCCTGGACTGTACCAGGCCACATGCCCTCAACACGGGGAGGGTGTTTTGGGGTCCCCCCTATGTGAATGGTATTGGGTACATTGTACCTCTTAACCCATTCACCAAAAAAGTGTCAAAAAAGTAAAAATGACAGTAGACAGTTTTTTCATCTTCAATTTCAGTGTCACGTTCCAGAGAAAAAAAAACCCAACAAACTAGAAAAACTCTGCCTCCATGGGAGGCGTCGCTCTTTTTCGCTTTAACAGTTGTTATATAGATGAGGGCAGGGACACCTGGTGACGTCACTTAAGGTCAGAGGGGGCAGGGCCACCAGTTTATGTCACTGGGTGGCCTCACCCTTGGCTGTATAACAGCTGTCAAAGCACAAAGCCTGCATGCAGTCAGTGGGAGCCTCCCAGGGAACCCAAAACACCCTCCCCATGTTGAGGGCATGTGGCCTGGTATGGTTCAGAAGGGGGGTGCTCTCATCCCCCTGTTTTCCTGCTGCCTGCCAGGTTGTGTGCTCGGATAAGGGTCTGGTATGGATTTTGGGGGGACCTCCACACCATTTTTTTTTTATTTTGGCAGAGGGTTCCCCTTAATATTCATACCAGACCTGAAGGGCCTGGTATAGATTTTGGGGGACCCCAACACATTTTCTTTTATGCGGGGTTCACCTTAATATTTACACCAGACCCAAAGGGCCTGGTAACGGACTGTCCTCCCAGTCCATTACCATGACCATTGGATCTAGTATGAATCCCATACTGTTTTTTTTTCCAATGATTTTTATGTACATTGCTGGGATCGGACGATACATTAAATACATTACAGCCACGAGCAGTTTTAAATTACATTTTTTCCTTTAGAAATGTAATTTTGCTGTGGCAAAGTAAAACACATTACACAGATGCGCAACTTTACAGGCAGAATAAGTAGACCCTCCCAGGCACAAAATGTAAAGGAATATTTCATTTTTATTGTTTCATTTTAAGCATCATTAAAACCACTGCTCCTTAAAAAAGTGGTCGTTTTTAAAACTTTTTTTTGCATTGATACATGTCCCCTGGGGCGGGACCCGTATCTCCAAACACTTTTTATGGTATTAATTTGCATGTACGCCTTTAAAATTAGCACTTTTGTTTTTTCATGTTCTGTCCCATAGACTATAACTATTTGCACAATCTCGCTGTACATTATTGGGCATTCTGCACCGCTCAAATTTGTCGCTAAAGCCCCATGATGTTCGCTGTTCGGCGAACAGGCGAACATCCAATGTTTGAGTAAAAATTTTGTTCAACTCGAACATCGGCCTCATTCCTAATACTTAAATATAAAATATTGAATGACACATACAAATCAAAAACTGTATACTTACCTGTGGTCATTTTCCTTTATTAACACGTAGAATATGTATGGCATAGATAGTACACAACAATCTAAAAACAGGGTAAAAATGATCTATAAAATTTAAAGGAGAAGTCCAGCCAAAGCTTGTTTAATGCTGCATCCACCGAGGTAAGTGTAATTCCCCGTACACACGGTCGGACTTTCCGACTACAAAATCTGTCTGATTTTTTCTGACGGATTTTGTCCCAAACTTTTCTAGCATTCACATGGTCACACAAAGTTGTCGGAAAATCCGATAGTTCGGAACGTGGTGACGTAGAACACATATGACAGGACTATAAATGGGCCAGTAGCCAATAGCTTTCATCTTGTAATTTATTCTGAGCATGCGTGCCACTTTGTCAGTCGGAATTGTCTACACTCGATCGGAATTTAAATGATCAGATTTTGTTGTTGGAAAATTTTAGATCCTGCTCTCAAACTTTGTGTGTCTTTAACCGCGTGATCGGCTGTGTCCAATCACAGCCGGTCACATGTAAACACGGAGATGCTGGTAATCAGCTCTCCTCGCCTCACACTGACAAAGTATGAGGAGAGGAGAGCCGATCAGTGGCATCCCCTCACAGGGGGACAGCTAGGGAAGTAATCAGGGCACTGATCATCAGTGCCCTGATTACAATATATAAATACAGTGTAAAAATCCCATGCCCACCAATGCCAGCATACAGTGCCCACCAATGCCAGTGATCAGAGCCCACCAATGGCAGCAATCAGTGCCCACACTACCCACAAGTGCTACAAATCAGTGCCCATTAGCCATGCCAGTCAGTGCTGGCAATTAGTGCCACCTATCAGTGCTGCCCATCAATGCCCATCACTGCTGCCCATCAGTGCCCAGCAGTGTCACCCAGCAGTGCCACCCATCAATGCCCAGCAGTGCTCATCTGTACCATCTATCCATGCCACCTATCCAAGTCCACCAGTGCCGCCTATCAGTGCCTGCCACTGCTGCCTATCAGTACCTGCCAGTGCCGCCTACTAGTGCCCATCAGTGCCACCTAACAGTACCCATCAGTGCTCATCAGTGTCACATATCAGTGCTTTTTTTTGTAAAAAAAAAAAACAAACAGCAGTGATTACATACCAGCAAAAGAAAGCTCTATTTGTCTGAAGAAAATGATAAAAAATGTGTTTGGGTACAGTGTAGTATGACCGTACAATTGTCATTCAAAGTGCGACAGTGCTGAAAACTGAAAAATGGCTTGGGCAGGAAGGGGGTGTTCGTGCCTGGTAGGCAAGTGGTTAATCATTAATATTGGAAGTAGAAGAGAAAACTACAGATCTTCCAAAGTCCACCATGGTAAGGGCCATAGTTCTGAGACCCCTGCTATAGACCAATGGTCTCCAAACTTTCTAAACTAAGGGCCAGTTTATTGTCCTTTAGACTTTAGGAGGGCAGGACTGTGGACATTGGGAGTAGAGAAGGTCCCAACATCAGTGGGAAAAACAATGCCCTTATCTTTGGTTAGTTAGTGGGAGGAATTATGCCCCATCATTGGTGTCAATGATCCCCATTGTTGGTGACATCGGAGATAAATTGTGCCTCGTCACTGGTGTCATTGGGAGCAATTGTGCCCCTTCATTGTTGTCAGATGGAGAAATGATGCCCTATTTTTGGTATCAGCGGATGAAAGAGTGCCCGAAGGGCCAGATAACAGTGGGCAAAGGGCCGAATCTGCCCCTCAGGTCACAGTTTGGAGATCACTGCTATAAACAAAGATAAAGCTCTCATGAATATTCTATAATACCAATTGGAACTTCCATGCCCTGGACAGAGTATGCCTTTTTGATGATTTTTTTTTCTAGCCATGAGGAAAATGTTTCTAGAAGTCAGTGGCTGTCTTTTGCAATGGTCTTCATGGTAGCACTCGTGGTTTAATATATACTGCGCTGTGGCGATAAACTTCATCGAGCCGCCAACACAGCTTCTAGACAAAAAAGCGTAAATAACTAAAGGAAAAAAAATACAATACATGTGGGCGTAAGACCACAAAAGATTTTAGATCATCTGTTACTGGTCGGACTTATGAGATTAAACAATTTTGCACTTGTGCCACAAAAAATGCTGCATGGCGGTGACATAAGTAAATGACACTGTCCGGTTTTACTTTACGTAAAGCTGTGTAAGGAAGAGAGCCAAGCCTCTTTTTCATACTGAGGCTTGGACGATTGGAATTCCAGACCGGAAAGGAAACTAGCCGTACCTCGCTCTCAAAGCGAGGCTTGAATATTGACCAGTGATTGACTGTTAATACGTCGAAAACGAGGCTTGGATAGCACGATCAGCCACAGAGTATATCAGATGTTCATACCCATACAAACAGTGCTGTATTTAAGATTCTGGGCTAACAAATTAAATGTGAAAACAAAAAATGTAGCATTTATAGAGTGATTATTCTGTGGAAGCTAGAAAAAATTTCCTGATAAATAGGATTGACATATGTTTCAAAAAATAAAAATAAAAACAAAAATGTTCTAGACTTATAAAAAAGGTGTAAACTACATCATACCCAAAGTGCAGTGATTGGTGCAATGTAACAAAAACAGTACTTAAATAGTAAGGCGACAATGGGATCACATAACATGAATCCTCTATGGGCAAACTATTATCAGTTCATCAGTATATACAGTTCATCAGTCTAAGCGTAAATCTCCTTCTAAGGCCACTCTTCCCGTATCAGCCAGGATAGTATGGACACCAACAGCAGTAATCTATTTGTCTGTAGCACTCTTAGCGGCACTTTACAAATATAAGGTAGGTACTCTTACCAGAGCTGTTGGACCTGCATTCCCTACGACAGTGGGTCAAAAGAGCTTGAAATCCCGGAGGGATATATCCCGGCTTCTGATAGGCTGGATCGTAATGTAGAGACCTGCTATAGATGTCCTCAATTCCGGATGGAGGTGAGTGGGCCAAGGTTTGCCGACCGATGTTATACTCGCTTTTGAAAGTGATGATATCCCAGAGGCCAGATGCGTTGAAATATCAAAAAAGGAAGGCTCATAAAGGTGGCATGAAAAAGAAAAAAAGAGGGCTCCAGATGGCGTAGATCAAAAAAAAAAAAAAAAAAAGTTGGTTTTATTAAAAATATACATATTGGACAAAGATAAAAAGTGATCAAAAAAACAAATTGTATAAGAAAAAGCAATATGGGGTGCAAGTAATGCTGACTGACGCGTTTCGACACAAGTGGTCATCAAGAAATTAAATGTCAATGACTCAGGACGCAGTTGACTAATTCTGAAGGGGATATTTAACGTTTAAACTATTTATTTTTACGAGACAAACACTTCCGGTCTATTATCGGAAGTGACGTCAGGCGAAAGTCCTTTTTCGCATCCTAAACGATGTGGGGGTCACTATTCTCTTATAAGCGATGCTGGCAGGGGGGATCCACACCCCAGAGGACGACTCCGTAGTCGAAACGCGTTTGGTGGACTCCTCTGCAGACATCGCTATTCCTATATTCATGTACATGCCGTTTTTTGATATCATCAAAATGTGAGGTTTTTTATCTTTATTCATTAAAATTTCTTCGTGACAATATTACGCTATGTTGGGCTTTTGTTTCTATGGTTCTATGTACGAGACTACTACCCCATCTCTCATTGGACAATAACAAATTTTTCACCTATTTGACGTGGTGGTGCAAGCTGAGTCCGAGGAATATCTACACCCATTGGGTAGATTTCATATATAAAGCCTACAAGACTTGCAAGGCATACGCCTGACTAAGTCCAAGTCCTCTGGTAAGCCTCCCCAGTCTCACGGTGGTGGGGGTGTTGCATGTAAGAAGAGCACGTATTGTCTTTGAAAGTTGTTTTTGGGAAAGTTGATCTTCCTACAAATTCACCATTGGACTTCACATTTTGGGACTCATTTAGTACATGCACTTTTTTCTGATTATTATCTGCTAATGATCATTATTCACTTATATTTTTTCACTTATATTTATAATTCAAATGTCTATTTGATTATTTAAATGTGGCTTTGGGGATTTATGTTTACCTAACACTAGGAAATATGGTTCTTTCGTTCCAAGGATTTATATGGTGACACGTATAATCTTATATCTTTGTCTTTATCATAGCGCTACACATTTTTTTTCCTTCATGTTAGCACAAATACATTTTCTGTGGCACCATATTCTGCTCTTTTTTAGGTAAATTTGGATGGTAAGAGCATGAAGTTGGTCTATGATAAGTTTGGGAAAATTGGCAAGACTATTTCTTGATTTAACAACTTCCTTCCCGGACCAATTCTGACACTTCTCACATACGTGTAAAAATCTATATTTGTTTTTGCTAGAAAATTATTTACAACTCCCAAACATTGTATATAATGTATATATATATTTTTTTAGCAGAGGCCCTATAGAATAAAATAATGGGTATTTGTGCAGAGGATTTTCAAACAAATTTTTTATTGGAAAGAAATAATTAATGATTTTACTTGCACACAAACACAATATAATTTTTGGTAAAATATAAAAGATGATGTTACGCCTAGTAGATAAATAACATGTCACACTTTAAAATTGCATACGCCCGTGATATGTTTCCTAACTACAGTACTAAAAAATTCTCCATAGGCCTTAAACATCTTTACAGGTTACTTGTTTAAAGTTACAGTTACCTTTTACCTGCTAACCACTTGGGTCGGGTGATGTGTGCGGCGGCTGGACTATCTCTTCCTAATTCTGCAGTATGCTTTGGGTCTGGGCGGACCTCTCCTCAGTCTGCACCTTCACTAGTCAGCAGTAGGGATGAGCTTCGTGTTCGAGTCGAACATACGTTTGACTCGAACATCGGCTGTTCGCCCGTTCGGCGAATTCCGAACGTTAAGGGCCGTTCGCACCAAATTCGTGTGGCGCTCACGGCCCAAAATGCACTGCGATGGCGCAGTGCATTGCTGGCTCATGATTGGCCAAGCATGCACTGTGACCCCGCATGCTTGGCCAATCACAGCGCCGGCAGCGAGGAGAGCCATGATTGGCCACAGGCAGGATGCCTATGGCCAATCATAGCTCAGGCTGTGTAGTACACGCCCCACACTATATAAGGCCGCCAGCGCGGCGGCCTTGTGTAGTGTGTTGGCATCTGTAGCAGTTAATGGGTGTTCTGTGTACCTTCAACACAGTATACACCGATCGTTATCGGCCGATTTTTCGTTCTTGCTCTTCTGTAGTGGTTGTTGTCTGCGTGCCCTGACCGCAGTATACACCGCTATATTCACCTATATATCTAGCGATATATCTATCTTTTATAATAGAGCTGTCAGTCAGTGTTAGGAGATTGTGCGTGCTGTCTGCGTGCTCTGAACGCAGTATACACCGCTATATCCACCTATCTAGCTAAATATCTTGCTCGTTTTAAATAGAGCTCTCAGTCAGTGTTAGGAGATTGTGCATGCTGTCTGCGTGCTCTGAACACAGTATACACCGCTATATCCACCTATCTAGCTAAATATCTTGCTCGTTTTAAATAGAGCTCTCAGTCAGTGTTAGGAGATTGTGCATGCTGTCTGCGTGCTCTGAACGCAGTATACACTGCTATATCCACCTATCTAGCTAAATATCTTGCTCGTTTTAAATAGAGCTCTCAGTCAGTGTTAGGAGATTGTGCATGCTATCTGCGTGCTCTGAACGCAGTATACACCGCTATATCCACCTATCTAGCTAAATATCTTGCTCGTTTTAAATAGAGCTCTCAGTCAGTGTTAGGAGATTGTGCATGCTGTCTGTGTGCTCTGAAAAAGACGGACGGCAAAACAAATTATACAGGGGTGATAACCCTTCCCTATGTTTTCCAAAAAGCTTAAAAATAGTTTTCCTGATGCCTTCATGGCAGCACACACTGGGTTGTGACTCCGCCCCCACAACCTGACAGGATTGGATTAACTATAAATTTGAAGGGGAGACACCCTGCTGCATTCTCTTTTTTATCCTCACCTGACAGGTAGAACGGACGGAGTTTTCCTGTTACAGATGAATAAGCCTCTACCGCATTCGCCCCAGCAGGTTCAAGCCTCTCCTGTTTGGAAGTCCCTCCTGTACAGTCTCTAAAGGAGCTTCTATGGAGGGAACCCCCGCTCTGGTGGTCTCAAGGGGCTACTGGATTTCTGGCATTACCAAAGCTTTAAAGAAGCTTTTTTACCTTTGCAGTGGACTCCCCTTCTTTTGCCTATTAATTCCTCTTATTTAAATAATATCCATCTTTTATTCCTATAGTAAGTGGTGGTTTATATTCCCTTTTTTTCTCTACCTTTGGAATTGTTGTCTCTTGTAGTCCCCTGTCATGGCCGCCGTTTGTTTCTCCTTCAGTGGTGTTTTCTCTATGCTGTAATTCCAGCCTAGATGGCGCCGTTCGGCCACTCTGAGCACGTGCAGTGCTAGTGTTTTTTTTTTCCCCCTATGTTTTTAATGTGTGTTCCCTTATCCAAAATGGCGCCGGAACACTCGGGACGCTTCTGTGCATGCGCAGAGCGTCAATTAGCCGCCGCAATGGCGCTATTTTCAAATACAGAGCTGTATTTCTCTGTGATTCTGCTGTGCAATCTGCAAAACTTAAGGAAGGTTGCTGCCTCTGCATGTAGATCACTCTGCAGTCTCCAGGTAAGTCCCTGTGGGACTCCTATATATATTATTATTGTTATTATATTGTTTCTTGCAGATAAACTTTGTTAATAAATAATATATATATTTATAAGTGAATTGTATGTGTATATGTGTGTATATATATATATATATATATATATATATATATATATGTACACATTATTTCTCTATATCTCAGACTGTCCTTCACCCCTTTTTTTCTATGGAGTCCACTGCCCACGCAGACCACCATCAGCAAGTTAGGTAAGAGGCTTTACCGGGCAAGGTAAGTATTGAAGGGGAGAAAAAAAGAGTGCCAGACGTTAAATGCTGCATTTTTTTGGCAGCCCGTCTAGATCAAGAGGCGCAAGTTCCAGCCATGGGAGAAGGTCTAGCCATACGTCTAGCAGGATGTCCCGCAGGAGCCGCTCAAGATCTCCTTCATGGCACTGAAGACACAGCCACTCACAACATAGCTACTCACGCCACAGTTGATCAAGTCGCAGGAGATCTCCTTCCTCTCAATGTCAAAGCTGCCACACCCAACCTGCAGCAATTGCTTGCTGGGTATGCGGCGCTCCGGCACTGCCAGATAACTTGCCGTTCGCAGATGCAAGAATTGCTACAGACCTCATAAGAGAATCAGTGCGGGAGTCCATACTGGAAACAACAACACCAGCATTAGATAGAGCTGCTCCCAGTACGTCTTCAGCAGACCCCCATCACACTCAGGCATCCCAATCTTACTCTGAAGATGAGGGTCAGGAGATGTCAGTGGGCTTTGATTTTTCCCTGGTGGAACCATTTGCAAAGGGCGTTAAAGAAGCATTCGGCTGGCAAGATGATGCGGCGGAACCTCAGAAAATTCAGAAATATTTTCCAAACCTAAAAAGAGATCCGTTATCCTTCCCATTTATAGAGGAGCTGGAGGATCTCATTAAAGACGAGTGGGAGAGGTCTGACAAAAGATCTAGTCTTACAGACAGATTAGCCAAGATGTACCCTTTAAAAGAGTCAAAAGTGAAGCCTTTAATCAATGCTCCCATCGTCGATTCCTCATTAATGTGCCTCACCCGCCACGCCACACTACCAATCGAGGATGCTGTTTCCTTTCGGGATGTGCTCGACCGAAAGATGGACCTAGAATTGAAGAAGGCATATTCCATGGCTGGGGGAGCCTGTAGACCAGCAATTACCACAGCAGCAGTGGCCACAGCCATCTCAGGATGGGCATCTAAAATAGAAAAAAGACCTACAGGATGGCATTAAAATGGGAAAGATTATTTCCTCTCTGCAAGAAGTCAAGCTAGCAGAGGCATCAGTAGATATTATAAGATCTTCAGCCAAGGCTATGCTGGCCTCCGTAACAGCGAGAAGAGCGCTATGGCTAAAACCGTGGATGGCGATACAGCATCAAAAATAAATTGGTGCAGAATTCCATATGATGGCGCAAATCTGTTTGGTGCCAAGTTAGACTCTGCCATATCCAAGGTAACAGGAGGGAAGTCAGGCCTGATCCCCTCCGACAGGAGACCCAAGACGCAGAAGGGACCTGTTTACAGACGTAATCTTCCGGACAAATATAGAGAGTCCAGATCCTACTCTCCTGGTAGGGAATTTAGAAGGGACTGGAAAAACACAAAACCTTCTTTTCTAAGGATACAGAAATCTAAGGCCACCCCGGCAGGGCAACAGAAGGAACTTCACCAAGATCTGGTCAGACCATATAAAGGATTTATGGACATTGTCCACAATCCGATTCGGACACAGGTGGAAATTCAAAAACAGACTCCCACCAAATCATTTCCAGGCAACCAGAGTACCATCCTCAGTACCCCAAAGGATTCTGCTAGTAAAGTACGTAGCAGAATTTAAACAAAAGGGAGCGATCCTGGAGGTCCCATCATGCCAAAAGGGAAGAGGGTTCTACTCTTCCTTGTTTCTGCTAAAAGACAGGGGATTTGCGTCCTGTATTAGACCTCAAGATGCTCAACAAGGATATCAAAGTGGAGGCTTTCAAAATGGAAAACCTTCAATCCATACTAGCAATAAATCTGGGCGATTGGATGCTTTCAATAGATTTATCAGACGCTTATCTGCATATACCAATTCATCCGGCCTTTCAAAAGGGGTCAACAAGGGTCTAAGCTTAAGTACCCTAAAGGTTCAGGTATCAGCTCTGTCAGCTAAAACAGATACTAAGTGGGCATTCCACCCATTGGTAATCCAATTTACAGAGCCTAAACATTAAACCCCCAGGAGGCCAGTCTTTCCATCATGGGATCTTTCAATAGTTCTCCATGCTCTCGCTTCTCCTCCGTTTGTTCCATTTGAAACTATCTCTTTATGGGACTTGACTTTAAAACTGTCTTTTCTCATTGTGATTACATCAGCTAGGAGAGTGTCGGAGATCCAAGCATTAAGTTAGTTCTCTTTCCTGACAAAGTAGTCCTCAGACCTTCCGAACACTTCATACCCAAAGTGGCAACTTCCTTCCATTACAACCATCATCCTTCCATCCTTCACGGACGATCAGGGTAATCCTCATCCACTAGATGTCAAAACAACCATCATGAACTACTTAACTGCTACCACCTCTTTTAGGAAAACTAACTCTCTTTTCATCATTCCCCATGGAACCAGGCGTGGGCAAGCCGCCTCCTCATGCACTATTGCATCCTGGTTAGTCAGAACCATTAAAAAAGCTTACTCCACCCAGCATATGGCCTCTTGGGCAGCGTATTGCAGGGTCTCACCAGAGACAATATGCAGGGCAGCAACGTGGTCCTCCAGGAATACCTTTATTTCCCACTACAAGGTGGATTCTGCTAATTTATCCATGGCCGACTTCGGCAGATCCGTCATTAGAGCCAATTCTTCAGCATTATAAGGAATAAATATTATTTTACTTGCACCCACCCGACTGGCGAGTTATTTCCCAGTGTGTGCTGCCATAAAGGCATCAGGAAAATGGAAAATTGTATACTCACCTTTCCGTAATTTTCCTTTCCTGACGCATCTTCATGGCAGCACACAGTTGCCCTCCCTGTTTCTTTTGTGATGATATTTACAGAGAATGCAGCAGGGTGTCTCCCCTTCAAATTTATAGTTAATCCAATCCTGTCAGGTTGTGGGGGCGGAGTCACAACCCAGTGTGTGCTGCCATGAAGATGCGTCAGAAAAGGAAAATTACGGAAAGGTGAGTATACAATTTTCCATTTTTTTGACTGGAGCTACACTTTAAAAATGTACCAGTTGAAAATTACAAACAGATTCAACTTAACACAACAAACCTACACAGTCCCTGTCTTGTTTGCACCGCCTGTATACTTCTGTTCTGAGTATATAGGGCCTGGGGGCCACACGTATTTCCTTCTTTTAATATGGGTACGGGGTTCCCCTTAATATGTGTACAAGACCCAAAGGGGCTGGTAATGGGCAGGGAGGGCTACCCATGCCATTTTTCTCAATGATTTTCAACCATATTGCAGGAACCAGATATAACATTAAAACCGCAAGCAGCTTTAAATGACGTTATTTCCGTTAAATGTCATTTTGTGCAGGGACTGTTCTAAACACCAGAAACACGTGGCACTTCACAGGCATACTACAGACACCCCCCAGGCACCATATTTAAAGGAATATTTCACTTTTTTTTCATTTTAATCGTCATTAAAATCAGTGCTCCCGCCAAAACGGCCGTTTTTAAACGTTTTTTTTGCAGTGACCCATGTCCCCTGGGGCAGGAGCCAGGTCCCCAAACCCTTTTTAGGACAGTATCTTGCATATTAGCCGTTAAAATTAACACTTTTAATTTCGAACATTCGAGTCCCATAGACTTCAATGGGGTTCTAACGTTCGTACGAATTTGGGGTCCGTTCGAAAGTTCTGGTGCGAACCGAACCGGGGGGTGTTTGGCTCATCCCTAGTCAGCAGCATGCATCTCATGGGACCTTGACAACATGAGCGGGTACTCTTAAGCATTTATCATGGGTCACAGTGAGTAAGTATGGGTTCCCTGGTCTCGGCTTTGGTACATTGTGTACTTATTGAAGCTGCACTTTAGAGCCTGATTTCTATACAGGATCTTGCTGCTTGGTCCGTTTATATTTATATTTATTCATTGCTTATGATTTATGCCTCATCTGAAGGCATTACTTTGGTGAATGAGTTGTCAGCTGGGGCACATCCCAGCATATACACAGGTCTAAACAATTTCAGCAATGAAGTTCTTGTCTTTGACCGGATCATAGGGACTGTTTGTGAACAGTTGGACAAATGACCTTTTTTGAAACTTTTTGATGGTTTATCTGCAAGTATAATGACTCCTTGGATGTTTCAATCTGACATTTTGCTAAATGTGTGAGCCATGGCTGATATTATTAAGATACACAGCTAGAGCACTTTTTCTTAACCCTTTAGATGCAATTTCCTGCACAATTGGCTTTTGTTTAGGGGGTCTAAATTTATTAGATTATTTTATCTTTCATTCATATGTTCACTTTTTAGTGATCATGTACAATGTTTTACACATTGTTTTGGTAGAGGTTTCTGTACTTTGGCACATCCTTACAGGGATTATCATATTATATTTTGAATCCCAAACACTTAGCTTATTGCTTCCACTTAGACTTCTCTTACACCTGTACGCTCTGAGCCCCCCCCCCACACCTGTACACTCTGAGCCCCCCTCACACCTGTATGCTCTGCGCCCCCCCTCACACCTGCAAACTCTGAGCCCCCCCTCACACCTGTACGCTTTGAGCCCCCCCTCACACCTGTACGCTCTGAGCCCCCTTCACACCTGTACGCTCTGAGCCCCCCTCACACCTGCAAGCTCTGAGCCCCCCCTCACACCTGCAAGCTCTGAGCCCCCCCTCACACCTGCAAGCTCTGAGCCCCCCCTCACACCTGTACGCTCTCAGCCTCCCTCACACCTGTACGCTCTGAGCCCCCCCACACCTGTATGCTCTGAGCCCCTTCACATCTGTGCACTTTCAGCCCCCCTCATACCTGTGTGCTCTGAGCCCCCTCACACCTGTATGCTCTCAGCCCCCCTTTACATCTGTATGCTCTCAGCCCCTTCACACCTGTACGCTCTCAGCCCCTTCACACCTGTACGCTCTCAGCCCCTTCACACCTGTACGCTCTCAGCCCCTTCACACCTGTACGCTCTCAGCCACTTCACACCTGTACGCTCTCAGCCCCCTTTCACACCTGTACGCTCTCAGCCCCCCCTCACACCTGTACACTCTCAGCCCCCCTCACACCTGTACGCTCTCAGCCCCCCTTCACACCTGTACGCTCTCAGCCCCCCTTCACACCTGTACGCTCTCAGCCCCCCTCACACCTGTACGCTCTCAACCCCCCTCACACCTGTATGCTCTCAGCCCCTCCCACCTGTACGCTCTCAGCCCCTCCCACCTGTACGCTCTCAGTCCCCCATACCTGTATGCTCCTAGCACCACTTATGTCATATACACACAAGCACGTACACACACACACACACACACACACACACACACACACACACACACAGTAGGGTGCCCACGTGTCCTGGATTGCCCGGGATTATCCCGTAATTTATATCTTTGTCCCGGGCACCTTCATTCCGGGACAATACAGTGTCCCGGAATGAAACTGACAATCTGGGAACAGGGGCGGACTGAGCATCCATAGCGCTGGCTCTAGCTCCGCCTCCACCCCCTCACTGGTTCCTATAGCCGCCTTGTGTCTGGCAACCAGTGACGTCACTGCCCAGCGTTGAATGCAGTGGAGCACTGGCTCTAGCTCCGCCTCCACCTCCTCACTGGTTGCTATAGCCGCCCTGTGTCTGGCAACCAGTGACGTCACTGCCCAGCGTTGAATGAGGAGGAGGATTTCACATCCTCCGTGCTAGTGCTGCTGGGAATCACTGCTGGTTCTTTCACCTCCGCACTTGGCTCCAGTGGCTGGCTTGCAGCTTATGTGGGGTGTTTCTGTTCCCACACACTGCAATTACAGTGTGTACTGCATGGCATCTCTCCCTTCCTCCCCCCTCCTGCCCACCTCACACTAACACATGGACTGAAGTCCCCTCCCCCTTTTCCTCGGCTCGGATGTCAGAGACAGGAGAAGGAGGGGGGGGGGGGGGAGAATGGACACAACAGGACGGGATGTGCTGATCTGAGGTTTGTACAGAATATTAATGCTTGGCACTTGCAGGAGAAGGAGACACAGAGACAGGGGGCAAGTTGTCAAAAAAGAATACTTGCAGTGATTTGGGGGGGGGGGGGGGGAATAAGAGCATGCTGTGTGAGCTAGGAGGCACTTTAGCAGAGGAGAGAAATTGTGCTGGGGGAGGGGCAGATTTTTTATTCACCCCCCCTTCCTGCACAATTTCTCTCCCCTCCCAAAGTGTGCCCTCCTAGCACACACAGCATGCTCTTATCCCCCCAAATCACTGCAAGTATTCTTCTTTGACAACTTGCCCCCTTCCCCATCTTCAAAGACAAACTGGATAATTGTACTGTCTGGTATCCTGGGAACTTTGACAGACTATCAGGAGGTGGTATTGCACTCCTCTTCCTCCTCTCTCCACTAACTACCCCCCCCCCCCCGCCATACAGTCCGCACTACTCCCCTGTACATATTAACCCCCCGCCATACACTCCACACTCCTCTCCTGTACATATTAACCCCCTGCCATACACTCTGCACTCCTCTCCTGTTCATATTACCCCCCGCCATACACTCTTCACTCCTCCCCTGTACATATTACCCCCCTGCCATACACTCCACACTCCTCCCCTGTACATATTACCACCCTCCATACACTCCACAGTCCTCTCCTGTACATATTACCCTCCCCACCATACACTCCGCACTCCTCTCCTGTACATATTACCCCCCGCCATACACTTCACACTCCTCTCCTGTACATATTACCCCCTGCCATACATTCTGCACTCCTCTCCTGTACATACTACTCACCACCATACACTCCGCATTGACTATTTAACATTACCACATTATGCACTATATAAGTCATCTCAGACTCTCTTTAACAACACCCCCTTTAAGCCAATATTAAGCGCAATTTAAGACGTCCACTGTTCACCACGACACACTTTGCGTGCTATATTGTTGTTGTTCTTAATGTCTACGGCCCACTTTTGATCTTGCACACAGGTCCGATGATTATCCCTGAATGGCAGTTTGGAAACGTGGTCACCCTAACACACAGGCATGTACACACACACACACACACACAGACATGTACACACACACACACACACACAAACATGGAATGTACACACACACACAGCGACATGTACACAGGCATGTACACACAGGCATGTACACACACAGAGACTTGTACACACAGGCATGTACACACACAGGCATGTACTACACACACACACACACACACATGTACACACAGAGAAATGTACACACACAGGCATGTACACAGTCACACACACAGACTCCCCAGGAAATGGCCAGAGGTGGCAGCAAAAAGCCAAATGTCAGCTCATGACAGAGCAGCAGCCTTTTAAATCACACATACAGGAGCATCCATGGAGCTCTTTTTCACCCAACCCTGTCTTCTCATATCCCTGCCAGTCGGCTGCGCCCGTCCAGACGCTGGGGCAAGTATATGGGCTGTACCCCCCTGATGGTGGCAAAAATACCCCCCACCACAAAATTGAGCACTAATCTACATGCTTACCCCTAAGCATAAACCCCACAAGTACATATCTGCCCCACTGCTGAAATCCCTCCTCCGAGCACAAATCTTTGCCCCCCATCCCCTAAATCCCCCCAACCCAAATACCCCTCCCCCAAAAAAGTCATGCCTCCTACCACAAATACTCTACCCCTCAAAATTCCCTCCAAGTACACATACCCTCTCCCTCCACCTCCTTGCAGTGCCCCTCCCAGCCCACCTCACATGAACCCACAGTGCCCAGGGCAGCCGTTCATCTTGCCCACCCCTTGTCCCGGACCTGCTTTTTTGCACTTGAACTTCCCCACCGGTGTAGCACATTGAGAGGGTGTTCTTGTATTTGCACTAGTAATATTTGGATATTTGAGCCATTTTGACGTTTTTTTGGATTATAATCTATTCCACTATTAGGCTCGATTCATGCTAATGAGTTTTTTGATGCATTTTGCATTTTTCAGAAATGCAGGGAATTTTTTTTAACATGGGTTCCTATGGAACATGTTCACATCAATGCATTTTTGTGCCTCTGCGTTTTTGGAAAGGGTCGGGGACTTTTTTCCCACAAAATGCAGCGTTTTGCATGTAATACAATTCAATGAGCCTGCATCCAAAACATCCAAAGTACCGTGTACCAGGTGTCAAGGTGAACACTGATGATTTTGCCAGGCTTGATTTTTTCATTTGATTTTCACCAAAGACTTACTATTGTGGCCCAGTGCCACCTCTATGCACATCAGTACATAGTAAGCAACCCTGGTTCAAGTTATGCCCGTCCCTTTGAGTGGAGAGAAATTACCATAGAGGAATTCTAGGCCTAACTTTTACTATGGGACAAATTGTACTCCTATTGGTCTACCAACCCCATCCACCCATGCCACTCTTCTCATCCAGTATGCCAAGATTAAGATACCTTATGATTATGCGGTTCCTCCACTATAATAACAACACCGAGTACCCTCCCCAAAATGACCCAGCTTTTGACAAATTATTAAAAATTCGGCCACTCCTAAATTATTTCTCTGAAAAATTCCCCCAGTTATATACCCCTGACCAGAATATCTCTGTGCATGAGGCCCTTGTAAAATTCTCAGTTAGGCTGGGCATCAAACAGTTAATTCCCAGCAAAAGGTCCCGATATGGGGTTAAAATGTACAAACTTTGTTACCGAGCCACCGGGTACATCTACGCCTTCCTGGTGTATGAAGGGAAGGACTCCCAACTGCATCCCCCTGAATGCCCAGAGTATATTGGAGCCAGCAGAAAAGTTGTCTGGGAGCTTGTCTATCCACTCCTTGGAAAGGGATACCATCTTTATGTGGATAATTTTTATACAAGCGTGCCCCTCTTCCGCAATCTTCACTGGAGGGACACCCCAGCATGTGGTACATTAACCACTTTCAGACCGGACCATTTTGCTGGTAAATGACCAGAGGTCTTTTTACACTTTGGCACTGCGCTGCTTTAACTGGTAATTGCGCGGTCATGCAATGTTGTACCCAAACAAAATTTGCATCCTTTTCTTCCCACAAATAGAGCTTTCTTTTGATGGTATTTGATTGCCTCTGCGATTTTTATTTTTTGCGATATAAACGTAAAAAGACCGCAAATTTTGAAAAAAAATGATATTTTCTACTTTTTGTTATTAGAAAAATCCAATAAACTCAATTTTAGTCATACATTTAGGCCAAAATGTATTCAGCCACATGTCTTTGGTAAAAAAAAAGTCAATAATTGTATATTTATTGGTTTGCGCAAAAGTTGTCACATCTACAAACTAAGGTACGTTTTCTGGAATTTACGCAGCTTTTAGTTTACGACTGCCTATCTCATTTCTTGAGGTGCTAAAATGGCAGGGCAGTACAAAACCCCCCCAAATGACCCCATTTTGGAAAGTAGACCCCCTAAGGAAATTGATAAGAGGCATGTTGAGCCCATTGAATATTTTATTTTTTTGCCTCAAGCGATTGAATAATGACAAAAAAAAATTTTTTTTTTTTTTTTACACAAAGTTGTCACTAAATGATATATTGCTCACACATGCTATGGGCGTATGTGAAATGACACCCCAAAATAAATTCTGCTGCTTCTCCTGAGTACGGGGATACCACATATGTGGGACTTTTTGGGAGCCTAGCCGCGTACGGGGCCCCGAAAACCAAGCACCGCCTTCAGGCTTTCTAAGGGCGTAAATTTTTGAGTTCACTTCTCACTACCTATTACAGTTTTGAAGGCCATAAAATGCCAAGATGGCACAAAACCCCCACAAATGACCCCATTTTAGAAAGTAGACACCCCAAGCTATTTGCTGAGAGGCATGTTGAGTTCATGGAATATTTTATATTTTGCCACAAGTTGCGGGAAAATTACAAACTTTTTTTTTTTTTTTTTTTTTTTCACAAAGTTGTCACTAAATGATATATTGCTCACACATGCCATGGGCATATGTGAAATGACACCCCAAAATAAATTCTGCTGCTTCTCCTGAGTACGGGGATACCACATATGTGGGACTTTTTGGGAGCCTAGCCGCGTACGGGGCCCCGAAAACCAAGCACCGCCTTCAGGCTTTCTAAGGGCGTAAATATTTGACTTCACTCCTCACTACCTATTACAGTTTTGAAGGCCATAAAATGCCAAGATGGCACAAAACCCCCACAAATGACCCCATTTTAGAAAGTAGACACCCCAAGCTATTTGCTGAGAGGCATGTTGAGTCCATGGAATATTTTATATTTTGCCACAAGTTGGGGGAAAATTACAAACTTTTTTTTTTTTTTTTTTTTTTCACAAAGTTGTCACTAAATGATATATTGCTCACGCATGCCATGGGCATATGTGAAATGACACCCCAAAATAAATTCTGCTGCTTCTCCTGAGTACGGGGATACCACATATGTGGGACTTTTTGGGAGCCTAGCCGCGTACGGGGCCCCGAAAACCAAGCACCGCCTTCAGGCTTTCTAAGGGCGTTACAGTTTTGAAGGCCATAAAATGCCAAGATGGCACAAACCCCCCCCAAATGACCCCATTTTGGAAAGTAGACACCCCTAAATTTAGGGGTACACTAGTGAGACTAGGTAATAAATGGCGGGTGCCCTGAAACTATAAAAAAATAACTAACCAACCAGCGTCACCTGTAACAGTTATATGGTGATCACTGGTGAAAGGGTTAACTAGGGGGCAATCAGGGGGCTTTATGCGGTAGTATATGGGGGTCCCTGGCGCTATAAAAAGCTGCGGCGAACCTAAATACCTACCTGCCTAACTAGCGTCACCTGTGACACTAATACAGCGATCAGAAAAACGATCGCTTATTAGGCTGGGTTCACACTGGAGCGATGCGGGAACGCCACGAATGCGCGGCGGGTTCCCGCATCGCATGCCTCCCGGCGGCAGTTCACACTGCCCTATGCGAACTGCTGGGAGTGTCAGTGAAATGTTACTGACACCCCCAGATCAGTTCGCATATCGCAGTGCGATCTGCAAACTCGGATCGCATGGTGTGAACACCCATGCGATCCGATTCTGCTGCGGGCCAAAAAAAGGGTCCCGTGCGAATTTGCGGCGGGTGCGGCGGGTGTGGCGGGTGCGGCGGGTGCGGCGAATGGCTGAACTCGAATCGCACAGAGATCGGATGTGATTTGCACTGCAGTGCGGTGCGAATCACATCCGTTCTCAAACCGCTGCAATCTGAACCCAGCCTTAGTGACACTGGCGACGGGGGGTGATCACGGGGTTAAACCTTTATTGGGGGGGTTAGGGGGGTACCTTAGAACTAAAGGGGGCTAACCCTAACTGCCCTAACAGTTATTAGTCACAAATGACACCCGCCGGGTGATCAGGGGGTTAAACCTTTATTAGGTAATAAATGGCGGGTGCCCTGAAACTATAAAAAAATAACTAACCAACCAGCGTCACCTGTAACAGTTATATGGTGATCACTGGTGAAAGGGTTAACTAGGGGGCAATCAGGGGGCTTTATGCGGTAGTATATGGGGGTCCCTGGCGCTATAAAAAGCTGCGGCGAACCTAAATACCTACCTGCCTAACTAGCGTCACCTGTGACACTAATACGGCGATCAGAAAAATGATCGCTTATTAGGCTGGGTTCACACTGGAGCGATGCGGAAACGCCGCAAATCCGCGGCGGGTTCCCGCATCGCATGCCTCCCGGCGGCAGTTCACACTGCCCTATGCGAACTGCTGGGAGTGTCAGTGAAATGTTACTGACACCCCCAGATCAGTTCGCATATCGCAGTGCGATCTGCAAACTCGGATCGCATGGTGTGAACACCCATGCGATCCGATTCTGCTGCGGGCCAAAAAAAGGGTCCCGTGCGAATTTGCGGCGGGTGCGGCGGGTGTGGCGGGTGCGGCGGGTGCGGCGAATGGCTGAACTCGAATCGCACAGAGATCGGATGTGATTTGCACTGCAGTGCGGTGCGAATCACATTCGTTCTCATAAACCGCTGCAATGTGAACCCAGCCTTAGTGACACTGGCGACGGGGGGTGATCACGGGGTTAAACCTTTATTGGGGGGGTTAGGGGGGTACATTAGAACTAAAGGGGGCTAACTCTAACTGCCCTAACAGTTATTACAGTCACAAATGACACCAATGCAAAAAAAAAAAAAAAAAAAAAAAAATGACATTGGTGTCACTGTGACTGGGGGGCAGGGGTAATTGGGGGGGTGATCGGGGGGTAAAGGGGGGGTGTGAGTGTGCCTGGCATGTTCTACTGTGTGTGTAGAGTGTTGGTGCAACTCACCGATCCGCTCTCCTCCGTGTCGGAACGGAAAATACCGACACGGAGGAGAGAATACATCACTTCCTCTCCTGTGTTTACATTACAGGAGAGGAAGTGATGTCACGGGGGATTTCCATTCGTCGAGAGCGATCGCGAGGGGGTGGCCATGAATGAATGGCCGCCCCCTCATCCCGGATCGCTCTCGAAGAAATTCCGACCGCCGCAGGCACCGGGGGGGGGCCCGATCGGGCCCCCCACCCGCGGGCAGGCAGGGACTTATATATACGCCCATATGCCTGCCCGTGCCATTCTGCCGACGTATATCGTCGTGCGGCGGTCGGCAAGTGGTTAAGAGCCAATAGAAAGGGCTTATCACAAAAACTCATCAATCAAAGATAGAGATAGGGGAGATGGCATCTTTGTGGAACCAGGAGCTATTGGCCGTCAAGTGGAGGGACTGTCAGAAACCATGAATCAGACTGAGACAGAAGTACAGTTAATCACACTTGTTTAATAATAATAAAAGGGTAAACAGAGCAAGCGTAGTCAATACATAGCCAGATTTCAGTAACCAGATCGAGTAGTCAGCCAATGTCAGATAGCCAGAGATCAACGTAGTAGTACAGCAAGCAAAATCAGGAGCCAGAAGGGACATCAGCTGAGCAAGTCTTTAACAGGAACACAGGAGAAAGTCTCAGAGATGTGACCAAAGGCAAAGGCAGAGATGAAGTGAGCTGGACGGCTTTAGGTAGGTAGGACTGACGAGCAGATTATCAACATCAGAGTCACTGTGGAGAGAATGGAGCTGGCAATTAGCCGACAGCTGAGCAGCCAGCTCAGAGGGCTGAGCCCAGCCCTGATAGTACCCCCTTCCCAATGACCCCTCCCCCTCAGAGGACCACTTGAGGGGAAAATATCTATGGAAATCACGGAGGAGGACAGGGGCATGTACGTCCGAGGATGAGACTCAAGAGCGTTAATCTGGACCGTACCCCATTCCAATGCACTAAGTACTGTATGCGCCCACGGAACCTACGGGAGTCAACAATGGATCGTACTTCATACTCCTCATAGTTCTCAACCTGTATAGGGTGAGGACATGGCACCAAGGTGGTAAAGCGGTTGCAGACCAAAAGTTTCAATAAGGAGACATGACACACATTAGAGGTGCGCATACCAGGAGGAAGGTACAACGCATAAGCCACTGGGTTAATCCTGTGAAGGATACGGAAAGGCCCAATAAACCAAGGTGCGAATTTCAAAGAAGGAACATGAAGTTGGAGGTTGCGAGATGACAGCCAGACCCTGTCCCCAACCTGGTAGGAAGGCATCTGCAGTCAGCATGGAATCTGTACCTATCATCAGCATGTCGCAAAGCCTCCTGGACTTGTTCCCAAGTGGAACGAAGACCATTGAGATGCTCCTCTAACGCAGGAATATGCTGCAGAAGAAATAAGGGAGGCAACATGAAAGGTTGGAAACCATAGTTTGCCATAAACGGGGACAAATGGGAAGCTGAATTCTAAGCACTATTGTGAGCAAACTCCATCCACGGTCTGACCAGTTGTTATGATGGGCAGAAATATAGCAACGTAGGAATTTCTCCAAGAACTGATTTGCTCGTTTTGCACCCCATTAGGCTGCGGGTGATACGCAGAGGAGAAAGCAAGCTGAATACCCAACTGTGCACAAAAGGCTCACCAGAACCAGGACACAAACTGTTGGGTAACTCCACAATGAAATCCATAGACAGGTGGGCCTCTCTCCATTGGGTATGGGTTGTAGGAGGCCCACTGGAAGGTGCTGTGGAGTCTTACTCTGAGCACACATGGAACAGGCAGCTACAAAAGGCGGTGTAATCAGCATGTAGACTAGGCCACTAGAATTGTTGGGAAATTGCCCAAAAGAGTTGATTCTTCTCAGGATGGCCAGTAGCCTTGGGAGAGTGGTAAGTCTGGAGCAAGGCAGTACGGAGACTCTCGGGAACAAAGCAGCAGTCACAAGGTTTCTCAGAAGGAGCATGGACCTGAGCAGCAAGAATTTTGTCACCCAAAAGGTAAGACTGGTGCAAACCATAGCCAGAATACAATCAGGATAAATCAAAAAAAAGCCCATCGAACCCTTCTAGGAGAGAGGCGCTTATCCTCAGACAAAAATGTGAAATTCTTATAGTCAGTAAGAATAAGAACCGGCACAGTGGTACCTTCAAGGTTCTTTCAGGGCTAAAATGAACAGCCAACAGCTCTCTGTCACCAATCTCGGAATTCTTGGAAAAGTAGCCACATGAATGCACAGTACACTCAGCGTTAGGACGTTGAGACAGAAGGGAGCCAACTCCAGTCTCTGCCAGGGCTGGCTTAGCCCTTCCTCCTCTGGGCTGGCCACTCAGCTGTCAGCTAATTGCCAGCTCTCTTCTCTTTCCACAGTTACCAGCTGTTCCCGATGATACTCGTCTGACCTGCCTATTTAAAGCCTTCCAGCTCACTTTTCCCTTTGCCTTCGCATTGGTCACATCACAAGGAACCATCTCCTGCTGTTTGTTTCAAGACTGGCTTTTTGTCATCCCTCCTGGCTTCTTATCCTGCTTGCAGTTGCTCTTCTTGGATCCCTGACTTCTGGCCTGGCTGATTACCTGATCTGGTTAATGAACTTTGGACTGGCTGACTACCCGATCTGGCTACTGGACTCTGGCTATGCTTGACTACGCTCTTTTCTATTTACCTTTTTATTTTTATTAATAAACAAGTGTGATTTGATTGTACTTCTGTCTCAGTCTGTTTCATGGTTTCTGACAGTCTCAGAAGCATCAACTTCTAGGATAAAAGGTAACGTGGGAGCAGGGTGTGCCAACACAGGAGCAGAAACAAAGGCAACCTTGAGACTCTCAAAGGCCTTAATGGACTCTGGAGACCAACTCTGCGGGTTGCCATCTTTCCTGGTCATATCAGTCAGGGGCTTGACCAGAGATGAGAAGTTACAAATAAACTTCCGTTAATAGTTGGCAAAGCCAAGAAACCGTAGCAGAGGACGTAAACCCATGGGTTGAGGCCACTGTATGACCGCTGAAAGTTTCTCTGGGTCCATCAAAGTCCAGTCCAGGAGGATTCTGGGACTGTGACATCATAAGGGGCGGGGTCACCATGTGACATCACCCGATGACCCTGTCCCTTGTCCCTATATAAGTCGCCGCACAACGCTAGGCTCCCGCCATATGACGGATCTTTGCTTTGACAGTTCTCCATGACATCCCCGAGTGACCCCGTCCCCCTCTGACGCACAGGGACATCCCAATGACAAACCGAAGCATCAGAGGTGGCGGGGCAACCTGTTTAGGTAACCGGGTGGCCCCACCCCCTCTGACTAAATTGAAGCCATAGGGAAGTCCCTGTGCATCAGAGGGGGTGGGGTCACCTGGGAACCTCACGGTGTGGCCCCGCCCTCAGTTACAAAAGAACTGTCAAAGCAAAGACGCATCATACAGCAGGAGCCTCCCATGGAGGCAGGTCAGTCGCATTTTTTTCTTTTTTGATCTGTCGGCGGAGCAAGAGAAGAAGAGGAAGACTTTGTGGGACATTTTTATTTCTTTATTTTTTAATAAAGGACTTGTCCCAAGCCGTGTCATGTAATTTTTACAATTTTCACCCTTTTTTTGTGAAATGGTAGGGGTACATTTGTACCCTGTTACCATTTCACACAGGGGGGAGGCCGGGATCTGAGGGTCCCCTTGTTAAAGCGGGCTTCCAGATTGCAATAAGCCCCCAATCTGTAGACCCCCACAACCACCGGGCAAGGGTTATGGGGATGAGGCCCTTGTCCCCATCAACATGGGGACACGGTGCTTTGGGGGGCTATCCCAATGCACCCTCCCCATGTTGAGGGCATTTGGCCTGGTACGGTTCAGGAGGGGGGGTGCTCTCTCTTCCCCCCCTCCTTTTCTGTGGCCTGCCAGGTTGCGTGCTCGGATAAGGGTCTGGTATGGATTTTTGGGGGGACCCTAACGCCATTTTAAAAAACAAAATGGCACAGGGTTCCCCTTAAAATCCATACCAGACCTGAAGGGCCCGGTATGTAATTTGGGGGGACCCCAACGCAATTTTTTTTAAAAATTTGGTTCGGGGTTCCCCTTAATATTCATACCAGACCCAATGGACTGTGGGGGAATCCCATGTCGTTTATTTCAATAACATTTATGTGTATTGCACGGACCGACAATTCATTATAGCCACAAGTACTTTTAAATTACTTTTTTTCCTTTAGAAATGTAATTTTGTGCAGGGACTGTTGTAAACATGGGAAACATGCGCCACTTTACAAGCATACTATAGACACCCCCCAGGTACGAAATGTAAAGGAATATTTCACTTTTATTGTTTCTCTTTAAGCATTATTAAAATCACTGCTCCCAAAAAAGTCAGTCTTTAAAACTTTTTTTTGCATTGATACATGTCCCCTGGGGCAGGACCCAGGTCCCCAAACACTTTTTATGACAATAACTTGCATATAAGCCTTTAAAATTAGCACTTTTGATTATTCATGTTCCTGTCTCATAGACTTTAACGGTGTTCGCGTGTTCAAACAAATTGTTTGCCTGTTCGCATGTTTTGCTGCGAACCAAACGGGGGGTGTTTGGCTCATCCCTACTATTCAATATAATTGTTCCCTAGTAGAGATAACCCCTGAAGGACAATTTACAAATATATATTTTACAAATATACAAATCGTTATTCACATTTCTCTTAATACAGACTAGATGACAAAAACTTAAAACCATTAAAAATAAGATGTGTTGGATATGAAAGATTATGATTTGGCAGCAGTCTTTGTATGTATGTATGTATGTTGAGACAGATCACAGTATATAAACACAAGTATTGCAGTTTTCTATAATTGTACACACACATTAGCTATCCATACATTGTTCACCATGCAATCAACGCCTATTCGCACAAGGGTAACCAGGTGCGCAAAAGTGTACTGAAGAGATATTCCAATGTAGTATCCCTCCAAGTTGAGTGTGATTCCAGATTTGGGTGGTATAGTGGGAGTGGCTTTAAAGTTGGTGTGTTGATTATACAAGCTTATCCAGAAATGGACTTGTAACTATGGTAAGTTGTATTGATTTAATTGCAAAACAGTTTTGAAAAGTGTCCAGAGTGCTCTTATCTGCATATAATGTTTTTAGATACACAATCCACCTTACATGAAGAAGCTATTCACCATTGATGTGAGGAAGGATCAAAGTTTATAGAGGTAATTACAATGGATGGCTTGCTTGTAACTAAAGTTCAGTTGCGATAGGAAATCTGAAACAGGGGAAATGTTCTAACCCGAAAGATGAACCCCATTGAAGTCTAAGGCCACATACACATGGACGGATTGTCTGCCCAACTAAGTTCGTCAGACAATCCGACAGACAGTCCGTCCAAATTTTGAATGAACGGACTTGACCACACACGATGAACAGACAGTCCGCTGAAAACTTGCGCGATGACGTGTACAGCACGTACGACGGGACTAGAAAAACGACGTCCAATACACTGCAATGCAACCTTCGGCCGTGTAAATCCTTTCTGAGCATGCGCCATACTTAGTCCGTCCAACTTGCCTACACACGAGCGGACTGTCCGCTGAAACCAAGTTTGGACGGACAAAACCAAGTTTCAGCGGACAAAATTACGGAAATTCCGAAAGACAAAGTCCGTCAGACTGTCCGCTGAAAAAGTCCGCTGAAGCCCACACACGAGCGGATTGTCCGCTGAAACACGGTTCAGCGGACTAAGTTGGGCAGACAATTCGCCCGTGTGTACGCGGCCTAAGGGAGCCGAACAGGAAAAAAGTGCCCATTTTGAAGGCTTATATGCAAGTAATTGGCCATAAACGGAGTATGGGCGTCTGGGTACTGCCCTGGGGGACATGAATCAATAAAAAATGTTTTTAAAAAACAATTGTTTTTTCAAGAGCACTGATTTTAATTATGCTTAAAGTGTAACAATAAAAATGAAAAACGTTTTTAAATATTGTGCCTGGAGAGTCCCCTTAATATGCCTGTAAAGTGGCGTATCTGTAGCATGCATAAAACATTCTTAACCACTTGCTTACTGGGCACTTAAACCCCCCTCAGTCCCAGACCAATTTTCAGCTTTCAGTGCTCTCACATTTTGAATGACAATTACTCAGTCATGCAACACTGTAACCAAATTATTTTTTTGTCCTTTTCTTCATACCAATAGAGCTTTCTTTTGGTGGTATTTGATCAGCTCTCGGTTTTTTATTTTCTGTGCTATAAATGAAAAAAGACCGAAAATTTTGAAAAAAAATGAATTTTTCTTCGTTTCTGTGACAAAATTTAGCAAATTAGCAATTTTTCTTCATAAATTTTGGCCACAATTTATACTACTACACATCTTTGGTAAAAATAACCCAAATTTTTGCATATTATATGATCTGTGTGAAATTTATAGAGTCTACAAGCTATGGTGCAAATCATAAAGATTTGCAAAAAAAGATCACATCTGATGTACTAAGGCCTATCTCCATTCTTAAGACCCTAACAAGCCAGGAAAGTACAAATGCCCCCCAAATGACCCCTTTTTGGAAAGTAGACATTCCAATGTATTTAATAAGAGGCATGGTGAGTTATTTTAAGTTGTCATTTTTTTCCCACAATTCTTTGCAAAATTACGATTTTTTTTTTCCACAAAATTTTCATTGTAATAGCTTATTTCTCCCACACGGAATGTGCATACCACAAATAACACCCCAAAATACATTCTCCTACTCCTCCTGAGTATAACGATACCACATGTGTGAGACTTTCGCACAGCCTGACCACATACAGAGGCCTAATTATGAAGTAGCACCTTCAGGCATTCTAGGAGCATAAATTACACATTTCATTTCTCAACCACCTATTACAGTTTTGAAGGCCCTGGAACACCAGGGCAATGGAAACGTCCATAAAATTACCCCATTTTAGAAAGCTAACACCCCAACGTATAATCTATGAGGCATAATGAGTCTTTTCAATGGTTCATTTTTTTCCAGAAGTTTTCGGAAAATGTGGAAAAAAATGAAAACGCATTTTTTTTTTACACAAAGTTGTCCGTTTATAAGATATTTCCAACGCATAGCATTTACATAGCAAAAATAACACCCCAAAATACATTCTCCTACTCCTCCTGAGTATAACGATACCACATGTGTGAGACTTTTACACAGCCTGACCACATACAGAGGCCTAATTTTGAAGTAGCACCTTCAGGCATTCTAGGAGCATAAATTACACATTTCATTTCTCAACCACCTATTACAGTTTTGAAGGCCCTGGAACACCAGGGCAATGGAAACGTCCAGAAAATGACCCCATTTTGGAAAGCTAACACCCCAACGTATAATCTATGAGGCATAATGAGTCTTTTCAATGGTTCCTTTTTTTCCAGAAGTTTTTGGAAAATGTGGAAAAAAATGAAAACGCTTTTTTTTTTACACAAAGTTGTCCGTTTATAAGATATTTCCAACACATAGCATTTACATAGCAAAAATAGCACCCCAAAATACATTCTCCTACTCCTCCTGAGTATAAGGATACCACATGTGTGAGACTTTTACACAGCCTGACCACATACAGAGGCCTAATTTTGAAGTAGCACCTTCAGGCATTCTAGGAGCATAAATTACACATTTCATTTCTCAACCACCTATTACAGTTTTGAAGGCCCTGGAACACCAGGGCAATGGAAACGTCCAGAAAATTACCCCATTTTGGAAAGCTAACACCCCAACGTATAATCTATGAGGCATAAGGAGTCTTTTCAATGGTTCATTTTTTTCCAGAAGTTTTTGGAAAATGTGGAAAAAAATGAAAACGCATTTTTTTTTTACACAAAGTTGTCCGTTTATAAGATATTTCCAACGCATAGCATTTACATAGCAAAAATAACACCCCAAAATACATTCTACTACTCCTCCTGAGTATGGAAATAACACATGTGTGAGACGTTTACACAGCCTGGCCACATACAGAGGCGCAACATGCAAGAAACACTGTCAGCGTTCCAGGGACACATAGCCTGCACATACCAAGAATTACACCCCCAAATACATTATGCTGAGCAAAGGGTAAAGAAAAGATTACCTGTGGTTTTAGAAGCGCAGTTGTCCACAGGAGGATATCACTGGTCCAGGCAGCAGGCAGGGACTTGGTCAGCAACAGCGAACACAGTTTTTTAGGCAGCAGGCAGGGATACTGTCCATATTACAGTCCAGGGTCAGTGCAGAGATGTCAGCAGTGCCAAAAATATTGGTCCTGGTAGTAGGCAGGTCCTTGTGGTGTGGTCATTGCGGCATGATGGCAGTAAGTCCTACAGGCAGCAGACAGAAGTAGAGCCTCGTTCAGGACAGAATGGGGATAGGGGTAGAGGCTTCTCCCTCCCAAATCTCTTTGAAGCCTCCGAGTCTCCAGACCCTAATCTAGGAATAAGAAAACAAAGAAAATTGTTTTCTTCTTCCAGAAAAACTATACTGGAGCCCCTCACATATGTGAGACCCTGTGTTGAATCCCACTAGTCCAGTTGCAGAATACAAGATCAGTCCAAGAGGCAGGCAAATATCGTGGTCAAACAGTCCAAGGTCAGTTCCAGATCAGGCAGAGATATGTACAGAATCGTTAGACAGAAGCATGGTCGAATAACAGTCCAGGGTCAGTTCCATATCAGGCAGAGGTATGTACAGAATCGTTAGGCAGAAGCATGGTCGAATAACAGTCCAGGGTCAGTTCCAGATCAGGCAGCGGTATGTACAGAATCGGCAGGCATAAGAAGGGTCAAATAACAAGCCAAGGTCAGTTACAGAGCAGGCAGTGGCATAAGGGGTGTGAAGGTGTATGAAGGCAGGAACTGAGGATTATGTTTACCATACTTCACTAAAAATTTATTGAAGTATGGTAACGCCGAAAACAGTCGCCTATGCAGAGACCTGGTTGGGAAGGACATTGTGCACAATAATAAGATGTGTCTCTTCTGACTCCTGCTCTGGTACACACCTTACATCTTTTTTGACGTCTTTGGCCTGTTGGTTTGGGGGGGATTTTATCGGGAAAGTGGCGCTCGGAGAGTCGACTAACAACGTCTGATCGGATATTTTCTGGTGGGCCGTTTGGGAAAATAAGGGCAGTGAAAACTTCCTCCTGGTAGCCAAAGAAACGTTTGGGGTTTTGGGTGGCGTTGCGGTAAATGACATAGGAATTATAAATGGCCAATTGAAAAAAATAAATTGCTACTTTTTTGTACCAATGGTATGTCCATCTTGTGACAAGATATGGTTCCATCATTTGGTCGTTGAAGTCGACTCCTCCCATGAACAAATTGTATTCAGAAATGCATTTGGGTTTCTTTACGGGGCCATTCCTTCTGGGGATTTCCACGAAGGTATCGTTGTGGATAGAAGATAACATATACACATCCCTTCTGTCCCTCCACTTCACTGCCAGAACCTCCTTGTTTCTCAGACTTGCGGTTTCTCCTTTTCGCAGCTTCTTGTTCACAAGACTTTGAGGAAAGCCCTTCCGATTCTTTTTTACGGTGCCACATGCTGGCGTCTTCTTCCGGTGAAGGTTGTGGAACAGGGGCAGAGATGTGTAGAAGTTATCTACATACAGGTGGTAGCCTTTATCCAGTAGGGGGTATATGAGGTCCCAAACAATTTTTCCGCTGGATCCCAAGTAGTCCGGACAATTAGGGGGCTGCAGCTGGGTGTCCTTCCCTTCGTACACCATGAATGAATATGTGTACCCTGTGGCTCGGTCACATAATTTGTAGACCTTCACCCCATAGCGGGCCCTTTTGCTGGGCATAAATTGCTTCATTCTAAGCCTGCCGCTAAATTTAATAAGGGACTCATCCACACATATGTGTTGGTCCGGGGTAAACAATTTGGGGAATATTTCTGAAAAATAATTCAGTATTGGTCTAATTTTGTAAATCCGGTCATAATTTGGATCATTTCGTGGAAGGCACTGGGAATTGTCACTGAAATGTAAGAACCTCAGGATCATCTGATACCTGGTTCTGGGCATTACCGCGGAGAAGAGCGGTGAGTGGTGGAGGGGGTGGGTTGACCAGTAGGTACGTAATTGATTTTTTTTGTTGAGTCCCATATTAAATGTGAGGCCTAAAAAAACCTTGAACTCCTCCACCGTTAGGTCTCTCCATTCGTAGGGATGGGCATAATAAGAGGTCGGATTTTGTAAAATAAATTGTTGTGCATACAGGTTGCACTGGGCCACAATTGACGACAACATATCCTCCGTAAAAATTTAATTAAAAAAATCTATTGGCGTAAAATTCTCCGTGTCCACCTGGACTCCTGGCTGGGCAGTGAAAGGGGGAACATTGGCCTCTCCCGAATTAGGAGGAAGCCACAAGGGGTTCTGAAAGGCATAGGGAAGGCCAGCATGGCTCCTAACCCTTTGGGGCTGAGATGACACCCCACTGGTACTTGGCCTTTCTTGCTGGGGCACTGCGGTGCTGGTGGACGGCACTGCGGTGCTGGTGGACGGCACTGCGGTGCTGGTGGACGGCACTGCCTCACTAGAACGCATTCGTTTGATGGGCCGGATATCTTCCTCCTCGGATTCAGTCAGTGTTTCACTGCTGAGGACTGGCTCATAATTTACGTCGGCTTCAGAATCTGAATCTGAAAAGGAATCTGAAGAGGAGAGCTCCCCGTTGCTCTCGTCGGCCCGTGGAAATAATTTGGTACGCCTCCTCAGCGGAAAAGACACGTTTAGCCATGGTAGCACTGATGGGCACTGATGAGGTGGCACAGATGTGCACTGATGAGGTGGCACAGATGTGCACTGATTATACAGATGGGCGCTTTTGAGGTGGCACAGATGGGCGCTTTTGAGGTGGCACAGATGGGCGCTTTTGAGGTGGCACAAATGGGCACTGATGGGTCGGCACAGATGTGCATTGATTTATTGCACAGATGTGCAGATTTATTGCACGGATGTGCACTGATGAGGCGGCAGATGGGCACTGCTGAGGCGGCAGATGGGCACTGCTGAGTCGGCACAGATGGGCACTGCTGAGTCGGCAGATGGGCACTGATGGGTCGGCACAGATGTGCATTGATTTATTGCACAGATGTGCAGATTTATTGCAGGGATGTGCACTGATGAGGCAGCAGATGGGCACAGATGGGCACTGCTGAGGCGGCACAGATGGGCACTGCTGAGGCGGCACAGATGGGCACTGCTGAGGCGGCATAGATGGGCACTGCTGAGGCACAGATGGGCACCGATTGGTACAGATGGGCACCGATTGGCACTGGCGGGCACTGGCAGTGCACAGATGGGCACTGGCGGGCACTGGCGGGCACTGGCGGTGCACAGATGGGGCACTGGCGGTGCGCAAGTGGGCACTGGCAGTGCACAGGTGGGCACAGGTGGGCACAGGTGGGGTAGAGATGGGCACTGGCAGGGTAGATCTGGGCACTGGCAGGGTATATATGGGCACTGGCAGGGTATATCTGGCAACAGATAGCACAAAACAGTCAACTTTTTTTAACTCACACTATCTCTCTCCTCACACGCTATCGCTGTGTGAGGAGACAGATTCGGCAATGGGTGATGATCTCATTTGTTTACATTTGAGATCATCACCTATTGGAGGCGGCGATCGCGCTGTAAACGGCCGCTGTGGTTGGCCGTTTACAGCGATCTGTGTCCACAGATTTTCCCCGATGCGTGCTCCCGGGAGCGCGCGGGGAGCTCTTAAAGGGGACGACGTCAATAGACGTAGTCCCGGAAATTGAGATCCGCGCTGTAGCCGTCATTTGACTATAGCGCGGATCTCAAGTGGTTAAGAAAAAAAAACAAGTTCAATGCCATTTAAAATGACTCGCAGTTACACCAGGCCATTGAAATAAATAAATAAAAGGGCCTCATTCTCAAAACCATGGCCGGTGGTTGTGTGGATCCGCGTGCGGGGGCTTACTGGAATCTGGAAGCCCCCTTTAACAAGGGAGCCCCAGATCATGCCCCCCCATGTTAAAAAATAAAAAAGGAGTATCCCTCAAGGTAAATCCATTGTCAATAAAACTGCCCGCAGACCCAAAAAATAAAAAATGCTCCAGACTCCCACTGAATGCCTGCTCTGTGCTTTGACATTTCTTATATCGGTAAGGGGTGGAGCCACCTACCTACATCACCCAGCGGCACCACCCTCTTATGACTTCACAGACTGGTGCATGCTGGGCTGAATGATGATGGATTTACATCATTTACACAATTTTTTTTACATTTTTTAATAAAGGATTGATCAAAAACTTGTTTTTATAAAAGTTTTTCACTTTTTTTGGTGAATGGGTAGTGTTATTATGTACCCGAGACTCATTCACAAGGGGGGGGGGGGGCATATTCTTATAAGTAATGGTTGTGGGGATGAGGCCCTTGTCCCCATCAACATGGGGAGAAGGTGCTTTGGGGTGGCTCCAAGGCACCCACTCTCCATGTTGAGGGCATGTGGCTGGTATGGTCTGGGGGGGGGGCGCTCGCTCACCCCCACTATCCTGACCTACTGGGCTGCATACTTGGATAAGGGTCTAGTATGGATTTTGGGAGGACCCCACACCATTTTTTTTTAATTTAGTGTGGGGTTCCCCTCCGAACCCATACCAGACCATGCCTTTTTATACCATGTTTTAACTGGCACTTTTCATTTTAACCCATTGACTGAGCTGACTCATCGGTTGTTAAGTGTGCTGGGGCCGGCTTCCCCAAAAAAAAAAAGAAAAGTCAGTAGCTACAAATACGGCAGCTCCTAACTTTGATATATGGACACTTATCTGTCAAGGGAGCCTGTGGTGTCAGGTGCAGCCACCACCATTCCAGGTAAGGGAATATGGCAGTGAAGCTGTTCGGTTTCAGAGCCTGGTCCCTACTGTGCATGCGCATAGTTGCCAACATTGTAAAAAAAATTATAGGGACACTTTTTTTGGCGGAAGGAGGAGTCTTATTATAATTAGGGGCGGGGCATGTTTTTGTAGACGTAATATAGCAAAAAAGAAAAATGGGCGTGGTTTACATGGACTAGAGGGCATGGCTTTTATGGGCATGGTTCAAATGGGGGTGTGGTTAGAGTCTGAGATGAATGAGAGGGGAAAAGAGGGAGGGAGAGAAGGAAACAAAGGGGGAAGGAGAGAGAAGGAAAGGAAAGAGGGATGGAGGGACAGCAGGCCCAGATCCTACACCACAATAGAAATGTGTATTCCAGAGTTTAACAAATCAGCACATAAAGCTACTCCAAGCACTTGGTGTTAATGCTTCAATTATCCCAGTACCATGGTTGTTGCAACTGAGCTTGCCTTAAAGAGCGATCTGCGTCCCCCAGCAACAGAGCCCTCCCTCCTTCAGTTTCCCCAGCAGCTGGCAGCAGCTGAGCCTGCATTACAGAGCGATCTGTGTCCCACAACAACAGAGCTTTGTTGTTTACTTCCAGACTTTCAATAGAGTACTAAAAAAAGTCTGCTAAAAAATTCAAGGAACTGGCGTGCAGTAAACCTTAAGGTCTAATGCTGCATACACACGACCGGACTTTCCGTCAGAAAAGGTCAGACGGAATCATTTCATGGGATATTCCGATTGTGTGTGGGCTTCAGTTGACTTTTTTTCAAAAAGTCTGATGGACCTAGAAATAGAACACGTTTTAAATCTTTCCAAAGGTATCAACTCCTATTGGGAAAATCGTTTGTCTGTATGATAGTCCGACGGACCAAATACGACGCAAGGGCAGCTATTGGCTACTGGCTATTGAACTTCCTTTTCTATTCTTGTTGTACGTCATCGTGTTTCGAAACAAATAGACTTTGGTGTGATCGTGTGTATACAAGTCAGATCGGTCGAAAACTCCATTGGAAACTCTGTCAGAAAGACTGTCAGAGTTTATTCTGATGAAAAGTCCAGTCGCGTACGCGGCATAAGAGATTGTTCTGTGCTCAGAGAAAAATTGGCTTGGCCTCCTTCAGGATGGCGTTGCATTTCATTCTCCCTTGCTTCGGAAAATAAAACACTACCATCTTGCTTGTTTGAATTCGAGTTTTATTCCTCCTGATTAGAGAAACAAAGAAGTTCAATGTTTGTCATGTTACTATTTCTGACCTTGGCTATTTGCCTTGGACTAGAATATCCTGAAAATGAGCTCTGAAGCCTTGAGTGCTGACATCTGACATATTGTGATCCAAGCTCCCACTTCCAGTTCCTTTTGCAGATTCAATACCCAGAGCCAATTTGGCTTATCTAAAGTAATGATCTCCATATGCATTGGCTCAGGAAGCCTGTTTGAAAGCATGGAAATAAAAGCATGGAACACTCACAGGTCTGTTTATACCGTAGGGCAAATGGGGCAACTGCCCAGGGCCCTGTCATTGTTTTGAGGCCCAAAGCAGAACTGCCCCTTAAGCTTGCACTGTCCACAAATTGGGACCCCCATCGATGCTGCAGACAGCAATGCAGGCAGCCGGCATCAGCGCACAGTGCTGCATATTCTTGAGCAAGGAGCGGGCCATGAGCGTACGGGGCCTTGTGCTCCACTGATGCTCTGACCCCGTCCCTTGCTATGCATGCTGTGCTGGCTGTACATTGGAGGCCTCGGGTAGGACCACAGAGTGGAACAGAAATCTGAGTGCTGGGTGGTAAAGTGTGGCAGCCAACACCACTGGTGTAAGCCTGCCCGCGGATGGTGATCGGAGCTGAACTGGCAAGGAGTACCAGGTAGGTCTTTCTCCTCCTCTGACTCCCCATATATAGCTTTTCAAAACCCTGACCAGTCCAGGCTGGGGCTGTATTTATTACAGAGCAGGCAGCATGGTCCACCAGACCATACAGAGATCCCCTGAGGAAGACACGTGACCCTGTGTAAAAAACACGCAGAGGGGAGGGGCTAGGACGTTGAAGGCACTCGGGGCTCTATAGTGATTTTAGGAGATGATCAAGATTTTGGATGTGCGGCTCTATGTTGCGCTTTAAACCCATGCTCTTATTAGTGTGGTGAGTTGGAAGCACCCGCATATTGTGAGTACCCTGTAGATTTTAATAAACACATGTTAAAGTATTTTAAACAATTCAAGCACTATTGGAGTCTTTCTCTCTGCATATACTCTGCTGCTGACATACTAAGGAGGAGATCTTGAGAGAAGTTTAGGAGCGAGCTGTGTTGGATAACTCACTGAGTCCTGGGGTGGCTTACAGGCATTTTTGACCCTGCTAAATTGGGGGTCGCAGTCCCAGAGGTGAGCCTATACCCATCGATGGGGAGCATGAGTGAGGAGATTCGTTGGTGCTCTGGAAGTTATACATATAGGTTTTTACAATTACATTTAGTTGTTCATCAATCATACATTTGTGGAATTTTCACTGTTTTATTATGGACTTTTTTGCGCTTTATTATAAAGACGTTTTATTATGTACTTTATATGTTGTTTGATTCAATGATTTTGATATTTGTTTTTATTTAATGATTTAGCGCTGTACTTTTTGGTGCACATGCATATGGGGATGTGATCAGTGCTAGAAGCTGGTCTTTTGAATACCTTTCACAGACTGTGGGGGTTATTTACTAAAGGAAAATACACTTTGCACTACAATTGCACTTAGAAGTGCAGTCGCTGTAGATCCGAGGGGGACATGCAATGAAAGTAAAAAACAGCATTTTTGCTTGTACATGATTGGATGATAAAATCAGCAGAGCTTCCCCTCATTTTAGATCTACCCCTCAGAACTACATTCACTGCACTTCCAAGTGAACTTTTAAGTGCACTACCAGTGCACTTGTAGCGCAGAGTGGATTTTCCTTTAGTAACTCAACCACTGTGTTTTTTTAGTACATATATAGTTATTTTTGGTTTTTGGGTAGCTCAGAAGACTCTAACATATTTAAGTTCTGTATTTTACTGCCTGGTGGCCTTATTTTAGGCCTGGTTTACATGTATGTGAGTTTTCCCAGGCACAACAGCACAATCATTTGAATGGGCTGTCATGCCTGCGTTTCCTGCAGAAAAAAGTTGCATGCAGCATTTTAAAAATGAACTGGTCTTGAAATCCTTTCTGCTTTTGCACCATGTGACATACCTGCAGTTCCTGCCCCGGCAAACTTGCTGCGTTTTTAGATGCGTGGGCCACACTTTTAAAAACACAGTGTGTTTGTGTGTGCAGAGACTACAGGCAAGTCGCATTGGTGCAAAAGCAGAATGGATATCAAGGCAACTGCATTAACCATTTCCTGCCCACCATATAGCAGAATGATGGTCATAAAGTGGTTGCATTAGTCTGACTGGGCATAATATAACGTCAAGCAGGATAAGATGCTCTTGCACATCCCTGGGGGGCATGCAGCACGGCCAGGGGCGTACCTAGAGTGTTTGGCACCTGGGGCAGATCCTACACCTGGCACCCCCCCCCCCAACTTTTAAATGAAAAAACACCCACAATTTTTTTTCATTTTCTTGAGAATATTTATTGCACAAATTTGTAAACTTTCCATCAACTTAAAAAAAAAAAAAACATTGGAAAATAAGTTATTAACTTACTTAAACTTATTTCAATTATTTATAACATTTAATGAACAGATAATACTGCTTATTTTTAGACATGTGCAGAGTAAAATATTTCATTTCGGAATTTCGTTTTCGTCTGAAAACTTAATTTATTTAGTTACTCCCGAAATTCGTTTTTATTTATTTCGTTTTTCGTTCAAAAATTGCATTCGTCCGAAAATCCACATGAATTACGGTCGAATCTGTCTTTGAAGGCTTATGGTGTCTGTCGAATGTATAAAGAGGATTAGACGGAGCTAGTATATAGCATACTTTAGAACCCTATTAAAGTCTATGGGACTCCAACGTTCAAAATCTAAAGTGCTAATTTTAAAAACTAATTTGCAAGTTACTGTCCTAAAAAGTGTTTGGGGACCCGGGTCCTGCCCCAGGGGACATGGATCAATGCAAAAAAAAGTTTTAAAAACTGACGTTTTTTCGGGAGCAGGGATTTTAATAATGATTAAAGTGAAACAATAAAAGTGTAATATTCCTTTAAATTTCGTAGGGGGGGGGGGTGTCTATAGTATGCCTGTAAAGGGGCTCATGTTTCTGGTGCTTAGAACTGTCCCTGCACAAAGTGTCATTTATGCAGGAAAAAAAGTCCTTTAAAATCACTCGCAGCTATTATGAATTGTCGGCTCCGTAATACAGAGAACACTCATTGAAAGTCATTGATAAAATAAATAAATAAATAAATAAATAAATAAATAAAAAAGCGTGGGGGTCCCCCAAATTCAATTACCAGGCCCTTCAGGTCTGGTATGGATATTAAGGGGAACCCCGTGTCAAATTAAAAAAAAAATTGACGTGGGGGGTCCCCCTAAAAATCCATACCAGACCCTTTATCCGAGCACGCAACCTGGCAGGCCGCAGGAAAAGAGGGGGGGGCGAGAGAGCGGCCCCCTCCCTCCTGAACCGTACCAGGCCACATGCCCTCAACATTGGAAGGATGCTTTGGGGGTCTGTGACCCCTCAAAGCACCTTGTCCCCATGTTGATGAGGACAAGGGCCTCATCCCCACAACCCTGGCCGGTGGTTGTGAGGGTCTGCAGGCGGGGGGCTTATCAGAATCTGGAAGCCCCCTTTAACAAGGGGACCCCCAGATCCCGGCCCCCCCCCGTTTGAAATGGTAAGGGGGTACTTTACCCCTACCATTTCACAAAGAAAGTGTAAAAAATAGTTAAATAAGACAAACACACTTTTGAAAAATTCCTTTATTAAAAATAAAAAAAAGATTCCAGCGGTGGTAATCCACTCTTGCTATCCAGCGACGGACGGTCATCTCTCCAGCGATGGCTCATCTGAATCAGTGCAGCGAATCCATCCTTCTTCTGTCTCCACGGAGGAGACACTGCAGGGATTCCGGCGGCCTGACGTTTCTTATATACGGAGGGCGGGGCCTCCGTCACCTGACCCCGCCCCCCTCTGACGCAAGGGGAAACCCGGGGTTCCCCGTGACGTATGGGTGACCCCGCCCCCCTCTGATGTAACGGAAACCTGCCTGTGTTACATCAGAGGGGTGCGGGTCACCCATACGTCACAGGGAACCCCGGGTTTCCCCTTGCGTCAGAGGGGGGCGGGGTCAGGTGATGGGTGGCCCCGCCCTCCGTATATAAGAAACGTCAGGCCGCCGGAATCCTTGCAGTGTCTCCTCCGTGGAGACAGAAGAAGGATGGATTCGCTGCGCTGATTCAGATGAGCCATCGCTGGAGAGATGAACGTCCGTCGCTGGATAGCAAGAGTGGATTACCACCGCTGGAATCTTTTTTTTATTTTTTTTTATTTTTAATAAAGGAATTTTTCAAAAGTGTGTTTGTCTTATTTAACAATTTTTTACACTTTCTTTGTGAAATGGTAGGGGTACTTTTGTACCCCCTTCCCATTTCAAACAGGGGGGGGGGATCTGGGGGTCCCCTTGTTAAAGGGGGCTTCCAGATTCTGATAAGCCCCCGCCCGCAGACCCCCACAACCACAGTCAGGGTTGTGGGGATGAGGCCCTTGTCCTCATCAACATGGGGACAAGGTGCTTTGAGGGGTCACAGACCCCCAAAGCATCCTCCCAATGTTGAGGGCATGTGGCCTGGTACGGTTCAGGAGGGAGGGGGGGCGCTCTCTCGTCCCCCCCCCCCTTTTCCTGTGGCCTGCCAGGTTGCGTGCTCGGATAAAGGGTCTGGTTATGGATATTTAGGGGGAACCCCACGTCAAATTTTTTCTTAAATTTGAGGCAGGGTTCCCCTTAATATCCATACCAGACCTGAAGGGCCTGGTAATTGAATTTGGGGGACCCCCACGCTTTTTTTTATTTATTTATTTATTTTTATCAATGACTTTCAATGAGTGTTCTCTGTATTACGGAGCTGACAATTCATAATAGCTGCGAGTGATTTTAAAGGACTTTTTTTCCTGCATAAATGACACTTTGTGCAGGGACAGTTCTAAGCACCAGAAACATGAGCCCCTTCACAGGCATACTATAGACACCCCCCCTACGAAATTTAAAGGAATATTACACTTTTAATGTTTCACTTTAATCATTATTAAAATCACTGCTCCCGAAAAAACTGCCGTTTTTAAAACTTTTTTTTGCATTGATACATGTCCCCTGGGGCAGGACCCGGGTCCCCAAACACTTTTTAGGACAGTAACTTGCAGAATCTTTTCTCTCTGTCAAATCTTTTTTCTCTGTCGAATATTTTCTCTATATAATCTTAGACTAATAGAGGTAAGGTTAGGCACATTCGACCACAGGTTCTATAGACAGATTGTTATTGTCAGAGTCATGTCGAATCTCCTATTCTATATCGAACTGTTGTAACAATGAAAACGAAAAGGGGGCGTGGTTTCGCTATGCAGCAGTGAAGACGTGTCGTCTCTGAGCTCCGGCCCTGACCCCGCTTCTAACGCACCTTATCACCGCATGAACCCCTCAGCACACTCGGGCACGATGGGCAGGAAAACCGGCAAGTCCCTGCCGAAAAAGGGAGCTCCCGACGGGTCGATTAAGCGCTTTCTAGCGGAGCCGGACGAGGTGGGTGACATGGATGGTCTAGGCCGCTCTCCCCTGAGCTCGAGCGGGCTTGCCGGCCCCGCCCACCGCCTCAGGCCTGAACACAGAGCTCAATCCCCGGCCTCGTCGGTGGGATCTGCGGATGAAGACCGTGATCCGCGACATTCGGAGGTAGCAGCACTGGTGAGCGGGCTCCCCACCAAGTCTGAGCTGGCCTCCATGCTCATGGGGCTCGAAAAATCTATTAAGCGGGAAGTGTCCGCTGTCCGTTCGGACCTGGCGCAAGTGTTGGACCGCGTAGAGGAGACGGAGCTACGCTTGGACAAGCATGCAACCGCCATTAGATCTTTGCAGGCGACCACCCGTTCCCTTGCTATAGCACACCGGTCGGCCCTCTACAAGATCGAGGACCAGGAAAATCGGAACCGCCGGAACAACATCCGTATCCGGGGGTTGCCGGAGGCAACCGGTGATGAGGATCTTCTCCCTACGGTCCGGGGTATTTTCAATGGCCTCCTAGGGAATGCAGCAGATCATCCCTTAAAAATTGACCGCGTGCATAGGGCCCTTAGGCCACGTAACATGGATGTGGACAATCCGCGGGATGTGATCTGCAGGATTCATTACTTTGAGGAAAAGGATCGCATTATGCAGAAGCTTAAGGGAACGCAGGTGTTGGACTTTGACGGAGCATCGCTTTCTTTCTTCCCCGATCTGGCCAGGGAGACACTGGAACGCCGCAGGGCCCTGCGGCCCCTAACTGAACAACTGCGCTCGGCCTCCATCAATTACAGATGGGGCTTCCCGGCTGCCCTAATTGCTCGTAGAGATGGGAAAACGGTGCTTCTGCGGTTCCCTGAGGACCTTGAGAAATTCTGTGCAGACCTTAACATCTCTCCGCCTGAGCTCCCGGGCTGGCAGGAAGGCATCCCGCCTCTGGAGAACGTCCCTGAGGCGACTTGGCAAAAGGTGTCTCGCAAGCAACGTGGTCCATCCTTCGGCTTGCCGGCTAGTCAGCCGTAGTGTGCATGCTGGCTATTGCCTTTAGATCGGATGTTTGGTCCTATCGACCGGTCGTACCTGGTTTCGCAAGTACATTTTAGTGCATTACCGTGCCTTCATTCCTTTTTGCATGGCGTTTGTTCTTTTTCTCTGTTTTTCGGTTCTATTTTTGGTTCACAATTTTATTTTTTATTTTTTTATTTTTTGCACTTACGCCCTTACTTGCTGCGTTGCACGTGATATGCGACGTAGGGGGGCCTGGAGCTGCCCGGGATTCGTGGAACAAGTGCTTGTGAGACTTATGTCTGGCGGTTACTTACTTACTCCCTTCCTTATATCATAAGATTAATGTGTATGTGGGAAGCTTGAGCTCCTTATTTCCACTTTTGCCTCTGGTTCTATGTTTAGTTACAGGGGGTGGTTCATTTACTTTAGTGTTTCCTTACGCAAGGTGCTTATATGTATAAGTGTGATTATATGTTTGTTATGTGGGGGTCGGGGTCGGGGCTGCGGCATGTCACTCCTGTTATGGGTGGCCGTGGACTGCTGCTGCTGGCTGGCCCCTCCTTGTGCCTGGAGGGGGGGCATCGGATGGATCCTTCTCTCCGGACCTCTGCCGGGCTCTCGGCGGGGGGATGGGGGGTGGGGGTTTGTCTGACTGCCCCCGCGCTTCGGTGCAGGCGGCTGCGAGCTCGTGTTGCCCTCGGACTGATTGGGGCTTCGGCCTCCGGTGCCGAGGAGATGATGGCTATTGCTTTTGCTGACCTGCTCATTCTCTCTTCTCTCTTCTCTATTTCTTCTCTTCCGCCTTTTTCTTACCCTCTCTCTTTACCCCTCTGTCTCCCTACCCCTCTGCCTCTGGTCCTGTCTCGTGATTGCAGTGTATTTGTTCTAGACCCTGGCGGTAACCTATGGCCACGTTAGAATTATTATCATTTAATGTGCGGGGCTTACACGCCCCTGGTAAACGCCATAACTTATACCGTGAGCTGGATCGCCTGCGGGGGGACGTGGTCTTCCTGCAGGAAACCCATCTTACTCACACTTCGTCGGTGAAATTGTTCTCGCCGAAATACCCCACGTGGTATTATAGCTTATCTGATGTGCACAAAGCAAAGGGTGTGGCCATAGGGTTCCGCAGGGGTACTCCTTTTCAGTTGATTGACATGTTATGTGACCCACTCGGACGCTTTCTGTTCCTTAAAGGTAGCCTAGGGGGACTGCAGTGTACGCTGGCGACCCTCTATGCACCGAACCGTGACCAAGCCACCTTTATAGCTGCAACGCTGAGAGGGCTGAGGGACTTTGCTAGCGGATGCGTTGTCCTAGCCGGGGACTTTAATACACCGTTGGAGCCCCTGCTTGATACCTCCTTGGGAAGGTCCTCGGTTTCATATAAAAGCCTGGCGTTTATCCGTAAACGCCTCTTTGACGCTCAGTTAATTGAGGTTTGGAGGACAATGCATCCGAGGGCGAGGGACTACTCATATTTCTCGAGTGTTCACCAATCTTACTCCAGGATTGATTATTTCTTCCTTGACCATCACCATCTCTCTCTCTTGGCAAATTCCAATATAGCATCGTCGCCCCTGTCTGACCATGCCCCTATTTTACTTACCCTTAATATTTCTTCACTGCCCCATAAAGCTACCAACTGGAAGTTGAATGAGAACCTGATTAGTGAGGAGGCAGACATCATATCTATGCGGGATGAACTCACCCAATATTTTCTTGATAACGCCCAACCGGACATTTCCCCGGGAACACTTTGGGAGGCCCATAAGGCTCACATACGGGGTAAGTTTATGGAATTAGGGGCTAGGAGGAAAAGGGAAGCGGTATTGCGACAGTCTAAGCTATTGTCGGACATTGCTTCTCTTGAATCCCAACATAAGGCCAGCTTGGCGCAAGCTACCCTTCACTTACTAACGGAGAAAAGGGAGGAATTGAAGGGTTTATTTCATGAGCAGTGGAAGCGAGAAGCCCGTAGAGTGTCCCAAACTTATCACGAATGGGGTAATAAGCCGGGGAGGCTTCTGGCGCGCTCTCTACGTCTGACTAAGACTAGGACGTATATTGAAAAAATTAAAACCCCTTCTGATACACTTAGGTATGAGACCTCCGGAATTGCCAAAGAATTCCAGGCATTTTATCAAGCTCTCTACCGAGTTCCCTCAGCGGTGCCGGATGTGGAGACTAAAAAGTCTTTAATCCGGGAGTATTTACAGCAGGCGGATTTGCCCAAGCTGGACCCGGCGGTCCTTGACTCTTTGGATGGGGAACTCTCGGTCCAGGAGTTCAGTGTGGCACTGAGGGCTATGGCGAGTGGCAAGGCCCCTGGTCCAGATGGCTTTACGGTCTTGTATTATAAGACCTTTGCAGGGACCTTGCTGCCCCGCCTGGCCTCTTACGCGAACACGATATCGAGGGGGGGGTCTTTTCGCCCTGAAACTTTGCACGCACATATCTCTGTGCTTCCTAAGCCGGAGAAAGATCCTAGCCTATGCGGGAGCTATCGCCCAATATCCCTCCTGAACGTAGATGCTAAATTATACGCTAAAGTTCTCGCGAATCGGTTACTTCCTCTCCTCCCGCGCTGGGTTTCTAATGCGCAGACTGGGTTTATTCCGGGTAGGGAGGCACGTGACAATGCCCTTCGCACTTTCTCCTTGATGGACTTTGTGCGGAAGACCTCCCAGTCCACCCTGTTACTTTCCACGGATGCTGAAAAAGCGTTTGACAGGGTGGACTGGGAGTATCTGATGGCCACCCTATCTCATCTGGGAGTCGGGCGGACTCTCTTGTCCCACATCGCAGCTTTATATCAATCCCCAACGGCTCAAATTCGGGTTAATGGCTCCTTAAGCGACTCGTTTACGCTATATAATGGTACGCGTCAGGGGTGCCCCCTCTCCCCGCTCCTCTTCGCCATCTCTTTAGAACCCTTCCTCTCTACAATTAAAAATAACCCAAACATTCATGGGATCACTGTTGCAGGTACCGAACACAAATATGCGGCCTATGCCGATGACATCCTGTTTTATGTCCAACAACCCCTGATTACCCTCCCCAATTTGATGTCTGCCTTCGCACAATTCGGCCTTATATCCAATTTTAAAATCAACATGTCCAAGTCGGAAATTCTAAATGTCACTGTCCCGGTGGAGGAGGTTCATCGTCTCCAAGCTTCCTTCCCATTTACATGGCAAGCCCACAAAATGAAGTACCTTGGTATTTATCTTACCTCCAAGCCACAAGCCCTCTTTAGTGCTAATTACATTCCCCTCCTTAACGCCATTCGATCTGATCTACGTCGATGGTCACAGGTTGCTCATTCATGGCTAGGTAAGATTGGGGTGATTAAAATGAATGTCCTGCCCAGGGTGTTGTTCCTCTTCCAGATGGTCCCTATGGGTATCCCGGCGAGTTTCTTCGGGATCCTGGAGTCTCTGATTGGTCAGTACGTGTGGAGCAGAAGGCGTCCGAGGTTGTCCAGAGCTCTTTTATATAGGCCCAAGCGGCTGGGGGGGTTGGCTCTGCCGAATGTTAAATTGTATTATATGGCTACTGTCTTATGCAGGATTTCGGATTGGAAATTTCATAAATATTCAAAACTGTGGGTTGCTCTCGACCATGCACTCAGTGGCACTGACTTATACACTCTAGTTTGGATTCCCCGGAAATATAGGTCGGTGGCTCCTAATACCTCCACTCTGACCCTCTCTACTCTCCGGAATTGGGACTTGCTCTGTAGTAAACATGGGTGGCTCTCAAACTCCCCCATCATGCCTTTGACCGGACATAACTACTTCCCTCCGGGAAATATTGACCCCAGAATCTATTCCTGGCAGCTGGCGGATTCTCCCCTTTTGCACCATGTTACCAACCATGCGGGTATTCTACCCTTGTCGCTACTGATTCCCTCTGCGAGGGCGACTCTTATGGATCAATGGACTTACAGACAACTAGTGGATTTTGTTCATTCCCTCCCGAAACCTCTTCGCTCTCTTTCGGATTTAACCCCCATTGAATCTGCTTTTATAGAAGACCAACCGGTGGAGCGGCCCTTGTCCTTTTTTTACCACGCCCTACAGCTTCTGTCGTCTAAAGGTCTCCCCACCTTCTTGGCCAATTGGGAGCATGATTTGCACAGCACGATCTCGGAGGCACAAAAATTCACTATCTTGTCTATGGCCCACTTGTCTTCTACGGCTTCAAGGGCTGCAGAGGTGAACTATAAGTTGTTAACGAGATGGCATTATACCCCGGTTGTCCTGCATAAACTCTTCCCGCAAACGTCACCTCTCTGCTGGAGAGGTTGTGGGGAATGTGCCTCTCACGCCCATATCTGGTGGTTTTGTCCCCTGATCAGACCGTATTGGGTAGCGGTTTTACACTGGCTGAAGGTTATTTTAGGGTATGAGGTTCCGAATGATCCCTGGGTAATACTATTTCACTGCACAGGCTCCCCAGCAGGGGCCTATAAGAAGTCTGTGACCCCTCATCTGCTTAACGCTGCAAAAGCGCTTATTCCACGTCAGTGGAAGCAATCCACGATCCCATCCCTTCGCCAATGGCTATTGGAAGTGGATCGTACGTATCACCTGGAAGATCTTACCTACTCCCTCCGAGGAAAAGCGGACTTGGGGAAACGGATTTGGGCCTGCTGGGTAGCCTTTAAGTACTCATCAGATTATGTGCAAATAATGGCGCACCCTGGGTGAACCCTTAGGTTCGGATGTTATTCTTTCTTATTTTTTATTTTCTTGAGTGTTATTTATTTTTTGGCTCGAGACAGGACCAGGCAGCTCCCCTCGTCTTTCCTTCCCCCTCTTTGTCTCCCCTCCTTTTTCTCCTCTTTTTTTCTTTCTTCATCCCCCCCTCTCCTTAATTTCTCAGACTATACTCTCTCTTTGTCTTCTGCTCTTTCTTTCATCTCTTTCTTTTTCTTCAGTGACTTGGTTCAAAACACGATGGTTGGTCTATCAAGGGTTGCGGGATTGTTATAATTGCTACCCAAGCGCTTGGGTTGGAGAGCACTTCCGTTATGCATATCGGGTGTGCTTCGCTGGTATTTAGATGCTCCCTAGTTGAAGTGTGTGGTTGGCAAGTTATAGTTATAGGTTCCGTCACATGTATCTTTTGTAACCCTGATGTTACTCACTTTGTATGGTATATTGCTGACCTTACACTGTATGTCACTGTTTTCTTATGCTTTATTCTCTAATAAACACAAATTAAACAAAAAACAATGAAAACGAAAATAAAGCATTTATTTATGTTGGATCTTTCGTTTTTCTGATTCTGTGCTTTCGTTATCGTTTGTCAAAACGAAAACGAAAACGAAAATAGCTGAAATTCGGACGAAAATGCATTCGGACGAAAACGAATGCACATGTCTACTTATTTTAAGCAAAAAACAGATCCAAACTCCAAAGTGACCGCTCAGTCTATATTGAAAAAGGAGTCATTCACATTCTCTGCCTTCGAGCCTTCAGTTCTGCAAATTGATCAATGACTGCATCAAGTTAATCGTCTTTGCATATTCATGTTCAATTGAAAGTATGGCCAGATTTGTCAATCTTGCCTCACTCATGGTAGAGCGGAAGTAGTTTTTTTATTCATTTTAATTTTGAAAAACTTCTTTCACATGAAGCAATGCTCACACAGAGAGTCAAAAAGAATCTAAAACACAGTGACAAATTAGGCAAAGATTCACAAAAATCCCATGAAACTAATTCAATACAGGGCATTTATACAGCTTCCTTACCAGACCAATTTTTAGCTTTCAGTGCTCTCACACTTTGAATGCCAGTTACTCAGTCATGCAACACTCTACCCAAGCAAAATTTTTATCATTTTTTTCATACAAATAGAGCTTTCTTTTGGTGGTATTTAATCACCACAGGGATTTTTTTTTTTTTGCGGCATAAGTGAAAAAAGAGTGAAAATTTTGAAAAAAAAAAAAAAACACTTTTTTTTTAGTTTCTATGATAAAATTTTGCAAATAAGTCATTTTTGTTCATAAATTTGGGCTAAAATTTATACGGCTACATCTCTTTCGTAAAATAAACCAAATTAGTGGATATTATTTAGTCTCTTTGAAAGTTATAGAGTCTACAAGCTATGGTGCAAATCATTGAAAATTGATCACATCTGATCACACCTGATGCACTGACAGCCTATCTCATTTCTCGAGGCTCTGAAATGTCAGGAAAGTACAAATACCCCCCAAATGACCCCTTTTTGAAAAGTAGACAGTCCAAGGTATTTAGTAAGAGGCATAGTGAGTTTTTTGAAGTTGTCATTTTTTCCCACAATTCTTGGGAAAAATAATGTTTTTGTTTTTTTACAAAATTGTCATAATAATAAGTTATTTCTCATACACAGCATATGCATACTTCCAATTACACCCCAAAATACATTCTGCAACTGTTCCCGAGTATGGCGATACCACATGTGTGGGACTTTTACACAGGCTAGCCACACAGAGAAGTCCAAAATGCAGAGAGCACCGTAAGGGGTTCTAGGAGCATAAATGACACCTCTAATTTCCTAACGACCTATTACATTTGTGAAGGCCCTGGAGCACCAGGACAGTAGAATTACCACAAAATGACCCCATTTTGGAAAACAAACACCCCTAAGTATATTCTATGAAGCATTATGAGTCTTTTGAGCAGTTAATTTTTTTTACACAAGTCTTCAGAAAACGTGGAAAGAAAATTAATATTTTTTTTTTTTTTTACACAAAGTAGTCCATTTATAAGATATTTCTAACACATAGCATGTATATAGCAAAAATGACACACCAAAACACATTTGGCTACTCCTCCTGAGTATTGCGATACCACATGTGTGAGACTTTTACACAGCCTGGCCATATACAGAGGTCCAACATGGAAGTGGTATTTTCAGGCGTTCTAGGAGCATAAATTACACATCTCATTTTGTTCCTACCTATCACACTTTTGAAGGTCCTGGAACACCAGGACAATAGAATTACCCGCAAAATGACCCCATTTTGGAAAGCAAGCACCCCAATGTGTATTCTATGAGGCATGGGCTGCAAATAGGTACTCGGATACTCCGACGGGCTGGTGACAGGTACTCGGGTACTCCGACGGGCTGGTGACAGGTACTCGGGTACTCCGACGGGCTGGTGACAGGCACTCGGATACTCAGATGGACTGTGACAGGTACTCGGATACTCAGATGGACTGTGATAGGTACTCGGATACTCAGATGGACTGTGATAGGTACTCAGGTGAGCTGTGACAGGTACTCGGGTACTCAGATGGGCTGACAGGTACTCAGGTACTCAGATGGGCTGACAGGTACTCAGGTACTCGGGTATTCAGATGGGCTGGGACAGGTACTCAGGTACTCGGGTACAAAGATGGGCTGGGACAGGTACTCGGGTACTCAGATTGGCTGGGACAGGTACTCGGGTACTCACATGGGCTGACAGGTACTCGGGTACTGACATGGGCTGACAAGTACTCGGGTACTCACATGGGCTGACAGGTACTTGGGTTCTCACATGGGCTGTGATGGGTGAGGACAGGTACTTTGATGGGTGGTGACAGGTACTTTGATGGGTGGTGACAGGTCCTCTTTATTGGGGGGGTAATCAGTGTGTGTTGGTGTACACTGAGCGGTAACGAGATGTTACCGCAATCTCCTCCTCACACATGATCAGTGTGTGAGGAGGAGAACCTGGTAACATCTCGTTACCACGGTTTGTTTACATTCTGTGACCGGCTGTGATTGGACACAGCCGGTCGCATGGTAAAGAGCCAATTTCATTGGCTCTTTACTGCGATCGGGGTTGGGCTGTGTCAGGGTGGCAAGCCGCATTCCTGATCGGCACTCTGCACGCACCCTAGGCGTGTGCATGAGCCCTATAACGGCACAGTACATGTGACCGGCTGTGATTGGACACGGCTGGTCACATGTATCGGGGGGGGGGTCGATGGGGAGGAAAATCCCACAGATCGTGGATGAGCTGTGTCCGAGGGACACAGCTCATCCACGATTGCCGCGCTGCGGGCCCTCGGTGGCCCGTAGGAGCGGCGCAATACCGAGGCCATCATATGACGTCCACCCAGGATGGGAGATCCCATCTGTGGCCGTCATATGACTATGGCTGGGTATTAAAGTGGTTAATAATGAACTGCAGGAATTGCAAAACCGTCCATTTCTTTGCCTCTTCAATACGGATCTTGGCAGCTTCCAAATGCCTCCGAAGGCGTTCAATCTCCACATAGATGTCTTCATTAGAGAATTCATCAAAAAACCTCAGTCAATTTTGGAGTATAATTCTGTAGATCTTTTTCTCTTGCAACAACCAGAGTGTTTGGCTGAATAACAGCAAACATTGAGAGGATTTTTTCAATCGCCTTAGTACGAATTTCCAACTCCTGGTGAAACCGATCAAGGCACTCAAACATAGCCCTTTTAATTTCCTCTGGCAATGTGAGACCAGCATCCTTTGCCTTCTCTCCTGGCATTGTTTTCCGGAGCTTTACTCGCCCTCTTCTCTCCATTGAAATGCCCATTTTCTCACACATGGTAGTTGCATAATGAATTGCCTTTTCCACAATTTCATTTCGTTGACCTGCAAGAAATGCTTTTAGAGCTTGTAGCTTCACAATGCACTTTGGAAGAGTGAGTCCCACTGTTTGCAAATACTTCTGTGTGATATTAACTTCTCCCAGAACGTCACACCAGAAAGAAAGATAACACTAAAAAAGTAAAAAAGTAAAATCGCATACAGCAGGCAGCAACATCTGAGCAGATCCTCTTGTGTCCACATTTTCTTTGGGATCACTCAGCTTTTCAAGGGCTGAAGTAAGTTTTTCAAAATTTGCCCTCACTGGCTTCACAGCATCATAATGAGTGCTCCATCTTGTTTGGGAAAGTCTTTTCACTGTCACACCTACATTCTCCATCAGCAATTCCCAACGATGTGTAGAAACTGAAAAGAACAGGGGGGCGTGTCCGGACTCGGAGCAAGGAGGACGTGCGGCGGCTGAGCTCCACACAGGCAGGGAGAAATCCACCGCCATCCTCCGCCATCCATCCCTTTCGATCAAAGATCACAGCACGCTAGACCTGTGCTGAGCCTGGGGATTGCGGCGCCGTCTCCCGGAGGCCATCGGAGGAGATATATCCACCCTTAACGGCGCGCACATACCCGGCCGCACAGCGGATCATCCGGCGCCATCTTGCGGCCTACCAAATCAACGGCCCACGCTAGCCTCTACCGCAGCGCCGCCGGAGCGAAGAGGCTGCATTCCGGGCGGACACACGCCACCGCTCACCCGGGGACTACACGGCCGGAACAGCAGAGCGCAGCATCCAGCAGATCCCCGGATACGGTCGGCGCGACCATCCAGGCCTAGGAACCGGCCCATACCCAACAACAGGCCGCAGTGAGTACACCCACGGCGCCCCCCCCCCACAGCGGACTCTTTTACACCATATTTGCTATATTTAGTGGGAACCTGCAGATCCTGGGGGCAGAATCTGGGGGCACAGGAAGCAAATAGGGCGGAATGCAGCTATACGGCCACCAGAGTTAGGAAAGCCTGAGGCTCCGGCCTACCTACTGGAGACAGCGGCCATCTTGCTACTCCAACTACACCCTGCACCTCCCTAACTAACCCAGCTCGAACTGTAATCACCTAACCTTACCCCAGCAAAACCCCAATACAGGTGCGCACCCCACTAACAGTACAGTTCTACTACCCAAGAACTGGCAAACATTATTACAGGGGAAGTGGCCTGGTGATCGGCGCACATGACTGTAATGTAGAGGAACCTTGGTGACCAGAGGGGCCTGTGCACTGAAAACAGACCTGACAGACGAATATGTCAACACAATCAAGGAAAAGCACGCACAGCCACATCCTCCGCTCTTTGGGGACACCCCAGAGGAAAAAAAAGAACTCGCCAGCAAACCTTAGCAAGTTTAAATACTGTGAAGGGAGCAAAAATTCCAAAATGGCTCTGTCACAAAGAAACAATATTGTTGAGGATATGGATGACGACGAAGTCTCCCTACCAGCATCTGAAGATTCAGCCGCAGGCAACGGTAAAACAGACCAACTTCTTACCTACGCAGCTATGACAGACATTGCTGCTGATATTAAAAGTTCTTTTGCGGCAGCAATAACAGATATTAAAACAGAGCTAATGAGGCTAACAGAGCAAATGGCAATCTCAGACAGAGCTGGGAAAAGGAGGGACAGAGCACTGGTCAGACTGGACGATATTACGTACTCGCACTCCCAACATTTGATCGATATGAACAGACAAATTGAAGATCTGGACAACCGTGGTAGACGAAATAATATCAGAATCAGAGGAGTACCCAAAACGGTGCCCCCGGACCAAATTAGACCAGCTCTAACAGCCATCTTTAATACTCTCATTGAACGGCCGGAACAATCTCCCATTGACTTTGACAGGGCACATAGAGCTCTCAGACCCAGGGCACAAGACGGAATCCCCCCCAGAGACATCATATGTTGTCTATCCAACTTTAGCTTGAAAGAAGATATTCTCCAAAAAGCGCGGATGAAAGAAAGGATAGTGCACGAGGAAGCCACGATTCAACTTTTTCAAGACCTTTCACCCATCACACTTAAAAATAGAAGAGCACTACGTCCTCTTTTAGAAGTGCTGAAACAAAAAGGTATCAACTACAGATGGAAATTTCCATTTGCACTGCAAGCAAACTTCCTGGGAAAACAACATGTGCTAAAAGCCCCCGATGACCTCAAAAAATTCTGTGAGGACCTACAGATTACACCGATGGACCTCCCGGACTGGTATGCTGAATTTCTCACGCCACCAGCAATTAACAACCCACAATTCTCAGCGGAACCCCGCTACACACGATCTCCTTACCAACTTGGTAAGCATCGCAGAAGTACTGACAGAAACAACTTTGAGTCCCCGACATCCTCTAAGAGTGCTAGGAGCCCGAGAGGAAGGGAGCCAAGAGACTACTGAAATGGAAAGACCCTCTGCAATATACATCTTGGCCTGATGCGAGTTGCTGTTACCCAGTTCCCCAATACAGCTCTTTGCTAAGATGATACCCACTTTGTTTTGTTTTTTTTGGATAAATCGCCCATTATCTCATCCAGACGGCTGTCACAATTTTATGGTAACGAGGGGGCACACTACCTTAAAGGTTAAAAGTTAAACTCCTGAGGCTACTCCTTGAGACTTTTATCTGCACCTATGTCAACCTATCTACAAGAGGGGCTTTTTTTCTTTTTGTTTACCTCTTTCTTCCCCAACCAAGGTTTGAGAACCGCACCCTGCAGAGAGACTACAATGACCTGCGGCAACACCATATGCTTCTATCCTGTTATGCTCTAATTTTTGTCTTTTATTTAGGTTCTGAGAATGGCAACTTTGTTAAGTGGCTTGAATACTGCCGTTTGCACGTATCACACTCCTCTACTTTCCTCAAGATGGTGTTTCTCTATTGACTGCGGAACTGTGAGTAACATTACCCGGGACACCGCTTTACATTCCTCTCCCTCTCAAAAATTAAAAAGGGGAAAGACATATCCTAGAGGCTCACGGCAGGACGTAGCAACAGGCCTATCCTAAAGACACCATTTAATGGACCATGTCTCTACCTTTTTACGTACAGCCCCGGCAACTACTAACGTAGATAACACTCACTGTCTCGCTATGATATGTTTCGCTCTAAGACTGTAGGAGTGGATAGGGCCTATGCAGGACGGAAACCAAACTGCGCCTTACTGCAGAAATTCACTTGTTACTGCTCCTGTGACGCCCCTGCATGCTGTGGTACACTCACCGTTCGTTTGGGGTCTAGACTACCCCTCAATTATACAGGGGTGTATACTCCTCACTATGTGCTGAGGAGAGTTGAAGTTAAATGCTCAGGATATGGGTTGAAAGTTTACAGTTATTTAAGCTAATATCTGTTATACAGCTTGGCGCTTAGGCCACAGTTTCTTAAGAACGGTTTTACAAAGTGTTTATAATGTTATTTTATTCTGCAAACTGGTTAATTGTGACTCGCACAACCCCTTCTCCTCCCTCCACCCCTTTACTCAAGTCCTCTATAGTCTATAATAAATGCCAATGGATGGTCTCAGACACCTTGCTTACAGTTAACCTCTTGATGGGGTCTAGAACCGTGTGATGTGCCGGGCTCCTCTATTGGTCACCTCCATTACTGCTACAGAGCGGTTAAAGGAAATAGACGCTTTTAGACTGCTCATTGATCACCTCCCACTCTCCCCCAAAGGGAAAATACTAACTCTTACGCGCATTACTTAAATCCCAAATTGACCCACCACCAACTGGTGACTAGTGGGTACTTTCCTTCTTATCCCTTATCTAGTTACATCCTCCCCTCCCCTCCCCCCATACCTTACCCCCCCTTTTTTTTTTTTTCCCCTTCTTCCTCTCTCTCCCCTCCTCCACGCACGTACGCACTCTCCTTTTCAGTCCCAAAACACTCCACCCTAGCACTTTCTAAGTCACCAATATCTCTTGTGAAAACCATCCACAGACACAGCATCTCCAGAAACCACCCATCCTAACCCAACGGCCAAAATGGCATATGCTTTTCTAGGGAAGACACCAACTATTATCTCACATAATGTAAATGGTCTGAATATACCTGAAAAAAGGTCTAAACTGTTGAGAGAACTTAAAAAAGTGCGCCCTCTAGTCGTATTTCTACAGGAAACCCATTTTAAAGACAAGAGTATTCCTAAACTCACTGACAATGTATTCACAAAAGTTTACCATTCTACCAACCCTCTTGCCAAAATGAAAGGAGTGTCCATCCTGCTGAACAAAGATGCACCCTTTGAACTGAAGCACCAACTTACTGACCCCGAGGGAAGGTATTTGTTTCTGAAGGGCACCTGGGAGGGATCCCCTGTAACACTTGCCAATGTGTACTTCCCGAATACCTCCCATGTGCCATTTTGTAGCAAAATAATTGAAGAACTTAAATGGTTTGCGGAGGGATGTGTCCTTTTGGGTGGAGACTTTAACATTCCGCTCTCCCCCCTCAGGGATACTTCTTCTGGACACACCCATGTCAGTTATAGGCTTCTTAAACGAATGAAATCGCTGCTGAAGTCTCTGGCTCTGGTTGATGCATGGAGATCCGTGCATCCATCAGAGAGGGACTTCACCTTTTTCTCCGCACCTCACAAACGATACTCAAGAATTGACATGATATTTGTCTCACAAAGGGATCTGAGCAACTTACTCGCAGCTGAGATAGGAATTATTGCCCTCTCTGACCACGCACCCACAGCTATCTCAATAGAACTGGGTGCACACCGCAAATCTGCATTTAATTGGAGACTCAACCCTGCACTCCTTACTGATCAAATTGTGAAAGATGACATCCACAACACGATTAATACATACTTTCACAACAACAATGACACTGACACGATCCCGCTGACTAATTGGGAAGCTCACAAGTCAGTGGTGAGAGGTGAATTTATAAAATGGGGCGCCAGGAAGAAAAGTGAAAGAGAAGGAGAAATTACAAAACTAGCCCAAAAAATCGCTAACTTGGAATTGCAACACAAACATTCTCAATCTCTCAGGGTAGAAGAGCAACTGACTGATTGCAGAACGGCATTACGCCTTCTACTAGATCTCAAAATCAAAAGATCCCTTTTTTTTTTTTTAAAACATTTTTTACGAACAGGGGGATAAGAGTGGGAAACAACTAGCTAGGGCCCTGAAGGAAGCAACACTATCAAGCCATATCCATGCCATAAAGGATAAGGAGGGGACTCTGAAGTACAAATCTAAAGAAATGGCAGACCTGTTTCACAATTATTATGCCAAATTATACGATCTGCCGGCTCAACACAAACCACCCCATATAACACAGACAAAACAAGAAGCAATTACAGACTTCTTGGAAAATAGTAAATTGCCCTCCCTGTCAAGCGACGACACACGCAAACTAGATGACCCTATAGCTATATCAGAAATCTCAGACGCAATATCTGACTTAAAAACAGGAAAGAGCCCTGGCCCTGATGGTTTTACATCACAATACTATAAGATGTACACAATATCTCTCTTGAAACCCCTTCAATCTGCTTTTAACTTCCTAGCAAAAAATAGAATTAACTCCAACTCATTCCTAATGGCACACATAGCTGTGATCCCCAAACCTAACAAAGACCACTCTGAATGCGCAAACTTCAGACCCATCTCCCTTCTAAATGTTGATCTCAAGATACTGGCCAAAATACTTGCCAACAGATTAAAACCCCTCCTAGCACAGATTATAGGCCCTGAACAAGTGGGATTCATGCCCGGTAGAGAAGCTCGTGACAATACTACTAAGGCCGCGTACACACGGGCGGACTGTTCGCCCAACTTTGTCCGCTGAACAGTGTTTGGGCGGACAGTCCGCTCGTGTGTGGGCTTTCAGCGGACAGTTTCAGCGGACAGTTGGACGGACAAGGTTTTTCGGAATTTCCGAAAAACTGTCCGCTGAAACCTTGTTTCAGCGAACAGCCCGCTCGTGTGTAGGCTTGTTCGTCAAACAAAGTTGCGCGCATGCTCAGAAAGGATTTTCACGCCGAAAGCTATAATGCAGTGTATAGGACGTCGTATTTTTCGTCCCGTCGTACGTGCCGTTCACGTCATCGCGCACGGTTTCAGCAAACTGTTCGTCCGTCGTGTGTGGCCATGTCCGTCCATGCTAAGTTTGAGCGGACTGTTTGCCGAAACTGTTGGACGGACAAAGTTGGGCGAACAGTCCGCGCGTGTGTACGCGGCCTTAGGCTCTGAATCTAATCCATTTTGCCCAAAACTCTAAAACAGCCGGAATATTGCTTTCTACCGATGCAGAGAAGGCTTTCGATAGGGTCTCCTGGGACTACATGATGGACACCTGTGCCCATATCGGACTACGGGAAAACATGCTGTCATGGATCTCAGCACTCTACCAGAAACCCCAAGCCCAAATTAAAGTAAATAACACACTATCTGACCCCATCTTGATTCACAATGGAACACGCCAAGGATGCCCTCTATCTCCACTTCTCTTTATTCTCACCCTAGAACCCCTGATAAGAACAATCAACTTACATAGAGATATTCAGGGCTTCACAGTAAACAATAGAGAATACAAAATAGCCGCTTATGCAGATGACCTCTTATTCTTCATCACCAATCCACATATATCCCTACCAAATCTTCAGAAAGTGTTTCAAACCTTTGGGTTCATCTCCAATTTTAAAGTGAATCAATCAAAATCTGAAGCACTCAACCTCACCCTCCCGCTTGACCAACTCCAGAGATTGAAAGACAACTTCCCTTATAAATGGGAACAAACCGCACTCAAATACCTAGGTATAAACTTAACTAGCAACCTCGACGCCTTATATAACGCCAACTATAAACCACTATTATCCGCTATAACAAAAGACCTACTTAGGTGGCACCCGAAAAAATTCTCATGGTTTGGTAGAGCATCCATTCTGAAGATGACGATACTACCCAGACTTTTATACCTATTTAATGCTCTACCCATAAGAATCCCGGAAACATTTTTTAGCACTCTCCTTAAAGCACAGAGAGACTTCCTCTGGGCAGATAGAAAACCCTGAATCAATTTTGCTCTACTAACGCTTCCCAAAAGCAAAGGGGGTATAGGCCTCCCGGATTTTAAGAAATAGTTCCAGGCTGCGCACATCACCAGACTCATAGACTGGCACTGCCATGGCCCTAACAAAGATTGGGTCCAGTTGGAAAGCAATTTAACCTTACATAAAACGCTTTATTATCCATGGTCCAAACACTCCAAAAAAGATAAACAGATAGGCCACCCACTGGTTGCAAACACAATCACTATTTGGCACAAAATAGCGAGCCTACACAACATTGCATCCATCCCAGGTCCACTGACACCACTTGCTAATAACCCTGATTTCCCACCGGGTATGCACCATAAACTACCACATGACCTCCTTATTCACCACTGCATGACAAACTCGAAAATCAAAACATTTGACGCACTTAGCTCTGAGGTGGGCGAGACATTTCCTGGTCTGTGGTTTTACATGCAATTAAGGGACTTTGTGGTAAACGGTAAACACAAATCCAAACTCTGCCTCCCGTTGACACAGTTGGAGTCCATATGCTTCAACAGATCACCGGTAGCCCACACCACATCTCTTGCATACTCATGGCTAATTTGTATACCACACGCCGATAACAATAAACACAAAAGAAAGTGGGAACATGATCTTAAAATGAACATTTCTGCAAAGCAATGGGAAAAGGCGTGTATTTTGACACACAAATGCTCATTAAGCTCCAAATACCAAGAGATTTCCTATAAGGTCCTCACTCGATGGTATCTGACACCGCAAAAGGCCGGGAGATGGTCTCTCTCCACCTCAGATAAATGCTGGAGATGTAAAACTTGCACAGGCTCACTTCTACATATTTGGTGGGAATGTCCTCTCATTAGTGCCTACTGGGATGAAATTAAGATCTGGATAAAACATATAACGGAAACCAATATAGAACTAAACGCAGCCGCCTGCCTGATCAATTTAGTCCCAACTACCTTAAGTCGCTACAAAAAATCACTCTCTCGACACCTACTAGTGGCGGCTAAAACGCTCATACCCATCCACTGGAAAACCTCCACAGTCCCAGGAGTTAAGGACTGGTTAAATAGGGTACAGTACATTTTTAAAATGGAGGAAATAGCGGCAATGAAAAAAGAGAACAGCTTATCCTTCAATAGAACTTGGCAACCTTGGCTGGCCTTTACACTCTCGCCAGATTATCAATTACTCATGAGCTAAACTTCCCTTATCCATTACTCTACAGAAAAGACGGTAATAGTAAGGAGGAAATAGAAGGGCTGTGTTATACATGTCTCTATTGGACACACACTGAACCTAAGGAAATGAACCCTAGTGCGATGGTACCCCCCCCCCCCCCCCCGTGACTACCAACCCCCTTTATCCTGTACCCCCCCTTCACCCTTCCTCCAATACATAACCTACCTTGTGATATCACTAGTTTATACGCTTCTCTATTTATCTTTGCTTTCTTTTTTTTTTTTTCGTTCTAATTGAGATACTAAGTTACAACACTACTGCTACCTAATTGTATCAATGTTTGTATACATACCATTGTTGATAACATTTATAATTCTATGCCAATTGTAAACCTGAACATACTCTCAATAAAACCTTTTTTGACTGTAAAAAAAAAAAAAGAAAAGAACAAATACACTTTCTCCAATGTTCCAAAAAAAGTAACACAGGAAGCAACACTTCCAAAAGAGTGCACCCCACAAAGGTTCAGAGAATGGTTTGCACATGGGATAAACAAGCCTTGGGATTTATCTCTTTTATCTTTGCCTGAACACCACCATAAATCCCTGCCATAGTTGCAGCATTATCATATCCTTGACCACGGCAAAGGCTTATGTCCAGTCCAGCTTCCTCCAGATGTTGCAGGATATTTTCTGTGAGCTCCGCAGCAGTCTTTCCAGTAATAGGAAAGAAGCCCAAGAATGATTCTTTTACTTCAACAATATCACCTTCAATATGGACATATCTGATCACTTCACACATCTGATCAATGTGTGACACATCAGGGGTACTGTCAAAAAAGAATACCAAAGTACTTTGCTTTCTTGATATCAGCCACTATTTTCTCTTTCACATGATTCCCCAGAAGACAAATAAATTCATTTTGAATTTTTGGCGAGAAATAAGAGGTCATTCTCTTCCCAGATTCAATAGAACGTTTCAGCCTTTTGAAATGTTCCTTTAAAACTGGATCATAATTTGAACTCAATTCTGCCAATTTCAGGAAGTTTCCTTTATTTACTGATGACATGATCTCTCTATGACCACAAAAAGGAAGATTCTGGTGAGCCAAAAACAAGGTTACATCCAAGAGGCAATGCAAAATATCCCTCCATTTCTTTTTCTCATTGTCCACTGTTGTTTGGTGGACATGATCAATGCATTTTTGTAGCCTCAGTCCTGTTCTCAAGGTCTTCCATTTCTCCAAGCATGTAAGATGCTGTTCAGAAGCTTCATGATCAGATACCTTTGGATTCAGCTTCCACCACAACTGAAACCCGGTAACAAAACTGGATGTTACAGTTAGTTTTTCATCAAGCGCAAAAAGTCTGCAGCAAAAACAAAACAAACTTTCTTTTGATGGAGAATACTCCATCCAAGTTCTAAGAATTGTCTCACCATTTGAAAAAGCCTTATAGAACCGTGCAGTGGTGAGCTGTCGACTTTTCCCTTTCGATTTCTCTCCTTGTCTTTCAACAGCACTGAAAGGCCCATCTCTATTTTTTAAAGGTTCACTTCCCCTCTTAATAAGGTCCACTCTTAACTCATTTGGAGCTGGAACTGGCCAAGCAGCAACATCAGAATAAACTGATAGTTTATCAGTCTGCTCTGCTTCTTCATCAGAGTCTTGCTGGGGGAGGCTTCTTCTGGCATCTCCTTCCGCGACATCACTCTCACTGCTTGAAGATAAGTTGATCTTCTCCAATTCTTGCCTTTTTATATATGAATATTCTTGAGAAGATACTTCTGGTATTTCTCTCTTGAATTCAAAAGTCTGAATGCCTTCAGCACTGTCTCCTACTGCAGTAGATGTTGAAGGTGTGACATATTTTAAAATGGATCCAGACATTGCCTCAGCTGACTGTTCTTTTGCCTTCTTAATTTTTCGTTGCTGAAACCCACTAGGTCAATTTCGCTTCATATTGGTGTTTTCTGAAAAATATACTTTGATCGTAAGCACAAATATATGTCTCTAAAAAGTCCAGTGTTTCTTCTTCCAAATCTCAATATGTGCAGTTGTGCACCAGCTAACTGTGCATGGTGGACTAGAAAACAACTCCTCTTAATACAAAACCCATGCACTTTTGGTGCTTATACTCAAATTGTGCACTCTCCAGACCTCCACAACCCTCTTAACTTAATAAGTGGGTCCACAGTAGCTTAAATTTACAATATCCTTCTTATTTGTATTTATTAGACATGTGCATTCGTTTTCGTCCGAATGCATTTTCGTCCGAATTTCAGCTATTTTTGTTTTGACAAACGATAACGAAAGCACAGAACCCGAAAAACGAAAGATCCGACATAAATAAATGCTTTATTTTCGTTTTCGTTGTTACAACAGTTCGATATAGAATAGGAGATTCGACGTGACTCTGAGAATAACAATCTGTGTCTATAGAATCTGTGGTCGAATGTGCCTAACCTTACCTCTATTAGTCCAAGATTATATAGAGAAAATATTCGACAGAGAAAAAAGATTTGACAGAGAGAAAAGATTCTGCAAGTTACTGTCCTAAAAAGTGTTTGGGGACCTGGGTCCTGCCCCAGGCGACATGTATCAATGCAAAAAAAAGTTTTATAAACGGCAGTTTTTTCGGGAGCAGTGATTTTAATAATGATTAAAGTGAAACAATAAAAGTGTAATATTCCTTTACATTTCGTACGGGGGGTGTCTATAGTATGCCTGTGAAGGGGCGCATGTTTCTGGTGCTTAGAACTGTCCCTGCACAAAGTGTCATTTATGCAGGAAAAAAGTCCTTTAAAATCACTCGCAGCTATTATGAATTGTCGGCTCCATAATACAGAGAACACTCATTGAAAGTCATTGATAACAATAAAAAAATAAAAAATAAAAAAAAAAGCGTGGGGGTCCCCCGAATTCAATTACCAGGCCCTTCAGGTCTAGTATGGATATTAGGGGGAACCCTGCGTCAAATGTAAAAAAAAATTGACGTGGGGTTCCCCCTAAATATCCATACCAGACCCTTCAGGTCTGGTATGGATATTAAGGGGAACCCCGCGTCAAATTAACAAAAAAAATTTACGTGGGGGTCCCCCTAAAAATCCATACCAGACCCTTTATCCGAGCATGTAACCTGGCAGGCCGCAGGAAAAGAGGGGGGACGAGAGAGCGCCCCCCCTCCCTCCTGAACCGTACCAGGCCACATGCCCTCAACATTGGGAGGATGCTTTGGGGGTCTGTGACCCCTCAAAGCACCTTGTCCCCATGTTGATGCGGAGAAGGGCCTCATCCCCACAACCCTGGCCGGTGGTTGTGGGGGTCTGCGGGTGGGGGGCTTATCAGAATCTGGAAGCCCCCTTTAACAAGGGGACCCCCAGATCCCAGCCCCCCCCTGTTTGAAATAGTAAGGGGGTACAAAAGTACCCCTACCATTTCACAAAGAAAGTGTAAAAAATAGTTAAATAAGACAAAGACACTTTTGAAAAATTCCTTTATTAAAAATTAAAAAAATAAAAAAATGATTCCAGCGGTGGTAATCCACTCTTGCTATCCAGCGACGGACGATCATCTCTCCGGTGTCCAGCGATGGCTCATCTGAATCAGTGCAGCGAATCCATCCATCTTCTGTCTCCACGGAGGAGACACTGCGGGGATTCCAGCGGCCTGACGTTTGTTATATGCGGAGGGCGGGGCCACCGGTCACCTGACCCCGCCCCCCCTGAAACCCGGGCTTCCCTGTGACGTATGGGTGACCCCGCACCCCTCTGATGTAACACAGGCAGGTTTCCGTTACATCAGAGGGGGGCAGGGGTCACCCATACGTCACGGGGGAAGCCCGTGTTTCCCCTTGCATCAGAGGGGGCGGGGTCAGGTGACGGGTGGCCCCGCCCTCCGCATATAACAAATGCCAGGCCGCCGGAATCCCTGCAGTGTCTTACCAAACCAAACATGTCACGCTTTAAAATTGTGTACACCAATGGAATGGCGACAAATGACGGTACTTAAAAATCTCCATAGGCAACGTTTTAAAATTTGATTACTTGATTACACACACTTGATTACACACAGGTGGATTCTATGTATCACCATCAGTCATTTAGGACAACATTGGATCATTCAGAGATCCTCGCTGAACTTCTGGAGTGAGTTTGCTGCACTGAAAGTAAAGGGGCCGAATAATTTTGCACGCACCACTTTGCAGTTTTTTATTTGCTAAAAAAGTTTAAATTATCCAATAGATTTCGTTCCACTTCACAATTGTGTCCCACTTGTTGGTGATTCTTCACAAAAAATAAAAATTTTATATCTTTATGTTTGAAGCCTGAAATGTGGCAAAAGGTTGAAAAGTTCAAGGGGGCCGAATACTTTCGCAAGGCACTGTATCTAAACTTTCTAAGAAAAGGAAGGGTTCACTATCCTTCAGACTTTAGGGGCTGTGGCCAGTGGTGTTAGAAAATTCCCCTGCATCAGTGGGAGTAAACAGTGCCTCAGGCTTGGTGGTCATTGGGAGTAAAAAAAAAATACGTAGCACCTATGGTTAGTAGGAAAATAAATAGTGCCCCATCAATGGTATTAGTGGGGAGAAAAGTGTCCCATCATTGGTGTCCATGGAAAGAATAGTTCCTAACATTGGTGTTAGTGGGAGGAATAGTGTCCCATAACTGGTGTCAGCTGGAAGAATAGTGCCCCATAAGTAGTATAAGTGGGAAGAATAGTGCCTCGTTGTTGGTGTGAGTGGAAGAAATGGCACCAAACCTTGGTGTCAGTGGGAGGAATAGTGCACCATAATTGATGTCAGTGGGAGGAATAGCGCCCATCTTTGATATTAGTGGTAGGAATGCCCCATCGTTAATGTCAGGGGGAAGAAATGTGCCCCATTATTTATGTCAATGGGAGGAATCATGCCCTATTGTTGGTGTCAATGGAAGGAATGGTGACTCATTGTTGGCGTCAGTGAGAGGAATATTGTCCCAAGAGCCGGATAAAGATGATAAAGATTGTTTTCCACAAAATTGTCATTGTAATAGGTCATTCCTCTCACATGGCATGTGTATACCACAAATGACACCCCAAATAAATACTGCTACTCCTCCTGAGTATTGCGATACCACATGTGTGGGACTCTTTCACAGCCTGGCCACATAGAGAGGCCCAACATGCAGGGAGCACGTCACGTGTTCTAGGAGCATAAATTACACATCTAAATTGTTGACTAACTATTACACTTTTGAAGGCCCTGGAACACAGGACAATGACATGTGACAACGATGTGGCACTGATGACACATGACACTGATGTGTCACTGATGACAGATGCCACTAATGTGGGGCACTAATGACAGATGGCACTAATATGTGGCACAGATGACAGATGGCACTTATACGTGGCACTGATGACATGTGGCACTAATACGTGGCACCGATGACACGTGACACTGATGACAGTATTGGTGACACTGATGACAGTATTGGTCCTCAGGGATAAACAGTTTGAGCATATGGAAATGGCTGATGAAATAATTAAAAATGAGCCTGTACTTTACAGCCATTTTACAGTGTAAAGGACATTTCTGGATGTTCAGTAAAGCAGTGACAGTCCTCTCCCCTATCTCTTCCGTGTTGTTGTAAGTTGTAACACCGACCTCAACTTACTCACTGTGTGCACTGTGCAGAAGCCAGATGCCAGATGCCGATGCTGAGCCAGTGAGCCCGATCCTCTGCTGCCAGCTGCCGCTGCTCGCCTGTGGCTGTGTCACCGCCTTACTGCTACTTCTCCCGGCTCACGTGGAGAGACAGGAAGGAATCACTCCACGGCGCCGGGGGGGCGGCACTACAGAGGACGCACACACTGTGACTGGCTGGCCGTGACCGCGCCCACTGTGACTGGCTGGCCTATCAGCGGCGCTGCCACCCCTATAATTGCGGAGGGGGGTGCCGGCCTGACATCCCCGCAAGTGTGCGGTACACGGGGCGGCCCGCACCCCCGCCCCCTACTTAGTACGCCTCTGAGTGCGGCGATTGGTGGTGCGGTGTGTCAATCCAACACACCAAATCTCTGATCTAGGTAAAGAGCCTATGACATAGGCTCTTTACTAGGGATGAGCTTCGAGTTCGAGTCGAACTCATGTTCTACTCGAACATTGCCTGTTCGCCTGTTCAGCGAACAGTGAACAATTTGGGCTGTTCGCAGCAAATTCGAAAAGCCGGAACACCCTATACAGGTCTATGGGAGAAATCTAAAGTGCTCATTTTAAAGGGTAAGGCCACGTACACACGCGGGGACTGTTCGGCCAACTTCCTGAACAGTGTTTCGGCGGACAGTCCGCCCGTGTGTGGGCTTTCAGCGGACAGTTTCAGCGAACAGTCCGCTGAACAAGGTTTTTCGGAAATTCCGAAAAACTGTCCGCTGAAACTTTGTTTCAGCGAACAGTCCCCTCGTGTGTAGGCTTGTTCGTCAAACTAAGTTCTGCGCATGCTCAGAAAGGATTTACACGCCGAAAGTTATAATGCAGTGTATAGGACGTCGTATTTTTCGTCCCGTCGTACGTGCCGTTCACGTCATCGCGCACGGTTTCAGCAAACTGTTCGTTCGTCGTGTGTGGCCATGTCCGTCCATGCTAATTTTGAGCGGACTGTTTGCTGAAACTATTTGACGGACAAAGTTGGGCGAACAGTCCCCGCGTGTGTACGCGGCCTCATATGCAGGTTACTGTCCTAAAAAGTGTTAGGGGACCCGGGTCCTGCCCCAGGGGACATAGATCAATGCAAAAAAAAGTTTTAAAAACGGCCGTTTTTTCAGGAGCAGTGATTTTAATAATGATTAAAGTGAAACAATAAAAGTGTAATATTCCTTTAAATTTCGTAGCTGGGGGGGTATCTATAGTATGCCTGTGAAGGGGCGCATGTTTCTGGTGCTTAGAACTGTCCCTGCAAAAAGTGTCATTTGTGCAGGAAAAAAAGTCTTTTAAAATCACTTGCGGCTAAATTGTCGGGTCCTTTTCTTCCCACAAATAGAGCTTTCTTTTGATGGTATTTGATTGCCTCTGCGATTTTTATTTTTTGCGATATAAACGTAAAAAGACCGCAAATTTTGAAAAAAAATGATATTTTCTACTTTTTGTTATTAGAAAAATCCAATAAACTCAATTTTAGTCATACATTTAGGCCAAAATGTATTCAGCCACATGTCTTTGGTAAAAAAAAAGTCAATAATTGTATATTTATTGGTTTGCGCAAAAGTTGTCACATCTACAAACTAAGGTACGTTTTCTGGAATTTACGCAGCTTTTAGTTTACGACTGCCTATCTCATTTCTTGAGGTGCTAAAATGGCAGGGCAGTACAAAACCCCCCCAAATGACCCCATTTTGGAAAGTAGACCCCCTAAGGAAATTGATAAGAGGCATGTTGAGCCCATTAAATATTTTATTTTTTTGCCTCAAGCGATTGAATAATGACAAAAAAATATATATTTTTTTTTTTTACACAAAGTTGTCACTAAATGATATATTGCTCACACATGCTATGGGCATATGTGAAATGACACCCCAAAATAAATTCTGCTGCTTCTCCTGAGTACGGGGATACCACATATGTGGGACTTTTTGGGAGCCTAGCCGCGTACGGGGCCCCGAAAACCAAGCACCGCCTTCAGGCTTTCTAAGGGCGTAAATTTTTGAGTTCACTTCTCACTACCTATTACAGTTTTGAAGGCCATAAAATGCCAAGATGGCACAAAACCCCCACAAATGACCCCATTTTAGAAAGTAGACACCCCAAGCTATTTGCTGAGAGGCATGTTGAGTTCATGGAATATTTTATATTTTGCCACAAGTTGCGGGAAAATTACAAACTTTTTTTTTTTTTTTTTTTTTCACAAAGTTGTCACTAAATGATATATTGCTCATGCATGCCATGGGCATATGTGAAATGACACCCCAAAATAAATTCTGCTGCTTCTCCTGAGTACGGGGATACCACATATGTGGGACTTTTTGGGAGCCTAGCCGCGTACGGGGCCCCGAAAACCAAGCACCGCCTTCAGGCTTTCTAAGGGCGTAAATTTTTGAGTTCACTTCTCACTACCTATTACAGTTTTGAAGGCCATAAAATGCCAAGATGGCACAAAACCCCCACAAATGACCCCATTTTAGAAAGTAGACACCCCAAGCTATTTGCTGAGAGGCATGTTGAGTCCATGGAATATTTTATATTTTGCCACAAGTTGCGGGAAAATTACAAACTTTTTTTTTTTTTTTTTTCACAAAGTTGTCACTAAATGATATATTGCTCACGCATGCCATGGGCATATGTGAAATGACACCCCAAAATAAATTCTGCTGCTTCTCCTGAGTACGGGGATACCACATATGTGGGACTTTTTGGGAGCCTAGCCGCGTACGGGGCCCCGAAAACCAAGCACCGCCTTCAGGCTTTCTAAGGGCGTTACAGTTTTGAAGGCCATAAAATGCCAAGGTGGCACAAACCCCCCCCAAATGACCCCATTTTGGAAAGTAGACACCCCTAAATTTAGGGGTACACTAGTGAGACTAGGTAATAAATGGCGGGTGCCCTGAAACTATAAAAAAATAACTAACCAACCAGCGTCACCTGTAACAGTTATATGGTGATCACTGGTGAAAGGGTTAACTAGGGGGCAATCAGGGGGCTTTATGCGGTAGTATATGGGGGTCCCTGGTGCTATAAAAAGCTGCGGCGAACCTAAATACCTACCTGCCTAACTAGCGTCACCTGTGACACTAATACAGCGATCAGAAAAACGATCGCTTATTAGGCTGGGTTCACACTGGAGCGATGCGGGAACGCCACGAATGCGCGGCGGGTTCCCGCATCGCATGCCTCCCGGCGGCAGTTCACACTGCCCTATGCGAACTGCTGGGAGTGTCAGTGAAATGTTAATGACACCCCCAGATCAGTTCGCATATCGCAGTGCGATCTGCAAACTTGGATCGCATGGTGTGAACACCCATGCGATCCGATTCTGCTGCGGACCAAAAAAAGGGTCCCGTGCGAGTTTGCGGCGGGTGCGACACGAATTCAGCCATACTATCTGTATAGCTGAACTCGAATCGCACAGAGATCGGATGTGATTTGCACTGCAGTGCGGTGCGAATCACATCCGTTCTCATAAACCGCTGCAATGTGAACCCAGCCTTAGTGACACTGGCGACGGGGGGTGATCACGGGGTTAAACCTTTATTGGGGGGGTTAGGGGGGTACCTTAGAACTAAAGGGGGCTAACCCTAACTGCCCTAACAGTTATTAGTCACAAATGACACCCGCCGGGTGATCAGGGGGTTAAACCTTTATTAGGTAATAAATGGCGGGTGCCCTGAAACTATAAAAAAATAACTAACCAACCAGCGTCACCTGTAACAGTTATATGGTGATCACTGGTGAAAGGGTTAACTAGGGGGCAATCAGGGGGCTTTATGCGGTAGTATATGGGGGTCCCTGGCGCTATAAAAAGCTGCGGCGAACCTAAATACCTACCTGCCTAACTAGCGTCACCTATGACACTAATACGGCGATCAGAAAAATGATCGCTTATTAGGCTGGGTTCACACTGGAGCGATGCGGAAACGCCGCGAATCTGCGGCGGGTTCCCGCATCGCATGCCTCCCGGCGGCAGTTCACACTGCCCTATGTGGACTGCTGGGAGTGTCAGTGAAATGTTACTGACACCCCCAGATCAGTTCGCATATCGCAGTGCGATCTGCAAACTCGGATCGCATGGTGTGAACACCCATGCGATCCGATTCTGCTGCGGGCCAAAAAAAGGGTCCCGTGCGAATTTGCGGCGGGTGCGGCGGGTGTGGCGGGTGCGGCGAATGGCTGAACTCGAATCGCACAGAGATCGGATGTGATTTGCACTGCAGTGCGGTGCGAATCACATTCGTTCTCATAAACCGCTGCAATGTGAACCCAGCCTTAGTGACACTGGCGACGGGGGGTGATCACGGGGTTAAACCTTTATTGGGGGGGTTAGGGGGGTACATTAGAACTAAAGGGGGCTAACCCTAACTGCCTTAACAGTTATTAAAGTCACAAATGACACCAATGCAAAAAAAAAAAAAATGACATTGGTGTCACTGTGACTGGGGGGCAGGGGTAATTGGGGGGGTGATGGGGGGGGTGTGAGTGTGCCTGGCATGTTCTACTGTGTGTGTAGAGTGTTGGTGCAACTCACCGATCCGCTCTCCTCCGTGTCGGAACGAAAAATACCGACACGGAGGAGAGAATACATCACTTCCTCTCCTGTGTTTACATTACAGGAGAGGAAGTGATGTCACGGGGGATTCCTATTCGTCTGGGCCGCCAACTCACATACAGGTGAACCAGGCCTAAAGCGGTAGTAAAGTCATTTACAAATTAAAACACTGCAGGTTTAGGTCATAATGCACTAATATACACTGTGATGTGAAAATAGCTGCAATGTAATTGGGGTGCTGTGATGTGTAAAGGGGCACTATGACATGAAGGGCACTCTAATGTAATAGAGCACTGTGATTTGTAATAGATAAGAACTTCAGTTGAGTTCAAGGTTATCAGCTGCTGTTTCTAATTAAAAAGTGTGAATGTGCATGCACTCAGAAGCAAACACTCTGACACATGTTCCGCTCGGTTACGTCTACACTTCTGGTTTATGGCAGGGCGGTGCTAATGTTTTATACAGAGGGGATAATGGATTATATGTCATTGCTATGTATACATATTATTGGCTGAAATACAAGAGAAATACAGAAACTTGATGCTTGAAGCTTGGTTGAAGCTGGTTCTCTCTTCACTTCTGCATTCTTCTAGTGTGGTGGAATCAGGGGGTAGCTGCCATTTTAGTAACTAATCTGTATACTATTTAATGAGTAAGGAGTTGCATAGAAACATGTATACACATAAGCAAATATAAATTTTCTGATTATCATTATGTACATTACATTCCTTCACAGTCCCCCTAAAATGGCTATTTTCTTCTATCCCTCATCTAAAGGTCCTACTCACCTGGCCAATGGCCTTAGCAACTTGTTTAGGCTGTATATAGAGACGGGCAGCAACTAGTTTACTTCCCCCCTCGATACAGCTGGAGCAGTGCAATCAGGTGCTATCTATCACTATAACCCTTTATGATTGTTAGATTTTGGACAGGGAGTGACTGTAGAGTGGTGAAGGGTTTATCATTTTCCATCATAAAGTGGTCCTCCTCTTCTAGGTAGAGAAATGTAGGTTTGCTGTTGTCTACAGCCTTGCTCATTAACTTCTTTACGAAAGGTAGAATACAGCATACAATCAGGGCTAAAAGAACCAGGTGTCAGGGCTGGCTTAGCCCTTCCTCTTCTGGGCTGGCCGCTCAGCTGTCGGCTAATTGCCAGCTCTCTCCTCTTTCCACAGTTACCAGCTGCTCCCGATGATGCTCGTCTGACCTGCCTATTTAAAGCCTTCCTGCTCACTTTTTAATTTGCCTTCGTGTTGGTCACATCACAGGGAACCATCTCCTGCTGTTTGTTTCAAGACTGGCTTGCTGACATCCCACCTGGCTTCTTATCCCGCTTGTGGTTGCTCTCCTTGGATTCCCGACTTCCGGCCTGGCTGATTACCCGATCTAGTTAATGAACTTTGGACTGGCTGACTACCTGATCTGGCTACAGGACTCTGGCTATGCTTGACTACGCTTTTTTCTATTTACCTTTTTATTTTTATTAATAAACAAGTGTGATTTGATTGTACTTCTGTCTCAGTCTGTTTCATGGTTTCTGACAGTACGCGAAGGCCATGAATTCAGAGGATACAGTCAATCCGCTTGTTGGTAATATTTTTTCCAGATTGGATGAGCAAGATCACCGCATGGATCAGTTTGCCTTGGTGTTACAAATGCTCCTGAATCGCACGGCTCACCTGGAGTCCCCCACGGTGGCTGCTCCGGTACAACCCGAGTAGGCCGTCCCAGCAGGCCGTCCCTGCTGCTGCGCCAGTCTCTGTGCAGGCCCCCACCTCGAGTATTACCTCTATAAGAGGTATGTCTGGTTCTGCTCCGCTTCCCCAGCGATTTGGGAGCAATCCAGTTCAATGCAGAGGGTTTCTCAATGAGGTTGAGATATACTTCAAAATGCTGCCCACGGACAGAATTTCCCACGGACAGAATCAAAGTAGGTTTAGTAATATCTTTGCTTTCTGAGAGAGCCTTGGCCTGGGCTAACCCTCTATGGGAGGCACAAAAACCTGTTGTCTTGAGTTACCCTCAGTTTGTGGCCTCCTTTAAAAGGGTTTTTGACGTTCCCGCACGCTCCGCTTTTGCTGCCAAGTGCCTCATGTCCATCAAACAGAGTACAAGAACTGTTGCAGACTACGCCATTGAATTCCGTACTCTGGCAGCAGAGGTTGCTTGGAACGATGAGGCCCTCGTGGCTGCTTTTTCACATGGTCTCTCGGATTCCATCAAGGATGAGATAGCAGTGAAGATGAACCCATGCACCTGGGCTTCACGCGTCTCTCTCTGCGGATGAGAGAGCCTTTAGGAGGAGGGAGAGATTGTGCCTTTATTGTGGCCAGGTAGGTCACTTTTTGAAGTCTTTTCCTACCCGTCCAGGGAAGGCCCGAACCTTGAGGTCCTGTCATGGACAGACCTTAGGTGGCGTTGTTTCATCCCCAGTTATCCAGAAGGATAAGCCCCTGATTTTGGTCACCCTTTCTTGGGCTGAGTCGTCCATCGAGATACAGGCTCTAATCGACTCTGGGGCTGCAGGCCTGTTCATTGATGCTGCATTTGTTTCGCAGCACTCGATTCTGCTGCAGCTGCGTGACACTCCACTTGCCATTGAGGCTCTTGATGGGAGACCTTTACAGCCTGCCCATGTGACTCATGAGATGGTTCCATTGTCCATGGCCGTAGGGGCTCTTCACCATGAGATAATCCAATTCCAAGTTATTTCCCCACCCAGATTTCCGCTGGTTATTGGTTATCCTTGGTTACAGAGGTACAACCCCTCTTTTGATTGGCTCCGTGCTGAGGTTCTCTCTTGGCCACTACAATGCAGTGAGACATGCTTCCTGAAGGTTTCCAAGGTCCTGTGCACCGCTTCACTCCCCTCCTTGCCGGAGGAGTACCGTGAATTTGGCAATGTCTTTGATAAAGGTCATGCTGGTAGTTTGCCTCCACACCGGCCTTATGATTGCGCAATTGACCTTCAACCTGGTGCCATACCTCCTCGTGGCCAGGTTTACCCTTTGTCGGTCTTGGAGGATAGGGCCATGGAGGAGTATGTTGCTGATGCACTTTCTCAAGGTTTCATCCGCAAGTCCTCGTCTCCTGCTGGTGCTGGTTTCTTTTTTGTGAAAAAGAGCGGTGAACTGAGACCTTGTATAGATTATAGGGGTCTCAGTCGTGTCACGATTAAGAATGATTTGACTGCCTCAAGGGAGCAACGGTTTCACAAAGCTTTACCTGAGAGGGGCATACAATCTTGTGCGCATTAAGGAGGGCGACGAGTGGAAAACTGCGTTTAATACCAGAACAGGCCATTATGAATACCTGGTAATGCCTTTTGGCCTTTGTAACGCCCTGGCAGTTTTCCAGGAATTTATTAACGATGTCCTCCGAGATTTGTTGCAATTGTGTGTGGTGGTTTATCTCGATGATATCCTCATATTTTCCAAGTCCCTGGAGAGCCACCACACAGATGTCTGTCGTGTGCCTCAGAAACTAAGAGAGAACAATCTCTATTGTAAACTGGAGAAGTGTGAGTTCCATCGTGAACAGGTTACATTCCTGGGCTATGTCATTTCCACTGCTGTTTTTTTGATGGACCCAGAGAAACTGTCGGCAGTCCTACAGTGGCCTCGACCCGTGGGTTTACGTCCTCTGCAGCGTTTCCTGGGCTTTGCCAACTACTATCGGAAGTTTATTCGTAACTTCTCATCTCTGTACAAGCCTCTGACTGATATGACCAGAAAGGACGGTAACCCACAGAGTTGGTCTCCGGAGTCCATTAAGGCATTTGAGACTCTCAAGGCTGCCTTTGTTTCTGCTCATGTGTTGGCACATCCTGATCCTACATTGCCTTTTATCCTAGAAGTTGATGCTTCTGAGACTGGAGTTGGCGCCCTTCTGTCTCAACGTCCTAACTCTGAGAGCGCTATGCATCCATGTGGTTACTTTTCCAAGAAATTGTCACCTGCTGAGTGCAATTATGAGATTGGTGACAGAGAGCTGTTGGCGATCATTTTAGCCCTGAAAGAATGGAGACATCTCCTTGAAGGTACCACTGTGCCCGTTCTTATTCTTACTGACCATAAGGATCTTACATTCTTGTCTGAGGCTAAGCGACTCTCTCCCAGAAGGGCGCAATGGGCTCTTTTCTTGTCGAGCTTTAAATACATTGTCTCATTCTTACCCAGTACTAAGAATGTAAGGGCTGATGCCTTGTCACGACAATTTTCCTCCACTTCCAAGTCGGAGTCGGTTCCGGTTCCTACGATTCCTCCTGATCGTATCTTGGCTACGGTTCGCACCAGTCTAACTTCTCCTTTGGTTGACAAAATTCTTGCTGCTCAGGTCCATGCTCCTCCTGATAAACCTTGTGACCGCTGCTTTGTCCCAGAGAGTCTCCGTACTGCAGTGCTCCAGACTTGCCATTCTCCCAAGGCAGCTGGCCATCCTTGGAAGAATCAACTCATTTGGGCCATCTCCCAACAATTCTGGTGGCCTAGTCTACAGGCTGATGTTACTGCCTTCGTAGCTGCCTGTCCCATGTGTGCTCAGAGTAAGACTCCATGACACCTTCCAGTGGGCCTCCTACAACCCATACCCAATGGAGAGAGGCCCTGGACTCACCTGTCTATGTATTTCATTGTGGAATTACCCAACTCCCAAGGCAACACTGTTATCCTTATGGTGGTTGACCGGTTCTCAAAGATGTGTCATTGTATTCCACTTAAGAAGTTGCCCACCTCTAAGGAACTGGCTTCCATTTTTGCTCGGGAGATCTTTCGCTTACATGGGCTACCCAAGGTGATTGTCTCGGATAGGGGCAGTCAGTTTGTCTCCCGGTTCTGGCGAGCCTTTTGTGCATGGTTGGGAATCCAGCTTGCGTTCTCTTCTGCCTATCACCCGCAGTCTAATGGGGCCGCAGAATGAGCCAATCAGTCCTTGGAGCAATTCCTACGTTGCTATATTTCTGACCATCATAACAACTGGTCTGACCTATTACCTTGGGCAGAGTTTGCTCACAACAGTGCCTTGAATTCTGCCTCCCGATTGTCTCCATTTATGGCGAATTATGGTTTCCAACCTTCCATGTTGCCTGACTCATTTGTTCCGCAGAGTATTCCTGCATTAGAGGAGCATCTCCGTGGTCTTCGTTCCACTTGGGTACAAGTCCAGGAGGCTTTGCGTCATTCTAATGATAGGTACAGACTCCATGCTGACCGCAGACGCCTGCCTGCGCCTTCCTACCAGGTTGGGGACAGGGTCTGGCTGTCATCTCGCAACCTCCGGCTTCGTGTTCCCTCACTGAAGTTTGCACCTCGGTTTATTGGGCCGTTCCGTATCCTTTGCAGGATTAACCCAGTAGCTTATGCGTTGGACCTTCCTCCTAGTATGCGCATCTCTAATGTGTTTCATGTCTCCTTATTGAAACCGTTGGTCTGTAACCGATTTACCACCTTGGTGCCACGTCCTCACCCTATTCTGGTTGAGAACCATGAGGAGAGTATGAGATACAATCCATTGTTGACTCCCGTAGGTTCCGTGGGCGCATAAAGTACCTGGTGCATTGGAAGGGGTACGGTCCGGAGGAACGCTCCTGGGTTTCATCCTCTGATGTACATGCCCCTGTTCTCCTCCACGAGTTCCATAGACGGTTCCTCTCAAGCCCGGTGGCCCTCCAAGGGAGAGGGGTCATTGAGGGGGGGTACTGTCAGGGCTGGCTTAGCCCTTCCTCCTCTGGGCTGGCCGCTCAGCTGTCGGCTAGTTGCCAGCTCTCTTCTCTTTCCACAGTTACCAGCTGTTCCCGATGATGCTCATCTGACCTGCCTATTTAAAGCCTTCCTGCTCACTTTTTCATTTGCCTTTGCATTGGTCACATCACAGGGAACCATCTCCTGCTGTTTGTTTGAAGACTGGCTTGCTGACATCCCACCTGGCTTCTTATCCTGCTTGCAGTTGCTCTCCATGGATCCCCGACTTCCGGCCTGGCTGATTACCCGATCTGGTTAATGAACTTTGGACTGGCTGACTACCCGATCTGGCTACAGGACTCTGGCTATGCTTGACTATGATTTTTTCTATTTAACTTTTTATTTTTATTAATAAACAAGTGTGATTTGATTGTACTTCTGTCTTAGTCTGTTTCAAGGTTTCTGACACCAGGATTATTAACACCGTTACCCCTATCTGGGTGAGCACCTTTTGCCACCCACTTATCCAGCTAAAATATTGATCCCATGGGTCTGTAATACCTGATTTTTTCTTCAACTCCAATGACAGATCTTCTAAAAAAAAATTTATAGCTAGAGTTATTTACAATTTGGGCCATTATTATCAGGAATGTAGGTGCAACAGGTTCCCGTTTTTTCTATAATTTTACAGACACCTCCTTTCTCAGCTAACACCATGTCTAAGGCCATCCAGTTCTGGAATGTCATGTAGGAAGCAGCGGTGGATCCAGAGTCTAGTCTCAGTAGGGGCACTGCCAGAAAATAAGGTGTTGCTTACTGAACTGAATTTAATGTATAATATTGTGTAATACAGTGTACAGAGGTAAGTAGTATGTAAGGTAGTGTAAAGAGGTAAATAGTATGTAAGGTAGTGTACAGAGGTCACTAGGAGGAAGGGTAGTTTACAGAGGTCAGTAGAATGTAGGGCAGTGTGCAGGGAACAGTAGGGCACACGCTGGGAGGGATTGAGAGGGCACACACTGGGAGAGGGGGAATCAGGAGGACATACACTGGGGGGGGGGGGAATCAGGAGGACATACACTGCGGGCGGAATCAGGAGGGCATACACGGGGGGATAAGGAGGGCATACACTGGGGGTGTGGGATTCAGGAGGGCATACACTGATACACTGGGGGGGGGATTCAGGAGGGCAAACACCAGGGGCGTTGCTAGGTGGCAAAAGGACCAGGGGCTTCAGCCAAGGCCTGAACGGAGGGGGGTGTTGTATGCAACGTTTTTTTGGGCTGGGTTGTGACACGGACGGTAGTGACTTACATGCACTAACCTACCTACACTGACGATAGTGACCTACACTCACCTGCCTGACCTACATACACTGGATATATACATACACTGACCTACATACACTTACGTTAGTGACCTACCTACACTGACTGACCTACACAAACACTGACCTACCTACACTGACATTACCACACACTGACCTACCTACACTGACATTAACACACACTGACCTTCCTACACTGACCTACCTACACTGACATTAAAACACACTCACCTACCTACACTGACATTTAAACACGCTAACCTACCTACACTGACATTTACACACACTAACCTACCTACACTGACATGAACACACACTGACCTACCTACACTGACATTTACATACACTGACCTACCTACACTGACCTACCTACACTGACATTAACACACACTGACATTAACACACACTGACCTACCTACACTGACATTTACATACACTGATCTACCTACTCTGACCTACCTACACTGACCTTAACACACACTGACCTGTCCTACTACTGTCCTAGTGACCTACCTACACTCACCTGCCTGACCTACATATACTGGACATACACATACACTGACCCACATACACTAATGGTAGTGACCTACCTACACTGACTGGCCTACACATACACTGACCTACCTACACTGACATTACCACACACTAACCTACCTACACTGACATTAACACACACTGACCTACCTTCACTGACATTAACACACACTGACCTATACACACACTGACCTACCTACACTGACATTTACACACACTGACCTACCTACACTGACATACCTACACTGACATACCTACACTGACCTTAACACACACTGACCTACCTACACTGACATTAACACACACTGACATTAACACACACTGACATACCTACACTGACATACCTACACTGACATACCTACACTGACCTTAACATACACTGACCTACCTACACTGACATTAACATACACTGACCTACCTACACTGACATACCTACACTGACATTAACACACGCTGACCTACCTACACTGACATTTACACACACTGACCTACCCAGGGCCATCTTTAGTATAGATTGGACCCTGGGCAAAAATTTTCTTGGGGCCCCCCGTGCAATTTTCCTCTCCACCTACTCTGAGACATACAATAAATAGCAGCTAGACTTAAAATCAGTTTTCTGTATCAGATAGGGCAGCTGAGATTGAGATTGATATTGAGATTGGTTGCCAGCAGTTACAACATATTATTGCTTACTAACTAGTTGCTAGAGGTTACAGCACACATTACGGCTCACTAATTAGTTGCTAGAGGTTACAGCACATCACCTCCTCACAGCAGGGGAGCATGATATACATATGAATGCCGCCTTTATTTGCATACCAATGCCGCCGGCCTCAGCTATTTACTTATTATTGTCGCCGCTATTTACATAAGAATGCCGGTTATTTACATGTAAACACAGGATCTGCAGGTGAGTCATCTGCACACAACAATAGGGCAGAGCTGGGCAGCATTAGTACCAGCACTTCACACTGAGATATTGGGACACAGCACAGGAATAAAACTTCAAGTGACAAGGGAATTTAAACCTGGATAGTTGGCAAGTATGAGGCAGCTGTTTTGGGCCCCACAACAATGACGGGGCCCAGGGCAGCTGCACCCTTTTGCTCTGCCTTAAAGACGGCCCTGGACCTACCTACACTGACATTAACACACACTGACCTACCTACACTGACATTTACACACACTGACCTACCTACACTGACATTTACAGTGGGGATCGAAAGTTTGGGCACCCCAGGTAAAAATGTGTATTAACCAGTTGCCGACCGCCGCACGACGATGTACGTCGATAGCATGGCACGGGCAGGCATATTGGCGTACATGTACGTCCCTTGCCTCCCGCGGGTCGGGGGCCCGATCGGGCCCCCGCCCGGTGCCTGCGGCGGTCGGTATTCGTGCGGGAGCGATCCCGGACGAGGGGACGGCCATTCGTTCATGGCCACCCCCTCGCGATCGCTCCCGACGAATAGGAATCCCCCGTGACATCACTTCCTCTCCTGTAATGTAAACACAGGAGAGGAAGTGATGTATTCTCTCCTCCGTGTCGGTATTTTCCGTTCCGACACGGAGGAGAGCGGATCGGTGAGTTGCACCAACACTCTACACACACAGTAGAACATGCCAGGCACACTCACACCCCCCCTTTACCCCCCGATCACCCCCCCAATTACCCCTGCCCCCCAGTCACAGTGACACCAATGTCATTTTTTTTTTTTTTTTTTTGCATTGGTGTCATTTGTGACTGTAATAACTGTTAGGGCAGTTAGAGTTAGCCCCCTTTAGTTCTAATGTACCCCCCTAACCCCCCCAATAAAGGTTTAACCCCGTGATCACCCCCCGTTGCCAGTGTCACTAAGGCTGGGTTCACATTGCAGCGGTTTATGAGAACGAATGTGATTCGCACCGCACTGCAGTGCAAATCACATCCGATCTCTGTGCGATTCGAGTTCAGCCATTCGCCGCACCCGCCGCACCCGCCACACCCGCCGCACCCACCGCAAATTCGCACGGGACCCTTTTTTTGGCCCGCAGCAGAATCGGATCGCATGGGTGTTCACACCATGCGATCCGAGTTTGCAGATCGCACTGCGATATGCGAACTGATCTGGGGGTGTCAGTAACATTTCACTGACACTCCCAGCAGTTCGCATAGGGCAGTGTGAACTGCCGCCGGGAGGCATGCGATGCGGGAACCCGCCGCGGATTTGCGGCGTTTCCGCATCGCTCCAGTGTGAACCCAGCCTAATAAGCGATCATTTTTCTGATCGCCGTATTAGTGTCACAGGTGACGCTAGTTAGGCAGGTAGGTATTTAGGTTCGCCGCAGCTTTTTATAGCGCCAGGGACCCCCATATACTACCGCATAAAGCCCCCTGATTGCCCCCTAGTTAACCCTTTCACCAGTGATCACCATATAACTGTTACAGGTGACGCTGGTTGGTTAGTTATTTTTTATAGTTTCAGGGCACCCGCCATTTATTACCTAATAAAGGTTTAACCCCCTGATCACCCGGCGGGTGTCATTTGTGACTAATAACTGTTAGGGCAGTTAGGGTTAGCCCCCTTTAGTTCTAAGGTACCCCCCTAACCCCCCCAATAAAGGTTTAACCCCGTGATCACCCCCCGTCGCCAGTGTCACTAAGGCTGGGTTCACATTGCAGCGGTTTATGAGAACGGATGTGATTCGCACCGCACTGCAGTGCAAATCACATCCGATCTCTGTGCGATTCGAGTTCAGCCATTCGCCGCACCCGCCGCACCCGCCACACCCGCCGCACCCGCCGCAAATTCGCACGGGACCCTTTTTTTGGCCCGCAGCAGAATCGGATCGCATGGGTGTTCACACCATGCGATCCGAGTTTGCAGATCGCACTGCGATATGCGAACTGATCTGGGGGTGTCAGTAACATTTCACTGACACTCCCAGCAGTTCGCATAGGGCAGTGTGAACTGCCGCCGGGAGGCATGCGATGCGGGAACCCGCCGCGCATTCGTGGCGTTCCCGCATCGCTCCAGTGTGAACCCAGCCTAATAAGCGATCGTTTTTCTGATCGCTGTATTAGTGTCACAGGTGACGCTAGTTAGGCAGGTAGGTATTTAGGTTCGCCGCAGCTTTTTATAGCGCCAGGGACCCCCATATACTACCGCATAAAGCCCCCTGATTGCCCCCTAGTTAACCCTTTCACCAGTGATCACCATATAACTGTTACAGGTGACGCTGGTTGGTTAGTTATTTTTTTATAGTTTCAGGGCACCCGCCATTTATTACCTAGTCTCACTAGTGTACCCCTAAATTTAGGGGTGTCTACTTTCCAAAATGGGGTCATTTGGGGGGGGTTTGTGCCATCTTGGCATTTTATGGCCTTCAAAACTGTAACGCCCTTAGAAAGCCTGAAGGCGGTGCTTGGTTTTCGGGGCCCCGTACGCGGCTAGGCTCCCAAAAAGTCCCACATATGTGGTATCCCCGTACTCAGGAGAAGCAGCAGAATTTATTTTGGGGTGTCATTTCACATATGCCCATGGCATGCGTGAGCAATATATCATTTAGTGACAACTTTGTGAAAAAAAAAAAAAAAAAAAAAAAAGTTTGTAATTTTCCCGCAACTTGTGGCAAAATATAAAATATTCCATGGACTCAACATGCCTCTCAGCAAATAGCTTGGGGTGTCTACTTTCTAAAATGGGGTCATTTGTGGGGGTTTTGTGCCATCTTGGCATTTTATGGCCTTCAAAACTGTAATAGGTAGTGAGAAGTGAACTCAAAAATTTACGCCCTTAGAAAGCCTGAAGGCGGTGCTTGGTTTTCGGGGCCCCGTACGCGGCTAGGCTCCCAAAAAGTCCCACATATGTGGTATCCCCGTACTCAGGAGAAGCAGCAGAATTTATTTTGGGGTGTCATTTCACATATGCCCATGGCATGTGTGAGCAATATATCATTTAGTGACAACTTTGTGAAAAAAAAAAAAAAAAAAAAAAAGTTTGTAATTTTCCCGCAACTTGTGGCAAAATATAAAATATTCCATGAACTCAACATGCCTCTCAGCAAATAGCTTGGGGTGTCTACTTTCTAAAATGGGGTCATTTGTGGGGGTTTTGTGCCATCTTGGCATTTTATGGCCTTCAAAACTGTAATAGGTAGTGAGAAGTGAACTCAAAAATGTACGCCCTTAGAAAGCCCGCGGCTAGGCTCCCAAAAAGTCCCACATATGTGGTATCCCCGTACTCAGGAGAAGCAGCAGAATTTATTTTGGGGTGTCATTTCACATACGCCCATAGCATGTGTGAGCAATATATCATTTAGTGACAACTTTGTGTAAAAAAAAAAAAAAATTTTTTTTTTTGTCATTATTCAATCGCTTGAGGCAAAAAAATAAAATATTCAATGGGCTCAACATGCCTCTTATCAATTTCCTTAGGGGGTCTACTTTCCAAAATGGGGTCATTTGGGGGGGTTTTGTACTGCCCTGCCATTTTAGCACCTCAAGAAATGAGATAGGCAGTCGTAAACTAAAAGCTGCGTAAATTGCAGAAAACGTACCTTAGTTTGTAGATGTGACAACTTTTGCGCAAACCAATAAATATACAATTATTGACTTTTTTTTTACCAAAGACATGTGGCTGAATACATTTTGGCCTAAATGTATGACTAAAATTGAGTTTATTGGATTTTTCTAATAACAAAAAGTAGAAAATATCATTTTTTTCAAAATTTGCGGTCTTTTTACGTTTATATCGCAAAAAATAAAAATCGCAGAGGCAATCAAATACCATCAAAAGAAAGCTCTATTTGTGGGAAGAAAAGGACGCAAATTTTGTTTGGGTACAACATTGCATGACCGCGCAATTACCAGTTAAAGCAGCGCAGTGCCAAAGTGTAAAAAGACCTCTGGTCATTTACCAGCAAAATGGTCCGGTCTGAAAGTGGTTAATGTGCACAACGAAGACAAGGAAAGATGGAAAAATCTCCAAATGGCATCAAATTACAGATTAGACATGTCAAAAAAAAGTTAGGTTTTATTTCCATCATTTATACTTTCAAAATGACAGAAAACAAAAAAATGGCATCTGCAAAAGTTTGGGCACCCTGCAGAATTTATAGCATGCACTGCCCCCTTTGCAAAGCTGAGACCTCCCAGTGTCATGAATTGTTCTCAATCATCGTCTGGGAAGACCAGGTGATGTCAATCTCAAAGGTTTTAAATGGCCAGACTCATCTGACCTTGCCCCAACAATCAGCACCATGGGTTCTTCTAAGCAGTTGTCTAGAAAACTGAAACTGAAAATAGTTGACGCTCACAAAGCTGGAGAAGGCTATAAGGAGATAGCAAAGCGTTTTCAGATGTCAATATCTTCTGTTCGGAATGTAATTAAGAAATGGCAGTCATCAGGAACAGTGGAAGTTAAAGCAAAATCTGGAAGACCAACAAAAATATCAGACAGAACAGCTTGCAGGATTGTGAGAAAAGCAATTCAAAACCCACGTTTGACTGCACGATCCCTCCAGATAGATCTGGCAGACACTGGAGTTGTGGTACACTATTTCACTATAAAGAGATACTTGTACAAATATGGTCTTCATGGAAGAGTCATCAGAAGAAAACCTCTTCTACGTCCTCACCACAGCATTTGAACTTTGCAAATGAACATATAGACAAGCCTGAGGCATTTTAGAAACAAGTTCTGTGGACTGATGAGGTTAAAATATAACTTTTTGGCCGGAATGAGCAAATTACCACCACTGGAATCTTTTTTTATTTTTTTTATTTTTAATAAAGGAATTTTTCAAAAGTGTGTTTGTCTTATTTAACCATTTTTTACACTTTGTTTGTGAAATGGTTAGGGTACTTTTGTACCACCTTACCATTTTGAACAGGGGGGGTGGGATCTGGGGGTCCCCTTGTTAAAGTGGGCTTTCAGATTCTGATAAGCCCCCCACCCGCAGACCAGCACAACCACCGGCCAGGGTTGTGGGGATGAGGCCCTTGTCCCCATCAACATGGGGACATGGTGCTTTGAGGGGTCACAGACCCCCAAAGCATTCTACCAATGTTGAGGGCATGTGGCCTGGTACGGTGCGACCTGCGACCTGCCAGGTTGCGTGCTCGGATAAAGGGTCTGGTATGGATTTTTAGGGGGACCCCACGTCAATTTTTTTTAAATTTGACGCGGGGTTCCCCTTAATATCCATACCAGACCTGAAGAGCCTGGTAATTGAATTTAGGGGAACCCCACGCTTTAAAATTTTTTTTTTTTATCAATGAATGAATTGTCGTCTCCCGTAATACAGAGAACACTCATGGAGTGTATTCTGTATTACGGAGCCGACAATTCATTATAGCCACGAGTGATTTTAAAAGACTTTTTTTCCTGCAGAAATTACACTTTGTGCAGGGACAGTTCTAAGCACGGGAAACATGCGCCCCTTCACAGGCATACTATAGACACCCCCCAGGTACGAAATTTAAAGGAATATTACACTTTTATTGTTTCACTTTAATCATTATTAAAATCACTGCTCCTGAAAAAACAGACATTTTTAAAACTTTTTTTTGCATTGATCCATGTCCCCTGGGGCAGGACCCAGGTCCCCAAACACTTTTTAGGACAGTAACTTGCATATTAGCCTTTAAAATTAGCACTTTAGATTTTGAACGTTCGAGTCCCATAGACTTTGATAGGGTTCTAAAGTTCACACGAAGTTTAGGTCTGTTCGCAGGTTCTGGTGCGAACCGAACAGGGGGGTGTTCGGCTCATCCTTACTTGTCATGAAAAGAAGATTGAAAATCTAATTTGTCACCTAACAGCACCTCTATGGTAAGCTGCTGTAACTCAGCAGACTGAGCATAGAGGTGCCTGAAACTAATCCACAATGTAGTGCTAGCAGCAGAGCTCACCTCCAGGAACTTTCACATGGATCTCTCTGCTCAGCAGCTGCACACATCTCCCTCTTCCAGACAAGCGTGATCTTGGAGAAAGGCACATCCCCATCCCGCCCACTCAAGCAACAGCCTGCAGGAGAGAGGCTGAAAAACTGCAGGGGGAGGTACAGGGGGCAGAGAGTGCAGTCCCAAGGTTTCTGAGCAGCAATTCATGCTTAGAATGGCTGCGAGTTGCCCGTGCGCTGGAAGGGTAACCAGATCTGCTCAGCCTCAGTCTTTAATGTTTTCTCGGGGGGGGGGGGGGGGGGGGTGCAATTTCCCCGTTGCCCCCCTGGATCCGCCCCTGGTAGGAAGTGGGGGCTAACTGGTCAGCAATTCCCTGGAGGGCATCTTTAGTCTAATTTACAAATCTTTATTGGTTATAATATATGTAGTTGATCCAATCTACATTCTTGTTGACAGTTATTATGGGGATCAAAGACTCAAAATCAGGTTTTACCTGGTCTTTGGCTTTGAATTCATTAGGGACCCCCCTTGGAACTCCTATGGCATCTATGTACACATGAGGGTCAAAGCTTCTGGAGAGAACTGCTCACTTCCTCCTCTGATTGTGTGCTGGGTCAGTGTATGTATCAGGGGTATCTTTTGTGAGGATATAGAGGGGCATAATGACCTTCACAAGGGCATATTTACTGGTCCAGATTCTCTCTAATCTGGTCCTGTGTTCCAACCCACTGCCCCCAGGAACCACAACTCTGTCCCCAGCAACTGTCTGTGATACACACTTATATATCCATACCATCAGGGATGTCACTGTACCAATGGCATTGCCATGAACGGTCAAACGGATAAGGCACTATGTCACAGTAATCAAAGGTAAAGGTGGCCATGTGTACCTGAAAAGTTATACCAAAGTGTGATTATGTTATAATTTTTTGTGATGGCCACCTCCTGCCCCCCCCCCCCCCCCCCAGACCAAACAGAAAAAGGATATGCAGCATGGTCGTCATGAAGTGGGGGCGGGATCTTGTCCTCAGGGGTTAGAGTGTTCTTGCAGTGGGATGCGTGTATTCAGGTGTTCTTCCCAGCCAATTTGACTGAGGTGGCTGTGTTCAGCAAAACCTGCAATGAACCATCATATCTTGGATCAAGGGTGTGCTTCCTGTATAGGGACCATCATATCTTGGATCAAGGGGGTGCTTCCTGTATCTAATTCAGTTTCTGGAATGGGAGAAAATACCTGAACATGCATTCTGGTTAATTCTCGTGATAATGTGGTTACATAATTAGTCAACACATCAGATTGCAACTATAACTGTTGTGGAAAGTAACAACCAAGTCTGGGGGCTGAACCAAACAATATTTCATAAGGGGATAGGGCATGTTTCCCTTGGGGAGTGTGTCTGATACTGAACAGGGCAAAGGGAAAACTGTCTGGCCAACTCATGTTAGTCTCTTGGGCAATGTTTAACATCCTGGTTTTTTTTGTGTCCCATTCATCCTTTCTACCTTCCTGCTACTTTTAGGGTGGTATGGGTTGTGTAGAGCCAACTTAACTCCCAGTGCTACCCAAATCTCTTTTGTAAGGGTTGCTGTGAAGGCCTGGCCCTCTTCGCTCTCTATCACCTAGTTTCTTAAGCCGCGTACACACGGGCGGACTGTCTGTCCAACTTAGTCCGCTGAAACACATTTCAGCGGACAGTCCGCTCGTGTGTGGGCTTCAGCTGACTTTTTCAGCGGACAGTCTGACGGACTAAGTCTTTCGGAATTTCCGTAATATTGTCCGTCCAACTTTGGTTTCAGCGGACAGTCCGCTCGTGAGTAGGCAAGTTGGACGGACTGTCTGTTCATCGTGTGTGGTCAAGTCCGTTCATTCAAAAGTAGGACGGACTGTCTGTCGGATTGTCTGACGGACTTAGTTGGCCAGACAGTCCGCCCGTGTGTACGTGGCTTTAGCCATGGTCCTGGCAGTCATGACCACTTCCACTAGGGAGTATTCAAATCTGACACTTTTTTGACATTTGGATGTGATCAACTTGTGAAGGCATCTAGGGCTTTTGCCAGGTGCTTCTTCTGTGCCTTTTCTGTGCATCCTGGGTTACATTTGACACAGAGCTGCAGAAATTGTTGGTCAATGGAGTAACTCCTGGTGCTGTATAGTAGTAGTTGTTGATCAGAGAGTTCATAAAAGTCTTTGTACTCGGAGTCAATCTGTGGATAGTAAGGAAAGGAACAAAGAGCAACAAAGAACATAGACACGAGAGCCAGCGTCCACAAGAGGAGGAGGCAGAGGAGGGCAGGCTTTATGCAGCCTGACTCCTCCTACAAATACAAATACCTGGGGTCAGCCTTACACTTGTCAAGTGGGCAGCTCCATGTGCCCACTGCACCATGGCTGGGTATATACTCCTGGGTAGACAAGTCCATCTCTGAGAGTTGCTCCTCTCCGCTTCCAGCTTTCTTTCTCATCTGGACTTGCTGCTTGCTGTAGTTGTTTCAAATAAACTCTGTCCACTGGGAGAGTCTGTAGGGCAAGCACGGGGTAGTCTTCTTCTACCACCCTGCTGTCCACTTCCCTTGGACCACTGGCTGTCTTTTTGGCATCTGATGATTGCCTCATACTTCCTTCGAGTTCAGTTTGTTGTGTACTTTTACTTTCAGAATAGCCACTTGGGTTGGGAGAAGCAAAGTCTTTTATAGCTGTACTATGTTTCACTGTCTGGATTCTGCAGGGGTATTTCATTCACGATGGGGAGATGCTTGGTTTCCAGTTACATGAGGTGACAAGTCAGCACTCAAGCACTCAAGTGTCTGACAGTGTCCGAGGACCAAGTCTGAAGTTTTGTCAAGCAAGGCTTGTGCAGCAAAGACAGCTCGCAGACACGATGGGCCTCCTCTTGCTACCGCATCCAGTTGACAAGAATAATATCCTATGGAGTATAGTAGGTGGATGCCATATGAATGGGTGAGCACACCTGCAGGATGTCTTGTACACACGGTCGGACATTCTGACAACCAAATCCGTTGGATTTTGTCCAACGGATTTTGTCCGAAACTGTTGCATACACACGGTCGGACAAAGTTGTCAGAAAATCCGATTGTACATAACGTGATGGCGTTATTTTCTTACGACGGGACTACGTTCAGGCTAGTAGCCAATAGCTTTGATCTAGGAATTTGATCTGAGCATGCCTGGCACTTTGTCCATCGGAGTAGGCTGCACATGATCGGAGTATGTCCGATCAGAGCATTTTTTTCTGAAAATTTTACGGACAAGTTGGAAAAATTGGTCCGTCGGATACTTCGACGGAAACAGTCCAATGGAGACATTCCATCGGAATCTCCGACCGTGTGTACAAGGGCTAAGACGTTCGGATACAAAGAGCTTGAACATTTTGTCATAGTCTGGGAGCCCTAGCACCGGGGTGGAGGAGATGGTGCGCTTGAGGGCCTCAAAGTTAGATATTGCTTCAGGAGACATCTGGAAGGGGTCTGATTTCAGAGCATCATACAAAGGTTGTGTCAGTAGGGAGGCTTCTGGAAATCCATGCTCTTCAATAGGAAATTACCGTATTTACCGTGATATAACACGCCCCGGCGTATAACACGCACCCAAAGTTTAGGAGGGCATTTTAAGGAAAAAAGCTTTTAGGAGGAAAGTTTAAGGAAAAAACTTACATTTAAATGCTCATCAATGCAGCCTTATCAGTGTCCATCTGCAGCCTTGTCCATCATTGCAGGATGATCAGTGTCCATTTGCAGCCTTGCCCGGTGTCATTTGCAGCCTTGCCCGGTGTCATTTGCAGCCTTGCCCAGCGCCTTTTTCAGCCTTGCCCAGTGTCATTTCTATGTAAATAGCCTTGACTAGCGCCGTTTGCAGCCTTGCCCAGTGTCTTTTGTGGCACATTTAAATTTCCCAACGCTGAGATAGACAGAGCCTGTGTACTCGGCTGTACTCGTCTTGGCTCGCAGTCCCACCCAGTCTGGGCAGGACTGTGAGCCGAGTACACACTGCTCACTCTTTTTCAGAAGCGCACGCTCCAGAGACAGCAGGCAGGCGGGACGGCGGAGCCGGGCACTCAGGTTAGTCTTTTTCGGTGGCGCCCGGTCTTATTCGGCGCCGCTCAGTATTTTTATGCACCACTCACTCTTTTTTGGCTCACAGACAGTGGGGATCAGCATATAAAATGCCCCCACGATTTTCCCCCGATAAATAAGGTAGTTCAAGGAAAATTACAGATGTTGAGCACCACTGCAATTTGGGTTTTGAGGGTTTGCAACCCTGGTTGGCAAGATAGCACAACAGGCTTTTTGAGGTTGAGGTCATCAACATATTGGAGGAGAATCACTTCCGGGTGATCCTCTTGTCATGTATCAAGGATGATATCGCTTTTGCAAACTGGCTTGGAGAGCTCTGTGCCTCTTGTGGCATAACTGTCTAGGTATGTTGCTGTTTCTTTTTGTGGGTGAATGAAAAAAGGTACCAGCAGGAGGGGTGAGGGTGGACACTGGAGAAAGAGTTTGCAAGGTCCATTACTGTGAGGTACTTTGCGGTCAGAGGCACCCCCTCACAAGTAGCTGGTTCATTTTTAGGCTTCTCTTCTTCACAAGGAACAGAGGTGTGTTGCATAGAGATGTACAGGATATAAGGGCTCCATTTGACACAAGGGCTTTGACATGCTTTGAAATAGCTGCAGATTATATTAACTTTAGAGGGTATTGTGGTTTCCAGGGCAATGATGCGCCCTCTTTGAGCTTGACTGAAACTGGTGGCACCTTTAAGTGACCGATGTCTTCCAGTTCTGTAGACCATAGGCACGCAGGGATTCTGTCAAGTACTTCCTGTGTATCCTTCCTGAGCCCTGAGATAAAAAGCAGTTGATAACGTGTGTGTGCCTTTTCATAGTGGTAGAAGCCCAGATCATCAAAGGCCTGTATGAGTCTAGCATGATACTTCTCCACAGACTGCCCCTTTTTCTTGTGCAATATCTTGGATTGTGGTGGTCTGATCTGCCAATTTCTCCTTTACCGAGTCACGTAGTTGGGCACAGAACCCCATGCCTGAGCTATAGGAAGTGGCACTTGTCAAGCAGACATCATTAAAGGCTGCCTGCTTGACTGGCCAACAGACATGTCCTGTTTTGATTTGGCATAGGCTGATCAAGTTTCTCCAGGCAGCCGAGTGTGTTTCTTGTATCTGCACTATCCTGTGGTAGAAGGGCATTGGCTGTTTCTCTGGGTCAGGAAGACTTGTCACTAAGGCTGCTGCTTGTGATGGGGTAAAAGTGACATACATCTTCTGGTAACTGAGACTGGTGTTAGGGCGGGGGCTGAGAAGGGGCACTGTTCCTTACGATTGCTAACATACGTTTAAGATTCTCTCGGAACTGTGAGTCCAGAGCCGGATTGGGGGTTAAATCAATGGGTGGCCTTGCTGCCTGTTGTTGGTCTTCCCACTTGGACACTTATTCATCATTAACATATCTGGCCTGTGCATGTGGAGCTTCCGTATTGGGAAAGACAGGTGTGTGGTAGGAACCATCCTGGTTTAGAACAGGGAGAACTGGGTATATGCCGTGGTTGAGCCTTTCCGGGTGTACCAAGATGGCCACTGGCAGAAAGTGCACTGAGCTGGGTGGGACGTGAAGGCCTGGGTGCACTAAGATGGCTTCCAAAAAAGTTGTCACAGTGGGTTGTGTTTGGGCTGGAGTGGTGAGAAGGGAGTGGACGTTAGATGGAGGGCAGGGTTGCCTCTCCCCTCCTTTCTTCTAGATTCTATCATAGAGATCAACTTTGTTGTACACATACATGATGCAACTGCCATCTTTCTTAATTTCCTCCATGCAACCCTCTTTATCACACAGGATTCCTCGCTGTTTCTTTAGCAACGTAACCTTCACTACTTTGTACAACTTTTTAATCGGTTCACAATATCACATTCTTCACAATATCACATGTTAGCATTCCCTTCTCTCTCTCTCTCTCTCTCTTTCTTCTGTTTCTCCACAGCAGTTTCAGCTGACGGCTTCAGACTAGACTACAGACAACTAATGGGTTAATATTTCTCCTCCGCTGCTCTGTTTTATCCCTTTGAGGGTTCTACACCCCCGTTCTACACAGGAATTCCAAAGGGTGGGACTCATAGCGCTCTGAGGGAAAAAAACTAACAGGGGCCAACAGCTCACCTGAGTAACCCGTCCATAGACATTTGTTGCAAGGTTCCAATTCTTCCCAGAGACAGACAGCTCATCTGGGGATCAAGACACACACTCTTGCAACTGCACTTTCTGTCTGCTGAGTTGCAATCCTTCAGGATGACAGACACTGAACAGTGCGCCCCCAGTTTGGCAAACCTTTTTATGGCCCAGTGGGAGGAGGATGTCATCTATGTTGACCATAAGCCCCAGCTGAAGCTGTGGGTTCGGTACATTGATGACATCCTCCTCCTGTGGGATGGAGACCGTGAAGATTTGAACAGTTTCATGGATTCTCTGAATTCCAATCAGAGAGGAATTAAGTTGAGTTTTGAAGCTAGCCAAACCAGTATTAATTTCTTAGATTTGACTATACATAAATCTGAGGAGCATTTCTTCACCTCCACTTTTTTCAAAAGCACAGATAGAAATTCATATATTCCAAAGGATAGCTGCCATCATCAAGTTTGGCTGAATTCTATACCTAAAGCCGCGTACACACAGGTGGACTGTCTGGCCTACTTAGTCCGCCGAAACACATTTCAGCGGACAGTCCGCTCGTGTGTGGGCTTCAGCGGACTTTTTCAGCGTGCAGTCTGGCGGACTAAGTATTTCGGAATGTTGGAAATACTGTCCGCTGGACTCGCATTTCGGCGGACAATCCGGCCGTGTGTGTGCCAGTCCGCCGTACTTTTGAAATGAGCGGACTTTTCCCGCCCGGAGAAAAGTCCGCTCATTTCGAGCGGGTCTCCAGGTAGGCGGGGCCCGTGAAGGAGACATCGCTGGCCCCGCCGCCTGGTATGGACTTAAAGGGGAACCCCAACGCCGAAAAAAATCGGCGTGGGGGTCCCCCCCAAGTCCACAACAGACCCTTGTCCGAGCACGCTACCCGGCCGGCCAGGAAAGGGGGGGCGAGCGAGCGCCCCCCCCCTCCTGAGCCGTACCAGGCCGCGTGCCCTCAACCTCTCTCCTTCTTCTTCTCCAGGAGATGTTGACACGACAATCTCTCTGGCCGGAATGCCAGGGCCGCGCTGCGTGGCCACTTATATAGGGACAAGGGGCGGTGTCACATGGCTTTATGTCACATGGGTTGGTCACATGGGTTGATGTCACATGGGGACTATGACATCGTAAGGGGGCAGGGTCACCATGTGACACCAACCCATGTGACATAAAGCCATGTGACACCGCCCCTTGTCCCTATATAAGTGGCAGCGGAGCGCGGCCCTGGCATTGTGGCCGGAGAGAGTGTCGTGTCAACATCTCCTGGAGAAGAAGAAGAAGAAGAAGAAGAACGGGCGGCGGCGGCGGCGACAGAAGACCGGGCCACCGCCTGTAAAAGAGCTAGAAGAAGGCGCGGTGGCCCGGCAGAAGAACCGAAGAGGGGGACAAGACCCTCGAAGTCGGGAGAAGAGGCCGGCGGCGAGGAAGAAAGCCGGACTCCTCCGCTAGCAAAAGAGCTACAAGAAGATAGCGGAGGAGTCCGGCGAGAAGACCCCCGAAGACGGAAGACCCCCGGAGCTGTGCAATAAAATATTTTAACCCTGTGTTGCGTTTTTTTTTGTACTTTTTTCACAGGTGAATGGGTAGGGGTACATTGTACCCCATACTCATTCACATAGGGTGGGGGGCCGGTATCTGGGGGCCCCCTTATTAAAGGGGGCTCCCGGATTCCGATAAGCCCCCCGCCCGCAGACCCCGACAACCAACGGCCAGGGTTGTCGGGAAGAGGCCCTTGTCCTCATCAACATGGGGACAAGGTGCTTTGGGGTGGGGGGGCCGCGCGGCCCCCCTTCCCCAAGGCACCCCCCCATGTTGAGGGCACGCGGCCTGGTACGGCTCAGGAGGGGGGGCGCTCGCTCGCCCCCCCTTTCCTGGCCGGCCGGGTAGCGTGCTCGGACAAGGGTCTGTTGTGGACTTGGGGGGGACCCCCACGCCGTTTTTTTCGGCGTTGGGGTTCCCCTTTAAGTCCATACCAGGCGGCGGGGTCAGCGACGTCTCCCTCGCGGGCCCCGCCTACCTGGAGACGCGCTCAAAATGAGCGGACTTTCCTCCGCGTGTGTGGGCGAGTCCGTTCATTTCAAAAGTAGGGCGGATAGTATGGCGGACTTAGTCCGCCGTATTAGTCCGCTCAAAAAGTGCTGTGTGTGGGCAAGTCCGTTCATTCGAAAGTATGACGGACTGTCCGTCGGATTGTCTGACGGACTAAGTTAGCCAGACAGTCCGCCACGTGTGTACGCGGCTTAAGAGTCAGTATTTGAGAAATTAGAAGGAACAGCACAGATTCTGATCTTTTTGATAAACAAGCCGATATCCTTTCTAAATGCTTTGTAGATAAGGGTTATGAGGATAAAGTACTTAGACCAGCCTTACAAGCTGCTAAAGTTATTGACAGAAGGGAATTACTAAAGGAGAGAGTAAAGACGAATTTGGATGAGCAGATGGGTCTTGTCCCTTTTGTAACAACATTTTCAGTCCAACATCAGGCTATAAAAAAGATTATTAGCAAGCACTGGCATATTTTGGGTAACGATCCAATCTTAAATGAAGTTATACCAGTTAGGCCACGGGTGGTATACAAGGGTGCCCCTTCCCTTAGGAATAAGTTAGCACCCAATGTTTTGAATCCCCCCATTTTTATAGCTAGTTTCTTTGAGCATCTGACGGGCTACTACCAATGTCGTAGATGTCGAGTTTGCTCTACAAGTGGGTGCACGCAGAGGCGCACCCATTCATTTGTATCATCTAGCACGTCACGTGTACATAATATTAGACCATTTATTACGTGCACCACCAAAAGAGTTGTCTATCTACTTCAATGCCCGTGTGGGCTTCAATTTTTTGGGAGGACAAAAAGGGCACTTAATGCACGTTTGAATGAGCATATAACTAATATCATCAATGGCTTCCCGAAGCATTCTGTATCTAGGCACTATTTGGAATTCCACAACAAAAATCCAGCTAAAACCATATTTTTGGGTATAGACAAATTGAATCTACCTTGGAGAGGGGGCTCCGTAGTTAGGGGTATATTGAGATTAGAAATCTCCTGGATCCATAAAATTAAGTGTTATGCCCCTTTTGGGCTTAATGTAGATGTTGATGTTAATGCATTTATAGATAACTCATAAAAAAATTTTTTCCTGTCACCTGCTGTTAATATGTGAAATACATGATAGTATCAGTGGAGGGTTCCTTCCGTTTGTTAACTCGATTTGAATTGATGGGAGGATGTGAAGTTTTTCCTTTTTTTCCCAATATGATATCTGTTTTTGTTTTTAATTTAATTTTATTTTTATTTTTATATTTATTTTTATTTTTATATTTATTTTTATTTTTCATTTATATTTAATTTTATTTTTATTTTTTTATCTCCTTTACCATAAATAATAAACAATAAATAAAAAATCTCCTTTTTATAGATGTGAAGATTAACAGTGAGCAGGCTGTTTTGACAGACTGTCCTTGCTTTTGTTTTTAATTTTAATTTTATTTTTGTTTTTTATAATTTAATATGTTGTTCTACATATGGTGATCATTTTGATTCGTTTTATTATATGTTTTTTATGCCATATATATCCTTGTGCCTATGAGGGCGTCACATTCTGCTAGTGGTCTATTGTTGCTTGTGTTACCATTCAATATGCTATCTGAGGCCGTTATGCTTTTGCTAGTGGTTTTCTGTTGTCTCTTGCCCTTATTTAACATGCTGCCTGTAGCTTCATGCGCCGCCATGTCGATATGGTGCATTTCCGGTTTTCCTCCCCTCAGCTCAGAACGAGGCTTGGTTAATATTGATGTGTGTATATTAACGTGATGCGTCAGCTTGTCGCCCACACCCCAGATGACGTCACATATGACGAAACGGACGTAGGGTGGTCTCGACGTGTTGACGCCATCATGTGACTATTGGGCGCTTGTTTTGCCGGCCGGCATTTAACGCTGTTGTAATTGATTTACTTGTGAGTATGTTTTCTATGTTCTAATAAAACACTTTTTACGTGGATTTACGCTATGGGAGTTTCTTTCATCTATATTCTATGAGCGATCCTGCTATTGAAGGTCGTTTGGAAGGGGTTGATGCTGTCCTGATCCGATGGTCCCTTGGGAATCTTAATGATATATGCTCAGATTCCTTTTTGGTAAGCGCGCAATCAGATTGTTAACCAACACAGTGGTGGTGGAGGAAGCCTATATTTTATAAAGATTCTGGCTGGAGGAATATCTTCAATCCAACGGACTGTCGTACTTATTTATTTTTCTTTCTTTTTTTTTTGTGAGCACTTTATTGGGCACGTTTGTTTATTTTATTCATTGATGGTTGCACGTTTCTCTTTTTAACCACTTGCCTACTGGGCACTTAAACACCCTTCCTGCCCAGACCAATTTTCAGCTTTCGGTGCTCTCACACATTGAATGACAATTACTCAGTCATGCAACACACAATTATGCAAATTATTAATTTTTATTCATAAATTTTGGCCACAATTTATACTGCTACATACCTTTGATAAAAATAACCCAAATTAGTGGATATTATTTGGTCTTTGAGAAAGTTAGAGAGTCTACAAGCTGTGGTGCGAGTAATACAAAATTGATCACATCTGACGTACTGGTGGACTATCTCACTTCTTGTGACCCGAACAAGTCAGGAAAGTACAAATACCCCCCAAATGACCCCTTTTTGGAAAGTAGACATTCCAATGTATTTAGTAAGAGGCATAGTGAGCTTTTTGATGTTGTCATTTTTTAAGATTTTTTTTTTCCACAAAATTGTCATTGTAATAGGTTATTTCTCTCACGTGGCATGTATATACCACAAATTACACCCCCAAAAAAATTCTGCTACTCCTCCTGAGTATTACAATACCACATGTGTGGGACTTTTTCACAGCCTGGCCACATAGAGAGGCCCAACATGCAGGGAGCGCCGTCACATGTTTTAGGAGCATAAATTACACATCTAACTTGTTGACTACCTATTACACTTTTGAAGGCCCTGGAGCACCAGGACAATGACATGTGGCACTGATGACAGATGGCACTGATACGTGGCACTGATGACACTTATACGTGGCACTGATGACACGTGGTACTGATGACAGATGGCACTAATATGTGGCACTGATGACAGATGGCACTTATACGTGGCACTGATGACACGTGGCACTAATACGTGGCACTGATGACATGTGGCACTAATACATGGCACTGATGGCAGATGGCACTAATATGTAGCACCGATGACAGATGGTACTAATACGTGGCACCGATGACGCATGACACTGATGACAGATGGCACTGATAAGTGGCATTGATGACACGTGACACTGACAACAGATGGCACGTAACACTGACAGGTGGCACTGATACGTGGCACTGATGAAAGATGGCACTAATATGTGGCACTTATGACAGATGGCACTATGTGGCACTGATGACACATGGCACTGATGACAGATGGCACTTATACGTGGCACTGATGACAGATGGCACTGGGGACAAATGGCACTGACAACAGGTGGCACTGGAGACAGATAGCACTAACAGGAGGCACTGGGAACAGATAGCACTAACGGGTGGCACTGGGGGCAGGTGGCTCTGGGGAGGATGGCACTGGGTAGGATGGCACTGGACGAGGATGGCACTGGGCAAGGATGGCACTGGGGAGGATGGCACTGGGGTGGATGGCACTGGGCGAGGATGGCACTGGGGTGGATGGCACTGGGGGAGGATGGCACTGGGGCGGCTGGCACTTTTTTTCCTTTTTTTTTTTTTTTACTTACGGCTGCTGCAGCCGTTGATCTCTCCCTTTTCACACGCTGTCTCTGTGAGGAGGGAGAGCGGCGATGAGAGATTATCTCATATGTTTACATATGAGATCATCTCTCATTGAACACGCCGATCGCGCTGTAAACGGCCGCTGTGATTGGCCGTTTACAGCGATCTGTGACTGGCTGTGTCCGAGGGACACGGCCAGCACATAACTTCCCCGATGCGCGCTCGCGGGAGCGAGCATTGTGGAAGTAAACAGGAGGCCGTCTTTCGGCTATAGGGCGGGCGCGAAGCGGTAAAGCACTATATGAGTTTATTAATTATATGAGTTTATTAACGTTTATATTTATTTGATTATGTATTTATTTATTTGATATTTCATTGAATTTGTTTATTTATTTATTTATTCGATATTTAATATTTATTTGATATTTTCAGTGAAACTGTTTAGCGCTGTATATGTATTAATTTCGTATATATGTCACTATTGATTTTGTTTTTCATTTGCTTACTTTTATTATAGCAGTCACAATAGATCGTGGCTGAATTTGGTTGGAGTCTTTGAATGCTCGCCAGGGACTAGTTTATGGGAGAGTGCGGTTATACTTTTTATTTTATGTATTTTATGGGTGTGTATCACATCAGAATAATCACTGCTTCCAAGTATTTAGAATAACTAACTTTTTTCTGTGTGATTGGTTTTTAGGCTAGCGCAGTATTTTTCTTTAGTTTTTATTACTAAACAGATAATACACAGTCAGCAGAGACCCAATGACAGGTTCGTTAAAACGGCCCCAGGCGAGGAATATATTGGCTGCCTCTGAACAGTCTTAGAAAGCCAAGATCAAGCAGCCAGCCCAGACAGAGACAAGTCGTACAGCGGTAAGAATAAATATGCTTACCGTACTGTTAGGGCTGCACAAACCCCCTTGTTCTGTCTCGGTCAGCCGCTCGATCCCTTATACATAGTTACATAGGTACATAGTAGGTGAGGTTGAAAAAAGACACAAGTCCATCAAGTCCAACCTATGTGTGTGATAATATGTCATTACTACATTGTATATCCCTGTATGTTGCGGTCGTTCAGGTGCTTATCTAATAGTTTCTTGAAACTATCAATGCCCCCCGCTGCGACCACCACCTGTGGAAGGGGATTCCACATCCTTGCTGCTCTTACAGTAAAGAACCCTCTACATAGTTTAAGGTTAAACCTCTTTTCTTCTAATTTTAATGAGTGGCCACGAGTCTTGCTAAACTACCTTTTGCAAAAAAAGGTTAATCCTTATTGTGGGGTCACTAGTATGGTATTTGTATATTGAAATCATATCCCCTATCAAGCGTCTCTTCTCCAGAGAGAATAAGTTCAGTGCTCACAACCTTTCCTCATAACTAACATCCTCCAAACCCTTAATTAGCTTTGTTGCCCTTCTTTAGACTGGCTCCATTTCCAGTACATCCGTCCTGAGGACTGGTGCCCAGAACTGAACAGTATACACCAGGTGCGCCTGGACCAGAGTCTTGTAGAGCAGGAGAATTATCATTTTATCTCTGGAGTCGATCCCCTTTTTAATGCATGTCAGTATTCTGTTTGCTTTGGTAGCAGCAGCTTGGCATTGCACGCCATTACTGAGCCTATCATCTACTAGGACCCGCAGGTCCTTTTCCATCCTAGATTCCCTCAGAGGTTCTCCCCCCAGTGTATAGATTACATTCATATTTTTGCCACCCAAATGCATTATTTTCCATGTTTATACATTCAACCTCGTTTGCCATGTAGTTGCCCATACCATTCATTTGTTCAGATCTTCTTGCAAGGTTTCCACATCTTGCGGAGAAGTTATTGTCCTTGTGGCAGCAGGCAGGTAAAGTCACCTGGTTGTATCCAGGATGGTAAATATGTGTGTCCTAGATTCAGGCTTTATGCAGACTTTTACAATTAGAGGGGAAGAGTTAATGAACCCAGCTGAAGTAAGTGGGCTCATTAAGACCTCTACAAAAAACCCCAGCATGCATAGGGAGATGCTCCATCCTGGAACCAGTTTTGTGTGTATAGACTGGGGAGTCTGAGATCTGTTCTGTGCGGTGAGTTAACGCCTGTGTGGCAAACCCCTACAATAGGGACAGGGACTGGGGCAGCACAAGGCTGTACCCAGTTGTTAGACAGGGAGTCTACATGTGTAGTTAGAGGTCAAGCTGACCAGGATTTATTTTCTTGTTTTATTTTGTTTGGCTGTTATATGTATCACTGCATGGAGCATAAATAAACCGGATCTTTTGTTTTTTGAACCTACACCGCTGTCTGCTGTGCCTGACTTTGTGTTGTGAACCCATCCAGGGGGTCACACACACCCGCTGCCGAGCTAACCCCTCACAGTTGGTGGAGAATTTTGGCACTTTTTTTTTTGTTAAGGCCAGCATGGAGGAGATACTGAGACAGCTGGCTCTAGCAAATGCAAACCAGCAACAAGCAAATGCAAATCAGCAGCAAACAAATGCAGGTTTACAAAAGAGCCTTGCAGCTCAACAACAGAACCTTGCAGCCCAGCAGCAGATAAATGCAACTTTGCAGCAGAGTTTGGAAAATCAGCAGAAGGCTCACCAGCAGAGTTTGGAAGCTCAGCAACAAGCCCAGCAGCGATCTGAAGCCCGCTTCATAGACCTGTTGCAGAAGCAAGAGCAGAATTTTCAACAGAAAATAGAGACATTAATACAGCAACGTCCGCAGACCAATGAAGCAAGTGGTTACAATAATACCGCATCCTTTGGTGTGAGCCGTTTACTGACAAAAATGACTGGAGAGGATGATCCGGAGGTGTTTTTGACCACATTTGAAAGGACTGCTGAAAGGGAAAAGTGGCCTAAGGAGCAATGGGCTGGACTGGTGGCCCCTCTGTTAACTGGGGAATCGCAGAAAGCTTATTATGACCTAGAGCCTGACCAAGCAAAAGACTATGTGGTGCTAAAAGCAGAAATATTGGCACGGCTGGGTGTCACCCTGGCCGTCCGGGCTCAGCGTGTGCATAACTGGACTTTTCAGGTTGGAAAACCTCCCAGGTCTCAAATGTATGATCTCATTCACCTGAGCAGGAAGTGGCTGCAGCCAGAGACTTTGACTGCACCAAACATTGTGGAACGTGTGGTTATGGATCGTTTCCTGAGAGCTCTTCCTACTGCCATCCAAAAATGGGTAAGCCATGGAGACCCAGAAAATGCAGATAAACTTGTGGATCTGGTTGAGAGGTACTTGGCTACAGAGAACCTGACCACCTCTTCCAGGGACTCACGGACTTTCCCCCCTAAGACCAGAACATCCCCAGTGACGGGTAAGATGACTCCAAGGGGTGAGGGTGGAGAGAGTGAGAGGGTGGGAGTTCTACCTAAGGTCTGGCGGGAGCAGCCCAGGAAGCCCATGCTGCAAGAGGCAGCGAAAAAGATTATTTGCTACCGCTGCCGGCAAGAGGGACATATTGCAGCCAATTGCCCAGTTGTGGATGAGCCTATGCAATGTGACTTTATAAGGGAGAGACGTCAGTCGCTGTTTGCGACAGTTGCATGCACTGCCATTCGGGGACCTGAGAAACATTTATGTAAAATGTGTATTAATGGTAGACATGTTGATGTGTTGCTAGATTCAGGTAGCCTGGTAACATTGATAAAAGCTGAATTAGTTACTACAGAGGTCTCTGGGAAGAACAGGGTGGCTGTTATTTGTGTGCATGGGGACACCCGAGAGTATCCTGTAACTTCAGTGTTTTTTGAGACCCCCAAAGGTAACCTCTCTCATCAGGTGGGGTTAGTGTCTCACTTACCACATGATGCTATTGTGGGAAGGGATTTTCCAAAATTCTGGGAACTCTGGGATTGTCCTGAGGCCCCCATTGGTGCCCCTATAAACCAGGAAGATGACCAGAATTCCTCTGGGAGTGGTGAGGACTCTCCTGAATTTCCCTTGTCGGTATTGGCGGGGGAAACTCGAGAAACTGGGGAGGAGCCAACATCCTCAGATGAAAACATGCCGTCTGTGGAGTTTTCGGATCTTGAGGTTCACAGGGAAAATTTTGCCACAGAACAGTTAAAAGACCCCACCCTAATAAAGGCACGGGAAAATGTGGTGAAAATAGATGGCGAGTTAGTGAACCCAGATAAGACTTGCCCTTATCCTTACTTCACTATGGAAAGGGACCTGCTATATCGAGTGGCTCAAAGGGCAGAAGAAACCATTGAGCAACTTGTAGTGCCCAAACCTTACAGGAAGTTGGTGTTAGAATTGGCTCATGGACACATTCTGGGAGGTCATCTGGGGACCGAAAAAACCAGAGAGAGGGTACTGCAGAGATTCTATTGGCCTGGGGTCATGAAGGAAACAGAAAATTATTGTTCCTCCTGCCCTGTGTGTCAGAAGTCGGCACCTATGCCACATTTCCGTAACCCGCTGGTACCTCTTCCTATCATTGAGGTCCCCTTTGAAAGGATCGCAATGGATTTGGTAGGTCCGATAATGAAGTCCGCTAGGGGGCATCAGTACATTTTGGTTATATTGGACTATGCCACCCGTTATCCGGAAGCAATTCCTCTTCGAAATACCTCGGCCAAAACCATAGCCAAAGAGCTATCTCTTGTTTTTAGCCGCGTGGGTATTTATAAGGAACTGCTTACGGACCAAGGTACACCCTTTATGTCCCGGGTTATGAAAGAATTATGCAAGTTGTACAAAGTGAAGCAATTGCGTACATCTGTGTATCACCCCCAAACAGATGGGTTGGTTGAAAGATTCAACAAAACCCTAAAACAAATGTTAAAGAAGGTGGTGGATAGAGATGGAAAGAATTGGGATTGTCTAATACCCTATCTGATGTTTGCCATTAGGGAGGTACCCCAATCCTCTACGGGTTTCTCACCCTTCGAGTTGCTCTATGGGAGACACCCAAGAGGGCTGCTGGATATCGCCAAGGAAACTTGGGAAAATGAGAGTTCTCCTCACAGGAGTGTGATTGAGCATGTTGCCCTGATGCAAGATAGAATTGCACAGGTAATGCCAATTGTAAAGGAACATTTAACCCAAGCGCAGTTAGCACAGCAGAGAGTGTACAACCGTGGGGCCAAGACACGTACTTTTTCCCCGGGGGATAGGGTCTTGGTGCTAGTCCCTACGGTTGAAAGCAAATTTCTGGCCAAATGGCAAGGTCCATATGAAGTAATTGAAAAAATTAGTGAGGTGAACTACAGGGTTAGACAGCCAGGAAGGCGAAAGCCGGAGCAGATCTATCACGTCAATCTGCTGAAAGCCTGGAGGGATAGGGAATCCCTAGTCGCAGAGACTTTGTCACAAGTACAGCCTGATTGCTTAGTTCCTGAGGTTGGAATAGCAGACACCTTATCGAAAGCCCAACAACAGGAGGTTAAAGAGTTTGTACTTCGTAACAAAGAGATTTTCTCTGAGCTTCCGGGACAAACATCTGGCGTAGAGCATGACATTATCACCCCGCCAGGAGAAAGGGTAAAACTAAAACCTTATAGAATACCAGAGGCCCGACGGGAGGCAATACGTGGGGAGGTTCAAAGGATGTTGGATTTGGGTGTGATAGAGGAGTCCCAGAGTGACTGGTCCAGTCCTATCGTACTAGTGCCCAAACCTGATGGGAGCTGGCGGTTTTGTAATGATTTTAGACAATTAAATAAAGTTACAAAATTTGACACCTACCCCATGCCACGTATAGATGAGTTGATTGACCGGCTGGGAACAGCCCGATATATGACAACTCTTGATCTCACCAAAGGGTATTGGCAAATTCCCCTGGCCGAGTCGGCCAAGGAGAAAACTGCGTTTGTAACCCCAGATGGGGCATTCCAATATAAGAGAATGCCGTTTGGGTTACAGAATGCACCGGCAACATTCCAGCGGAAAATGGATAAGATTCTGAGGCCCCATCAGAAATATGCTGCAGCTTACCTGGATGATGTGATTATCCATAGCACAGACTGGGTCTCACATTTGCCAAAAGTACAAGCAGTCCTAGACTCTATCCGGGAAGCTGGGTTTACGGCCAATCCAAAGAAGTGTACCATTGGACAGGAGGAGGCCAAATATCTTGGGTACACTATTGGGAGGGGGGTGATAAAACCCCAAGTCAATAAAGTCGAGGCCATACAGAGTTGGCCACGTCCCAACAGCAAGAAACAGGTACGAGCCTTTCTGGGAATCGCTGGCTATTATCGACGATTCATTCCCCATTTTGCTTCTCAGGCTGTGCCCCTCACCAACCTGACAAAAGGGAAAGAGTCGGTTATGGTTAAATGGTCCCCAGAGGCTGAGGAAGCATTTCAGTCCTTAAAAACAGCCGTATGTAGCCAGCCAGTGTTGTACTCACCAGACTTCTCTAAGGACTTTGTTGTACAAACTGATGCATCAGACGTTGGGTTAGGAGCAGTGTTATCCCAGGTCTGGAACGGGGAAGAGCACCCAGTCATTTACCTCAGCAGGAAGTTAAAGTCCCATGAGGTAAATTACTCCACGATTGAGAAGGAATGTTTAGCAGTGAAGTGGGCTCTAGATTCCCTTCGGTACTATCTGCTAGGTAGGCACTTTGACCTGGTGACTGATCACGCTCCTTTAAAGTGGATGGCTCAGAACAAGGAGACCAATAGAAGGGTAAATAGGTGGTTCCTAGCCCTACAGGAATTTAACTTTACAGTTAAGCATCGCCCTGGTGTTAAAATGGGGAATGTGGATGCTTTGTCTCGGATACATGCGTGTCTGACTGCTGGTGTTACAACCCCAAGGTTGAAACAAGAGGGGGGGGTATGTGGCAGCAGGCAGGTAAAGTCACCTGGTTGTATCCAGGATGGTAAATATGTGTGTCCTAGATTCAGGCTTTATGCAGACTTTTACAATTAGAGGGGAAGAGTTAATGAGCCCAGCTGAAGTAAGTGGGCTCATTAAGACCTCTACAAAAAACCCCAGCATGCATAGGGAGATGCTCCATCCTGGAACCAGTTTTGTGTGTATAGACTGGGGAGTCTGAGATCTGTTCTGTGCGGTGAGTTAACGCCTGTGTGGCAAACCCCTACAATAGGGACAGGGACTGGGGCAGCACAAGGCTGTACCCAGTTGTTAGACAGGGAGTCTATGTGTGTAGTTAGAGGTCAAGCTGACCAGGATTTATTTTCTTGTTTTATTTTGTTTGGCTGTTATATGTATCACTGCATGGAGCATAAATAAACCGGATCTTTTGTTTTTTGAACCTACACCGCTGTCTGCTGTGCCTGACTTTGTGTTGTGAACCCATCCAGGGGGTCACACACACCCGCTGCCGAGCTAACCCCTCACATCCTGCTTAGCTTAGTATTAACAAATAACAAATTAAATAGGACTGGTCTTAGCACAGAACCCTGGCGGACCCCACTACCCACCCCTGACCATTCCGAGTACACCCCATTTATCACCAGACTCTGAACTCGTCCTTGTAGCCAGTTTTCAATCCATGTACTCACCCTATGGTCCATGCCAACGGACCTTATTATGTACAATAAACGTTTATAGGGAACTGTGTCAAATGCTTTTGCAAAATCCAGATACACCACATCTACGGGCCTTCCTTTATCTAGCTGGAAACTCACCTCCTCATAGAAGATTAGTAGATTGGTTTAGCAAGAATGATTCTTCATGAATCCATGCTGATTACGGCTAATGATACCGTTCTCATTACTAAAATCTTGTATATTGTTCCTTATCATCCCCTCCAAGAGTTTACATACTATTGATGTCAGGCTAACTGGTCTGTAATTCCCAGGGATGTATTTTGGGCACTTTTAAAATATTGGTGCTACATTGGCTTTTCTCCAATCAGCTGGTACCATTCCAGTCAGTAGACTTCAGTAAAAATTAGGAACAATGGTCTGGCAATTACTTGACCAAGTTCCCTAAGTACCCTCGTGTGCAAGCCATATGGTCCCGGTGATTTATTAATGTTAAGTTTCCCAAGTCTAATTTTAATTCTGTCCTCTGTTAACCACTGAGGTGCTTCCTGTGATGTGTCATCAGGATAAACACTGCAGTTTTGGTTACTGAAGTCCCCAGATTCCCTTATGAAGACTGAGAAGAATTAATTCAATACCTTTTCCATCTCCCCATCCTTTGTAACCAGATGTCTTTCCTCATTCTTTATGGGGCCAATATGGTCTGTCCTCCCTTTTTTACTGTTTACATGCTTTCTTTCTTTCTTGGGATTTTTTTTTTTGCTCTCCTCCGCTATGTGTCTTTCATGTTTTATCTTAGCCGTCCTTATATGCATTTTTACATTGGAGTTAAGCCATCCAGGTCTTTTGTTCTCTTTTAACCACTTAAGGACCGCCGTATTGCCATTGTACGTCATCGCAATGGCACAGGCAGGCACAAGCACGTACATGTACGTGCCTGCCTTCCAGCGGTTGGGGGGTCCGATCGGACCCCCTCCCGCTGGATACGGCGGTCCGGTTCGCTGCAGGAGCGATCCGTGATGAGGGGATGGCCGTTGGTTTCTGGCCACCCCCTCTCGATCGCTCCTGGCCAATGAGAAGCTTCCTCCCACTGTGTATTGTATACACAGGAAGGAGGAAGTGATGTCATTCTCCTCTGGGTTTTTTTTTGACCGGACTACGAGGAGAAGACAGAAAGTAAGTGTGCACCAACACTACACTGACATGTAGGTACACACAGGCACACAAACCCCCATATACTACCCAATAATGGTTTTAACCCCCTGATTGCCCCTAGTTAACCCTTTCACCAGCGATCACAGTATAAGTGTCACTGGTGACGCTGGTTAGCCAGTAAGTTATTTAGGTTCCCCGTCAGGTTTTGATATAGCACCAGGGACCCCCATATACTACCTAATAAAAATTTGAACCCCCTGATTGCCCCTAGTTAACCCTTTCACCAGTGATCACCGTATAAGTGTTATGGGTGACTCTGGTTAGTTTGCTTTTTATAGCATCAGGGCACCCACCATTTATTACCCAATAAAGGTTTAACCCCCTGATCACCCGGCGGGTGATATCAATTTTTAGGGTCAGGGTCTGCGTCGCCCCAGGCAGCGCTAGGTTAGTGCCAGTACCGCTAACACCCACATGCAAAGCATAAACCTCCCGTAGTGGTATAGAATCTGAACAGATCAATATCTGATCTGATCAGATCTATACTAGCATCCCCAGCAGTTTAGGGTTACAAAAAAACGCATTGTTAGCGGGATCAGCCCAGATACCTGCTAGCACCTGCATTTTGCCCCTCTGCCCAGCCCACCCAAGTGCAGTATCGATCGATCACTGTCACTTACAAAACACTAAACACATAACTGCAGCGATCGCAGAGTCAGGCCTGATCCCTGCGATCGCTAACAGTTTTTTTGGTAGCATTTTATATTTAAATCCGGAAGGCAGTGCTTGGTTTTTGGGGTCCCGTACGTGGCTAGGCTCCCAAAAAGTCCCCCACATGTGCTATCCCCGTACTCGGGAGAAGCAGCAGAATTTATTTTGGGGTGTAATTTGACTTATGCCCATAGCATGTGTGAGCAATATATCATTTAGTGACAACTTTGTCCAAAAAAAAAAAAATTGTAAAATTCCTGCAACTTGTGGCAAAATATAAAATATTTCATGGACTCAACATGCCTCTCAGTAAGGCCGCGTACACACGAGAGGATTGTCTGTCCAACTTAGTCCGCTGAAACGTGTTTCAGCGGACAATCCGCTCGTGTGTGGGCTTCAGCGGACTTTTTCAGCGGACAGTCTTTCGGAATTTCCGTAATTTTGTCCGTCCAAACTTGGTTTCAGCGGACAGTCCGCTCGTGTGTAGGCAAGTTGGACGGACTAAGTATGGCGCATGCTCAGAAAGGATTTACACGCTGAAGGTTGCATTGCAGTGTATTGGACGTCGTATTTCTAGTCCCGTCGTACGTGCTGTACACGTCATCGCGCAAGCTTTCAGCGGACTGTCTGTTCATCGTGTGTGGTCAAGTCCGTTCATTCAAAAGTTGGACGGACTGTCTGTCGGATTGTCTGACGAACTTAGTTGGGCAGGCAATCTGCCCGTGTGTACGCGGCCTAAGTAGCTTGGGGTGTTTACTTTCCAAAATGGGATCATTTGGGGGGGTTTTGTGTTATTTTGGCATTTTATGGCCTTCGAAACTGTGATAGGTAGTGAGGAGTGAAATCAAAAATTTGCACCCTTAGAAACCCTGAAGGCAGTGATTGGTTTTCGGGGTGCCGTACGCAGCTAGACTCCTAAAAAGTCCCACATATGTAGTATCCTCGTACTCAGGAGAAGCAGCAGAATATATTTTGGGGTGCAATTCCACATATAACTATGGCATGTGTGAGCAATATATCATTTAGTGACAACTTTTTGTAAACTTTTTTTTTTTTTTTGTGTCATTATTCAATCACTTGGGACAAAAAAAAAATATTCAATGGGCTCAACATGCCTCTCCACAACTTCCTTGGGGTGTCTACTTTCCAAAATGGGGTCATTTGGGGGGGTTTGTACTGCCCTGCCATTTTAGCACCTCAAGAAATGAGATAGGCAGTCGTAAATTAAAAGCTGTGTAAATTCCAGAAAATGTACTCTGGTTCGTAGACGCTATAACTTTTGCGCAAACCAATAAATATACGCTTATTGACATTTTTTTTACTAAAGACATGTGGCTGAATAAATTTTGCCCTAAATGTTTGACTAAAATTGAGTTTATTCGATTTTTCTAATAAAAGTAGAAAATATCATTTTTTCTCAAAATTTTCGGTCTTTTTCCATTTATATCGCAAAAAATAAAAATCGCAGAGGCAATCAAATACCATCAAAAGAAAGCTCTATTTGTGGGAAGAAAAGGACGCAAATTTCGTTTGGGTACATCATTGCATGACCGCGCAATTACCAGTTAAAGCAGTGCAGTGCGAAATTGTAAAAAGACCTCTGGTCCTTAGGGTGTTTATTGGTCCGGGGCTGAAGTGATTAAATGTATTACCCAATGGGATGCATTGGCTAATGCCCTTATTTAATATGCTGTTAAAGAGGGTTTACTTCCTCTTTCATTCCCTGCAAAGGTAAAGCATAATGGACTACTATGCATAGTAGTCCATTATGTGTCACTTACCTGACACAGGAGCCAGCGAAGTCACCGCTGTCCCCTGTAGTGTGGCGCATCCATCTTCTCAGTGGGTCTCGCTGCTCCGCACTGTCATTCGGCAAAGCCGCGATTATGTCACTCCCGCGCATGTGCATGGGAGCTGCCACTCGTGGCATATCGCCGTTGACCGCATATGAAATGTTACCACAGTCACAGAGGGCTATCAGAATGGAGCATTTCCAGGCCTTGCTTCGAGAAATGCTGCATTCTGCTTTTGCGCGCGCTGGCAGAGGAGGAATTCCCACTCGCAAGGAAAGAGTTGCGGGTACCAATCCAACAGCACTTGCAAGAAGAGGGCAGTTTGAAGATGTGTTGGTGATTTCTGATATGAGGTCATTCTTTCAGCCGACCCATCGACAGGTCTCATCCGGATCCAGCATCAGGGAACGCCTAGATCGTCAGGTGTCCGACTACATCGGGTTAATGGCTGATGTGGACACTCTGAGGAGTGATGAACCCCTGGACTACTGGGTGGGCAGGCTTGACCTCTGGCCAGAGCTTGCCCAATTTGCAATGGAACTGTTGGCTTGCCCCTCCTTCAGTGTCCTGTCCGAAAGGACGTTCAGCGCAGCAGGGGGGATCGTGACCGATAAGCGCACTCGCCTAGCTCACGACAGTGTTGACTACCTCACATTTCTAAAAATGAATGAGGCATGGATCTTGGAGGAATTAAACACATGTGACCAGAAGACCATGTATATCTCTATAAACAATTTATTTAATCGAGCACACAGACCTTTTTTCTACCTTTGGCTCACTTCCTTGTACAAAAAAAGCACACCGTACTATATGCCCCAACCCTCCTGTTTGAAGAGGTTGAGTGGTGTTATATTTTTGGGGCCCAGCAGCGAGTTGCTGGTATCAGTGCTGGTGTCAGTGCTGTCACTGTGCTTGTGTCAGTGCTCTATATCACAGTGCTGGTGTCAGTGTACTCTATCATGGTGCTGGTGTTAGTGCACTGTATCACGGTGCTGGTATCAGTGAACTCTATCACGGTGCTGGTGTCAGAGTGCTCTCACGGTGCTGGTGTCAGAGTGCTCTCATGGTGCTGGTGTCAGTGCTCTATATCACGGTGCTGGTGTCAGTGCTCTGTATCACGGTGCTGGTGTCAGTGCTCTATATCACGGTGCTGATGTCAGTGCATTCTATCACGGTGCTGGTGTCAGTGCATTCTATCACGGTGCTGGTGTCAGTGCTCTAAATCACGGTGATGGTGTCAGTGCACTCTATCACGGTGATGGTGTCAGTGCTCTATATCATGGTGCTGGTGTCAGTGCACTCTATATCACTGTGCTGGTGTCAGTGCACTCTATATCATGGTGATGGTGTCAGTGCTCTATATCACGGTGATGGTGTCAGTGCTCTATATCACGGTGATGGTGTCAGTGCTCTATATCACGGTGCTGGTGTAAGTGCACTCTATCACAGTGCTGGTGTCAGTGCTCTCTATCACGGTGCTGGTGTCAGTGCTCTCTATCATGGTGTTGGTTTCAGTGCACTCTATCACGGTGCTGGTGTCAGTGCTCTCACGGTGCTGGTGTCAGTGCACTCTATCATGGTGCTGGTGTCAGTGCTCTATATCACGGTGCTGGTGTCAGTGCTCTCTATCACGGTGCTGGTGTCAGTGCTCTCTATCACGGTGCTGGTGTCAGTGCTCTCTATCGCGGTGCTGGTGTCAGTGCTCTCTATCGCGGTGCTGGTGTCAGTGCACTCTATCGCGGTGCTGGTGTCAGTGCACTCTATCGCGGTGCTGGTGTCAGTGCACTCTATCGCGGTGCTGGTGTCAGTGCACTCTATCGCGGTGCTGGTGTCAGTGCACTCTATCGCGGTGCTGGTGTCAGTGCACTCCATCAGGGTGCTGGTGTCAGTGCTCTATATCACTGTGTGGTGATCCTCTACTGAACCTTCTTCATAGCCTACCCTGACCTTTCCTCTCCTCCATTGCCTTCCTGCGCTCTTGAGTCCTGAATTGTCAAAATTTCACATATAAAAAAAGAATGCTTGTAGTTGTCGATCCCAGATTCACCTCATACATGTGTTATGCCAGTGGCTAGGTGGTGGGACTATGTGTGCACAGCTAGTAATTGTTTTGTGGCTGAAAATATGACCTGTAGGTTTTTAAAGTTCGCCTGCCATTGAAGTCAATGGGGCCTGCCGCAAACTTTGCGGTTCGCGAACTTCCGGCCGCGTTCACGAAACGTCCTGTCGGAAGTTCGTCCATCTCTACTAACAATGCCACAGTAAAATGAAATTTCTAAAGGAAAATTTTTTTATTTAAAACTGCTCACAGATGTAATGTATTTTCGGATCCCAGCAATATAGATAAAAATACCAAAAATACAAAAAAAAAAAATCACATGGATGTCACCCCCAAAATCCATACCAGGCCCTTCAGGTCTAGTATGGATATTAAGGGGAACCCTGCACCCAAATTTTTCAACAAATGGCATGGGGGTCCCCCAGTGCCCCAGGCACTATATACTCTGAACAGCAGTATATATACTATATGGCCTGTCCTATATACTCTGCAGAAAATTGGGCCTTAGGTTTTGGTGGTACCAGAACACTTTAAGCCCTTGTACACACGGTCGGACATTCCGACAACAAAATCCGTCGGATTTTGTCTGATGGATTTTGTCCGAAACTTGTGTTGTATACACACGGCCGGACAAAGTTGTCGGAAAATCCAATCGTTCAGAACGTGATGAGGTTATTTCATTATGACGGGACTACGTTCAGGCTAGTAGCCAATAGCTTTGGTCTAGGAATTTGATCTGAACATGCGTGGCACTTTGTCCGATCGGAATTCTCTACACATGATCGGACAAAGTCCGATCCGATCGTGTTGTCGGAAAGTTTTATAGCCAAGCTCTCAAACTTGGTCCATCGGATATTCTGACGGAAACAGTCCGATGGAGCCCACACACTGTTGGATTATCCAACAACACGGTCCGATCGTACACTCTCCATTGGAATGTCTGACCGTGTGTACAAGGGCTAAGCCCTCACAGTTACAGTGCTGTGGTGTCACAGCACTGTAACCCCTCACAGATACTCTTGTTGGGTGCAGGAATGGGCCTTGCTGTGAAATATTATATCAAAAATTTTAATTTACATGCCCCTGTTAAATGGAAGCAGAAAAATTGGGCCCTACTGTAAACCCTCACAGATACTTTTGATGGGCACAGGAATGGGCCCTACAGTGAAATATTAGATAAAAAATAATGTAATTACATGCTCCTGTTAAACAAGGGTAGAAAAATTGGGCCTTGGGTGGGGGTGGTGCCACAACACTGTTAGCCTTACAGTTACTCTTGTTGGGTGCAGGAATGGACCCTGCATTGAAATATTATATAAATAAATTGTAATTACATGTCACTGTTAAACAGGGGCAAAAAAATAGGCCTTGGGTGGTGGTGGTGGTGCCCTAAACCAAACATATTGTTGGAAGCTAGCATCATTAAGATGCAGGAGGCATAGAATAGTCAGCATAGGCAGTCTTCAAGTGATCACACATCCATACCAAATTCAATCAGTTACTTCAGCATCAGGTGCTTGATAGCTGTTGATCCAAGACTGATTCATTTTTATCAATGTCAGCCTAGAACCGGAGTCTGTGAACAGGTGCACTCTTTGATCCATTACAAATCCTACAGCAGCACTGCATGTGCATTCAGAAAGCACGCTGGATGCAGGACAGGCCAGTAGACCAGTAGCTCAATTGCATATTGAGCAAGTTCTGACCAGTGGTCCATCTGCAAGTTCCAGTAACACAGTGTATGCTCTGTTGGAATGGTCTCCAAGTCTGATCTTGCCCCTAGATATTCCTGCACCATGTAATGCAGAATCTAGCAATGGTTGCTTGAACCAATCAGACCTTGGCTCTGAGGACTTAAAAATTGTTTAAAGGCATCGATCAGCCGGCCACCTTCTCTACCACTCTTCGTCTGATTGAATGAAGCCTCAGCAACACGTTGTCCAGTACCAGGAAATTGTAACCTCCCAGGGTCTGGAAATGCGTTGCATAAAACTTTTTTCAAGGCCTCCTGAAGATGTTTCATCCTCTGCTCACTCTGCGAAGGAAACATGCGTTCTGAAACCTTACCCTTGTAACGTGAATCAAGAAGGGTTGCCAGTCAGTAATTATCCCTCTCCTTGATATCATGAATTCAAGGATCCTTTCACTGGCTTTGCAGAATCCGGGAGGCCATGCAGCATAAGTTTGCAGAGGCATTCAAGTCTAAGTCCTCTGGGTCACTAAGGATCACATGATCCGTAACTACCTCCTCCCAGCCACGTACAACTCCTTGGGTTTCTGGGGACTGAAAACCATCCCTTAAAGACTGCTGCTGAGTGTTATCTTCTACATCCATACTGACACAATACTCCTCTTCTTCTTCTTCCTGTGTGTTTGGCAGGCCCGCAGGAATTCTATCTGGATAAAGGGGGCTTTGAGAGGAAAGGAAGCCTTCCTCTTCCTCCTGCTCTTATGCCTCCAGTGCCCTGTCCGTGATTCCATGAAGTTTGTGCTCCAGCAGGAAGACTAGAGGGACAGTGTCACTGATGCATGCATTGTTGCTGCTCACCATCCTTGTGGTCTCCTCCACTGGTAACAGGACAGTGCATGCATCCTTGATCAGTAGCCACTGGCGTGGCAAAAAGAAGCCATGCTCGTCTGACCCTGTCCTGGTGCCATACCCACACAGATACTCATTGATGGCCCTCTGCTGTGTGTGTAGCCACTGCAGCATTGCCAACATTGAGTTTCATCTTGTGTCACAAATGAATGAATGAAATCCATTTGTATGTCAGCCAGCCAAGCACTGGCATTGTATGACCAGCGGAAAATGACCACAGACTTTTCTGGCCTGCCTCAGGAGATCCTATAAGCCTGGGTACCTGCTCAAGAAATGATTCACCACCAAATTCAGGATGTGTGCCAAACATGGAACATGGGTCAAGTGTCCCTGTCGGAGTGCGGAGAGAAGGTTAGTACCATTGTCACATACAACCATTCCTGGCTGAAGCTGGTGTGGTGTCAACCACCTCTGAGCCTGCTCCTGCAGAGCTGACAGAATCTCTGCACCAGTGTGGCTCCTGTCTCCTAGCGTAGCCCCTTGAACGCTTACGGAGCACCGCTGGTTCAGAGGACAAATCTGCAGAAGAGTTCATAGAGGAAGAAAAAGAGGAGGTGTTGGAGGAGAGAGCTGTGGCAGAATCACCACTAGCATTTTAGATGCAAGGTGAGGGATCAAGTTCCAACAACACCGAACCCTGTCCTGCATCCTTCCCAGCTGCCAGCAGAGTTACCCAGTGCACCGTGAAGGAAAGGTAACATCCCTACCCATGCCTGCTGGACCATTTATCAGCAGTTATCTGAACCTTACTGATGACTGCCCTGTCCAACGAGGCCAAAGCATTGCGTTCTACATACCAGAAGAGAGCTAGAATGGCCTTCCGTGAAAAGAAAGATTTTTGGAATCTGCCACTGAGGTACAGCACATTCCACAAATTCATGAAATTGGACAGATTCTACCAGCTGAAAAGGCAGCAGTTGCAGTGCTAGCAATTTGGCCAAGCTAGAATTTAGATGCTGAGCATGTAGATGGCTGAGACTGAATTTCTTTTTATAGTTCAGCAACTGGGGTAGGGAAATTTGCCAGATAAAATCAGATGGTGGTGGACTGCTAGCAGATTGGCTGTAAGTACTTGGGACACCTATTGCTACACCTTCATTCCTCTCAGTACAGGTTTTTGAGAGGAATGGAGGTATAGTAGGGTTGGAGATCCCAGATGAGGAGCAAGGAGAAGTCTGCCTTTTTCTTTGATGTGGGTCTTTCAAGTGCTGTTACCAGAGGACTAAATGGCAGGTCGTCTTATGTCTGCTTAAGCATGTGGTGCCCAAACGGCTGCTGTTCTTGCCACAATTAATCCACTTCAGGCATAGTTTGGAAACAGCAACGGTGGGATCTGCTGCATAAGTTTCAAAAAAGGCCTACACCAAGGACTTTTTAAAAGTCAGTGGGGAGTCAGCAGATCCCCGCATCTACGGAGCTCTGCGGTGTGATGCAAAAGGGTAGCTGTCCTTAAGCTGCAACCTAGAGGACATCCTGCCTCATTGGGGCTGTGCCTCCTCCTCTCAGGCACCCAAGTACAGTCAGTAACCTCATCATCCCCTCCATCCTCATAACTGGAGAAAACTTGACAGTATTCTGCAGCTGGGGGAACATGACTGTCAGTTTCTTGTCCTTCTGTGACACCCCCTCTCTCTAGGATCACGTAACTCCCTTCCTCAACGTGGGAATCATCATCAGAGCCTTCAAATCGCTGCACATCCTCCAACAGCAAGTACCGACACTGTGGTCAAATAATTCTGGGTACCCCTCCGTGCATGATGGTGGGGCTACAGAAGGTGTGACTGTGGACAAGGAGCCGGTGGAATAGGCTGCTTTGGCAGCTGCATTGGAAGGCAAACTACTCTGAGCCTGGGTGACAGAAGATCAAGGACAGCTTTGTTATCTACTCCACCAAATCTTCTGCATCTTGTGGCTCAAAAACACAGCCTGCACCAGAAACAAAGGACAAGCTTGCCCCATGGCCACCTGCAGAGGATGCACCATGTCCACGACCACCACTGTTGACTGTAGACACAGAGGCTGCTTGCCCTCTTTTAGTGGCCTGTGAGCTTCTGCCTCTCCTTGGTGGCCTTTTCGGCCTACACTGTATTAGTTACTGTGTACACTGCCTGAAGTATAGTATAAACTGTACACACTGTATTAGATACTGTTTACACCACCAGAAGTGTAGTAGAAACTGTACACACTGTAATAGATACTGTGTACACCACCAGAAGTGTAGTAGAAACTGTACTATGGCTGCACTGTACTGTGTACACCACCAGAAGTATAGTATAAACTGTACACACTGTATTAGATACTGTGTAAACCGCCTGCAGTGTATTAGAAACGTGTAGTAAAAAATGTACTATGGCTGCACTGTATTGTGTACTGTGTACACCACCAGAAAAATAGTAGAAACTGTACTATGACTGCACTGCATTGTATACTATATACACCACCAGAAGTGTAGTAGAAACTGTACACATTGTATTAGATACTGTGTACCCCACCAGAAGTGTAGTAGAAACTGTACACACTGTAATAGATACTGTGTACGCCGCCTGCACTGTATTAGAAACTGTACTATGGCTGCACTGTATTGTGTACTGTGTACCCCACCAGACGTAGTAGAAACTGTACACATTGTGCTAGATACTGTATACACCCCCTGCACTGTATTAGACACTGTACTATGGCTGCACTGTATTGTGTACTATGTACTCCACCAGAAGTGTAGTAGAAACTGTACTCACTGTACTAGATACTGTGTACACTGCCTGCACTGTATTAGAAACTGTACTATGGCTGCACTGTATTATGTACCCCACCAGACATTTAGTAGAAACTGTACACACTGTATTAGATACTGTGTACATCACCTGCACTGTATTAGAAAGTGTGCTATGGCTGCACTGTATTGTGTACACCACCAAACGTATAGTAGAAGCTGTACACATTGTATTAGATACTGTGTACACCACCAGAAAAGTAGTAGAAACTGTACTACAGATGCACTGTATTGTGTACTGTGTACACCACCAGAAGTGTAGTAGAAACTGCACACACTGTATTAGATACTGTGTACATCACTTGCAATGTAATAGAAACTGTACAATGGCTGCAATGTATTATGTACTGTGTACACCACCAGAAGTTTATTAGAAACTGTACACACTGTATTAGATACTGTGTACACCACCTGAAGTGTATTAAAAACAGTACACCACCAAAAGCACTGTAGACATTCTGTAGTGTACTGTTTCTAATACACTTCAGGCGATATATATATATATATATATATATATATATATATATATATATATATATATATATATATATATATATATATATATATATATATATATATATATACACATACACACACACACACACAAGATATATATATATGGGGCATTCCGCGGCACTCAAATTTTCCGTGAACACCCCAAAATGTTTGTTTTTCTGTGAACCCGATGTTCAAGTTAAACTGTGTTTGACCCGAACATCAAGCTTATCCCTATTCCTAGCCTGTAACGGTCTGTTGCTGAACTAAGTGAAGACTGTTAGTTCCTCCAGGAGTGAACCAGCAGGGGAGCTGTACAAGGGAACCAAGTTAGTGCAGGTAGAAGGAAGAAGATAAATCTGTAAATAGGGATGAAGTTGTTGGACATTTTCAAGTTGAGTATTCCATAATCCCATATCCATCTTAATGCAAGGGCGCTCCTGGACACTGCCCAGGGGCCCCAGGTGTATGGGGCCCCCCCAATATTCTTACCAACTGTCCCGGATTTTCTGGGACAGTCTGGCTTTTTACTAAACTGTCCCAAGATGGCTGTGTCCCAGGAAGCATCCCAGAACCTATACTGTGCCCTCTGGATCCTAACATTGTGCCCTCCTGACCCCTCCTGTACTGTGCCCTTCTGCATTCTAGACATGTGCATTAGTTTTCGTCCGAATACATTTTCGTCCGAATTTCAGGTATTTTCGTTATCGTTTTAACAAACAATAACGAAAGTGCAGAATCCGAAAAACGAAAGATCCGTCAATAAATGCATTATTTTCGTTTTCGTTGTGACAACAGTTTGATACAGATAGGAGATTCGACATGGCGCTGACAATAACAATCTATTTCTATCAAACCTGTGGTCGAATTTGCCTAACCTTAACTCTATTAGTCCAGGATTATTCTACATAGAGAGAAAAGATTTGACGGAGAGAGAAAAGATTCGACAGAGAGAGAAAAGATTTGACACAGAGAGAAAAGATCACTGCTGGAATTGGGTGGGGGAAGTAAAGTAAAAATGATGATGATGATAAATGTTATTGGCTGATTGTAACCAAAGAGGAGGAGCAGTAAAATAGCTAGAACTAAGTACACTCGTACATCCAACTTACTTTCACTTAACGATTGCTAGCAGAGAGAGACACACACACTGAATCATTTCAGAACAAAGTCAATCAATCTTAGCTGGTCCGTTTGTCAGAGAACCTAAATTGTTTAGTAATTAAGCATAAGAACAGCAGAACAATAGTGAAGCAAGCTACAGTTCAACTTAACTTTTTCATAATAATCTGCTGCTATTGTGTTAGTGTTGTGAACCTGATAGTGATATTAGTGATATTAGTGTTGCTAGTGTTGTGATAGCCTCAGAGGCTGCCCGTGTTGTGGGGGGGGGGGGGGGATTTCTTATTATAGATTCTATATTATAGATTGAGATTCTATATAGATTCTATATACCCTGTCTTGTTACCTGTCTGATCAGTGATCACTATCTCCAGTCCATTTTCTGTTTGAAATATATACATTCAACATGAACGACAAAGATTCGACAAAGCAGCGAAAAACATACAAATGTTGAATCTTTGGCTTATGGTGTCGGTCGAAAGTTCTAAGAAGATTCGACGCAGCAACTAAACTATACGGAGTCATACAGTTTAGCATAAGCCTTCAATGACAGATTTATTTGGATTTTCGGACAAATGCAATTTTTGACGAATAACAAAATAAATAAAAAAACGAATTTCGGGAGTAACTAAATAAATGTGTTTTTCGGACGAAAACGAAATTCCGAAGTAAAATATTTCACTGTGCACATGTCTACTGCATTCCCCCTGTACTGTGCCCTTTGTGTTGATTAGTCTTTGATTTATGGAATGTTTTAGTTTTTTGCATATTTAAAGTACCAATGAATCTATGTTTAATTCTATTAACTATTTCTACTTTATTTCTTGAAAGTAGGTGATAAATTGAGGCAAGCTGATAGGGGCCCCAGTGCATTACTTTGCCCAGGGGCCCATGATGCTATTAAGACGGCCCTGCCCTTCCCCCATTCAAGTTATCATCCCCTAATAAAACAACAAAAACACAAGCCAGGTCTGAACACTGTTTGGATACAAAAAGGAAATGCTGTGACCGGATGTGCAGTAGTGGGGAACAATGCCATTAGCAACTCCTATGGGAGAAATGCTACACTATGACAATTAACAATATTATTTTAATATTTGTACGACAATTTTATTTTAACTTGTCAAATTTACACACTAACTGAATGTTGGCAGAATTGCTTATCACACCACATCACTGTATATTGAAATATTTCCTGTAATGTCCATACTATTTTTTTTTCTTTCAGAGATCAACTTCAGGAAAAGGAAATGCACCTAAGGTCATCCGTCAAGCAGATTTTGAAATGTGATTTTGAACAGGAAGAGATAACTTCCCCGGTGCTACTACCACTTGCTGATTGCATTGTCAGTATGTTGATATTGGAAATTATCAGTAAAAATGAAGATGAATACATGAAGAATCTGGAGAAGATCATAAAGCTGCTAAAACCTGGAGGCCAACTGTTACTTATTTCGCTAGTAGATGCAACTTACTGGATTGCTGGAGCAGAACGGTTCCATAGTTTTAAATGTAATGAGGAGTTTGTGAAAAACGCCTTTGGTAAGGTGGGTTTAGTCATTGATTACTATGCAGTGCAGAGGAGACGCAATGTCAGCAATCTCACTGATTATAAAGCTGTTCTATTCATTGTAGGACGCAAAGGGGAGTAGATGATTGGAGCCAAATAGAGCCAAAAAAAATTATGTAATGACCTACTAATGGCAGTCAGAAATCACAGAAGTTGCACTAAAGCAATGTTATTTTGCATTAATCTGTGTTAAATTGTGTTAAAAAATATCACTATCTTAATAAAGATCATTAAGATTATAAATGTGTGTTGACTTGTCTTGGAGCAATATTGTAAACCTTTTATGTTTACAATATATCTATTTATTGATAACCAATGCATTTGAGGACATTTACTGTGTGCCTTTCATCAGAATATGGATAAAGATTATATAAAAATACAATATCAGATACAGTGTATGGATAATATATTAGAAAATGTAAAAAATAACATTATCAGGTTCAATACCTAAACATTATTAAACGTTTATGAGGAGAAAAAAGTACAGAAGAGATTAAATTGATAAGTGTTGTACAGGGATGGGTCCAGGATGACAGTTATATTTCCTTACTATTTTGGGTTGTGGTCCCTTTAACCACTTGCTTACTAGGTGCTTTTACCCTCTTCCTGCCCAGGCCAATTTTCTGCGCTGTCACACTTTGAATAACAATTTTAATGACAATTCAGCACGGTCATGCTACATTTTTCCCATATGACATTTTTATCATTTTTTTCATTAAAATAGAGTCTTTTGGTGATATTTGATCACCACTGGGTTTTTATATTTTTTTTTCGAAACAAACGAAAAAAGAACGAACATTTTTCAAAAGGTTTTTTTTTCATAGTTTGTTATAGGATTTGCCAAACGTAATTTTTCTCCTTCACTTATTAGGTTGCACTGATGGGGACTGATGATGCGGCACTTATGGGAACTGATAGATGGCACTGATACGTGGTACTGATGGGCACTAATAGGTAGAACTGGTGGGCACTGATGAGGCTGCCCTGATAGGTGGCACTAATAGGCACTGATAGGTGGCACTAATGGACTCTGATAGGTGGCACTGTTAGATGGCACTGATAGGCAGCACTGATTGGCACTGGTAGATAACACTGATAGGTGGCACTAATAGGCAGCACTGATAGGTGACACTGATGGGCCCTGGTAGGTAACACTGATAGGTCGCACTGATGATGAGGCACTGGTGGACACTGTTGGGACTGTATTGATAATCAGTACAATGATAATCAGTGCCCTGATTATCAGTGTTGATGTCCCTTTAACACAAGCCATTTTTTGGCTTCCTTCTTCTCTCCTAGGGCTGTCAGTGTGAGGAAAGAAACACAGATGACCGGCTTGTGTTTACATCCATGACCAGCTGTCATTGGGCACAGATGATCAAATGGTAAAGGACCGCTGTGATTGGCCCTCTAACCCAAACTGTAATCAGTGAGTCTGAACCCGAGGGAGAAAAGAGGACTGACTTATGGTCCCCTCTGGATCGATAAGTCCTCATTTGGGACCCAAAATTTGGAGTTTCAGAGAGATATTTAGGTTAGAAAGGAACTTCCATACCTCAATACAGGAACTTTTACCCTGAAAGGGTTCACCCGCTTGCATCAGAGCCCAGAAAAGGAGGAGGAAACACTCCCGTCTGTGAGGTGAAGTGGAGAAGAAACACAACTAAATGAGCAATGTGGGCTAGCGCATGGCTGAGACAAGGTTGCTGAACTCTGATGACCTTCTCTTTGGGACCCCTTAGACATCCAGGAGATTTCAATCACCCTGTTAAAGTAAAAGTGTGACTGGCAGTGAGCCGAGCGTTTATGTTTTGTACCAACAATTGATCAACATTTTTTTCTTCTGGAGGACCAGCTGTTTTTTTCTGTTGGCCTGTTTTTGATCGTAAAAGTGACTGTTTGCTTGACTGATGATCTCTGGCTCCAATATCACAGTGTATATATAATAAATAAACTACGTTTTGTAAAGAGCATACCAAATAAATGACTTTAAATATTAATTAGATATACACATCATAGAAACTAAAAAGTAAATGTTTACATTATCACAAAAGGTGACTTTCTTTAGTTATATGTTTTTGATTCTATAATATGTTTATACAGTGCCTTGCAAAATTATTCACCCCCTTGGCTTTTTACCTATTTGTTTTATTACAGCCTTTAGTTCAATGTTTTTTTTAAATCTGAATTCTACGTGATGGATCAAAAAACAATAGTCTAAGTTGGTGAAGTAAAATTCAAAAAATATATACATAAAACAATTTTTCAGGAATAAAAAAACTGATAATTGGCATGTGCGTATATATTCACACCCTTTGTTATGGAGCCCATAAAATGCTCTGGTGCAACCAATTACCTTCAGAAGTGACATAATTAGTGAAATGATATCCACCTGTGTGCAATCTAAGTGTCACATGATCTGTCATTACATATACACTCCTCTTTGAAAGGCCCCAGATGCTGCAACACTTAAGCAAAAGGCACCACTAAACAAACACTGCCATGAAGACCAAGGAACTCTCCAAACAAGTAAGGGACAATGTTGTTGAGAAGTACAAGTCAGGGTTAGGTTATAAAAAAATCAAAATCTTTGATGATCTCTAACAACAAAGGATTCGCCCTGGGACTTTAAATGAAGTGGGTCCTGTTTCCGCCAGTGAACATAACAGTAGTAAATATAGTATATGGTTTATTCAAATACAATTGTTTACATGGATAGATAACACCAACGGTTGCCAATTAAAAATATATATAAACAAGGAGTATTGGTACATAAATGTAGAAGTAGTACATGGTACACGGGCATCATACTACCCGACTAGTTTCGTGAGATCCAGCTCGCTCTTCAGGGGTGGATGTGTGTAACAATGTACCACTGAGCTTGGCCATGGCTCCAGGTGTGCGGCCTCGAGACGGCGGCAGCAGATGCCTCCCCAGGGAGCTGAGGGGGCAGAGTCAAATGGGACCCCACCCAGGGCCAAACAGAGATCAGGCATGGCAAAGATGTAGTGATGTATCCCTAGGGTCCTCGTTGGTCGATAAAAAGTATAGGCTGAGTAAGGTGAATATCCTAAGTATAAAAGTAATGAGACACAGCAAGCAATCTCCACAGCTGTGTGTGTCCTCAGTGAAGAGTGAAATGGAAGTCGATCCTAGATTCACCTCATACATGTGTTATGTCACGGTGCTGGTGTCAGATCACTCTATCACGGTGCAGGTGTCAGTGCTCTATATCACGGTGCTGGTGCTGGTGATCATCTCCTGCACCCTCTTCTTTGCCTACCCTGACCTTCCCTCGCCTCCATTGTCTCAAGAGTCCTGAATTTTCAGAATTTCACATATAAAAAAAAGAATGCTTGTAGTTGTCGATCCCAGATTCACCTCATACATGTGTTATGTCACGGTGCTGGTGTCAGATCACTCTATCATGGTGCAGGTGTCAGTGCTCTATATCACGGTGCTGCTGCTGGTGATCATCTCCTGCACCCTCTTCTTTGCCTACGCTCACCTTCCCTCGCCTCCATTGTCTCAAGAGTCCTGAATTTTCAGAATTTCACATATAAAAAAGAATGCTTGTAGTTGTCGATCCCAGATTCACCTCATACATGTGTTATGTCATTGGCCATGTGGTGGGACTATGTGTGCACAGCTAGTAATTATTTTGTGGCTGCAAATATGACCTGTAGGTTTGTAAAGTTCACCATGCCTGTGATGTGCTGACTTCCTCCTGGGGCTGCTTACGGTTCAGGTGTCAGTGCTGTATATCACGGTGCTGGTGTCAGTGCTGTATATCACGGTGCTGGTGTTAGTGCTTTATGTCACGCTGCTGATGTCAGTGATCTCTATCTCGGTGCTGGTGTCAGATCACTCTATCACGGTGCAGGTGTCATTGCTGTATGTCACGCTGCTGATGTCAGTGCTCTCTATCACGGTGCTGGTGTCAGATCACTCTATCATGGTGCAGGTGTCATTGCTGTATGTCACGCTGCTAATGTCAGTGCTCTCTAGAGGTCGACCGAAAAAAAAAAAGGGCTAACTTGCATTTGAAAGACCTCTGCGCAAATACCACGTCACATAAAATATTGCAACAACCGCTATTTTATTCCCTAGAGTCTCTGCTAAAAAAATATATATATATAATTTTTGGGGCTTCTGAGTGATTTTCTAGCAGAAAATACTGGATTTTTACTTGTAAGCAACAAGTGTCAGAAAATATTTAGTCTTTAAATGGTTAAACTGAGAACTTCTACACAGGGAGTTCAGCCCATTGAAGAAGAAACATTGTATCACTTTGATCTTTTCTTGGCAGCCTGCCCAGAGAGGAGGAAAGTCCTTCACTGATGTCTTCAGGCAACTTACATTGACTTCTATTACAGAAGTCTTTTGCAAGTCATAATAAGCATAATGAGCAATGTTTTTGCCTTTAAATTCATCGTAAAGAACGTTCATACACGTTAACAAACCTAACAACAATTCGTATTTCGTAAGAAACAGAACGGAATTTCAGACACGAAATACGAAGTACGAATTAATTTTATTATGAATCGAAACGGAACAGAACGAAACTAATTTATTGACGGCGCCCATGTCTAGTCTTCAGGCAGAAGCTGCATAGTATTACAAGTTGTTCTGATCAGGATATTTGAGGTCACATAAAAGGAGCCATGTAAGTAAAGAACTATACTTCAAAAAATGTTTAGACGTCTTTTTCACAAGACAGAATATACAAGGCTACTGGGATTGTTATGCCGCGTACACACAATTGGACTATGGTCCACTGGACAATCCAACCGTGTGTGGGCTCCGGTGGACTTTTTGTTCCCAAAAGTCTGGCAGACATAGAAATAAGTTTTGACTCGCCGGACTGCCAATAATCCGCCCATCTGTGTGCTAGCCCGCTGGACTTTTGAAATGAATGGACTTGTCCACACACAGAGAAAAGTCTGTTAATTTTGAACACGGCTCCAGGTACATTACACGGCAACAGCGACAGAAGACCGGGCCACCGCTAGTCGAAAAGCTGGAAGAAGATAGTGGAGGCCCGGCAAGAAGAACCGAAGAACAGGACAAGACCCCCGAAGAGCGGGACAAGACCCCAAAGTCGGAAGAAGACCCCTGGACGGAGGCGGTGTCGAAGAAGAAAGCCGGGCTCCTCCACTAGTAAAAGAGCTAGCAAAAGAGCAGAAGATAGCAGAGGAGTCCGGCAAGAAGACCCCCCAAGATGGAAGACCACCGGAGCTGTCTAATAAGTTATTTTAAAAACTTGTGTAATTTTTTTTCTTTTATTTACACTTTTTTCATCAGGTGAATGGGTAGGGGAACATCATACCCCATACTCATTCAGATAGGGTGGGGGACCGTTATCTGGGGGCCCCCTTTTATAAAGGGAGCTCCCGGATTCCGATAAGCCCCCCGCCCGCAGACCTAGACAAGCAACGGCCAGGGTTGTCGGGAAGAGGCCCTTGTCCTCATCAACATGGGGACAAAGTGTTTTGGGCTGCATGTTCAGATAAGTGCCTGCTATGGACTTTGGGGGGACCCCCACTCCGTTTATTCGGTGTAGGGCTTCCCCTTTAAGTCCATACCAGGTGACGGGGCTAGTGAAGTGTCAATCTCACCATGGAGGCCACGATATTGGCTTCCTGTCAGGGCTGGCTTAGTCCTTCCTCCTCTGGGCTGGCCGCTCAGCTGTCGGCTAATTGCCAGCTCTCTTCTCTTTCCACAGTTACCAGCTGTTCCCGTTGATGCTCGTCTGACCTGCCTATTTAAAGCCTTCCAGCTCACTTTTTCCTTTGCCTTCGCGTTGGTCACATCACAAGGAACCATCTCCTGCTGTTTGTTTCAAAGACTGGCTTGCTGACATTCCTCCTGGCTTCCCTAATCTGCTTGCGGTTGCTCTACTTGGATCCCTGACTTCTGGCCTGGCTGATTACCCGATCTGGTTAATGAACTTTGGACTGGCTGACTACCCAATCTGGCTACTGGAATCTGGCTATGATTGACTAAGCTTTTTTCTATTTACCTATTATTTTTATTAATAAACAAGTGTGATTTGATTGTACTTCTGTCTGTTTCATGGTTTCTGACAGTACGCGAAGGCCATGAATTCAGAAGATACAGTCAATCCACTTGTTGGTAATATTTTTTCCAGATTGGATTGAACGCTCCTGAATCGCGCGGCTCACCTGGAATCCACCCACGGTGGCTACTCCGGTACAACCTGAGTCGCAGGCCGTCCCTGCTGCTACAACTAGTCTCTGTGCAGGCACCCGCCTTGAGTATTACCTCTATAAGAGGTATGTCTGGTTCCGCTCCGCTTCCACAGCGATTTGGGGGCGATCAAGTTCAATGCAGAGGGTTTACTTCGAAATGCTGCCCCAGGCGTCTCCCACAGACAGAAGCAAAGTAGGTTTCATGATATCTTTGCTTTCTGAGAGAGCCTCGGCCTGGGCTAACCCTCTATGGGAGACGCAAAAACCTGTTGTCTTGAGTTACCCTTAGCTTGTGGCCTCCTTTAAAAGGATTTTTGACTTTCCCGCATGCTACGCTTCTGCTCTCAAGTGCCTCATGTCCATCAAACAGAGTACGAGAACTGTTGCCGACTACACCATTGAATTCCGTACTCTGGCAGCAGAGGTTGCTTGGAACAATGAAGCCCTCGTGGCTGCTTTTTCTCATGGTCTCTCGGATTCCATCAAGGATGAGATAGAAGCCCAAGATATACCCACTGAGCTGGAGAGCTTGATCTCATTTGCCATCCTCATTGACTCCAGACTCAAAGAAAGACTTTCTCTTAAGGAGCGCTTGCGGAAGCCTCCTGTACGTTTGCCTCTGAGCTTTGTAGTCCCACCCATGCCTCCCTCACCTCCCATGCCTCCTGGTACCGAGTTGGTCAGTGAAGATGAACCCATGCACCTGGGCTTCACACGTTTCTCTGTGGATGAGAGAGCCTTTAGGAGGAGGGAGAGATTGTGCCTTTATTGTGGCCAGGCAGGTCACTTTTTGAAGTCTTGTCCTACTCGTCCAGGGAACGCCCGAACCTTGAGGTCCTTTCATGGACAGACCTTAGATGGTGTTGTTTCGTCCCCAGTTATCCAGAAGGATAAGCCCCTGGTTTTGGTCACCCTTTCTTGGGCTGAGTAGTCCATCGAGATACAGGCTCTAATCAACTCTGGGGCTGCAGGCCTGTTCATTGATGCTGCATTTGTTTTGAAGCACTCGATTCCACTGCAGCTGCGTGACACTCCACTTGCCATTGAGGCTCTTGACGGGAGACCTTTACAGCCTGCCCATGTGACTCATGAGATGGTTCCATTGTCCATGGCCGTAGGGGCTCTTCACCATGCGATAATCCAATTCCAAGTTATTTCCTCACCCAGATTTCCGCTGGTTATTGGTTATCCTTGGTTACAGAGGCACAACCCCTCTTTTGATTGGCTCAATGCTGAGGTTCTCTCCTGGTCACCACAATGCAGTGAGACATGCTTCCTGAAGGTATCCAAGGTCCTGTGGACCTCTTCACTCCCCTCCCTGCCGGAGGAGTACCATGATTTTGGCGATGTCTTTGATAAAAGTCAAGCCGGTAGTTTGCCTTCACACCGACCTTATGATTGGGCATTTGACCTTCAACCTGGTGCCATACCTCCTCGTGGCCGGGTTTACCCTTTGTCGGTCTTGGAGGATAAGGCCATGGAGGAGTATGTTGCTGGCGCACTTTCTCGAGGTTTCATCCACAAGTCCTTGTCTCCTGCTGGTGCTGGTTTCTTCTTTGTGAAAGAGAAGAGCGGTGAACTGAGACCTTGTATAGATTGTAGGGGTCTCAATCATGTTACGATTAAGAATGCTTACCCGATTTCATTGATTACTGAGTTATTTGACCGCCTCAAGGGAGCAACGGTTTTCACAAAGCTTAACCTGAGAGGGGCATACAATCTCATTCGCATTAAGGAGGGCGACAAGTGGAAAACTGTGTTTAATACCAGAACAGGCCATTATGAATACCTGGTAATGCCTTTTGGCCTTTGTAACGCCCCGGCAGTTTTCCAGGAATTTATTAACGATGTCCTCCGAGATTTGTTGCAATTGTGTGTGGTGGTTTATCTCGATGATATCCTCATATTTTACAAGTCCCTGGAGAGCCACCACACAGATGTCTGTCGTGTACTTCAGAAACTAAGAGAGAACAATCTCTATTGTAAACTGGAGAAGTGCGAGTTCCATTGTGAACAGGTTACATTCCTGGGCTATGTCATTTCCACTGCTGGTTTTTCGATGGACCCAGAGAAACTGTCGGCAGTCCTACAGTGGCCTCGCTCTGTGGGTTTACGTCCTCTGCAACGTTTCCTGGGCTTTGCCAACTACTGTGGGAAGTTTATTCATAACTTCTCGTCTCTGGTCAAGCCTCTGACTGACATGACCAGAAAGGACGGTTACCCACAGAGTTGGTCTCCGGAGTCCATTAAGGCCTTTGAGACTCTCAAGGCTGCCGTTGTTTCTGCTCCTGTGTTGGCACATCCTGATCCTACGTTGCCTTTTATCCTAGAAGTTGATGCTTCTGAGACTGGAGTTGGCACCCTTCTGTCTCAACGTCCTAACTCTGAGAGCGCTATGCATCCGTGTGGCTACTTTTCCAAGAAATTGTCATCCGCTGAGTGCAATTATGAGATTGGTGACAGAGAGCTGATGGCGATCATTTTAGCCCTGAAAGAATGGAGACATCTCCTTGAAGGTACCACTGTGCCCGTTCTTATTCTTACTGACCATAAGAATCTTACATTCTTGTCTGAGGCTAAGCGACACTCTCCCAGAAGCGCGCGATGGGCTCTTTTCTTGTCAAGCTTTAATTACATTGTCTCATTCTTACTCGGTACTAAGAATGTAAGGACTGATGCCTTGTCACGACAATTTTCCTCTACTTCCAAGTCGGAGTCGGTTCCGGTTCCTATGATTCCTCTTGATCGTGTCTTGGCTACGGTTCGCACCAGTCTTCCTCCTCTTTTGGGTGACAAAATTCTTGCTGCGCAGGTCCATGCTCCTCCTGATAAACCTTGTGACTGCTGCTTTGTCCCAGAGAGTCTCCGTACTGCAGTGCTTCAGACTTATCATTCTCTCAAGGCAGCTGGTCATCCTGGGAAGAATCAACTCATTTGGGCCATCTCCCAACAATTCTGGTGGCCTAGTCTATGGGCTTATGTTACTGCTTTCGTAGCTGCCTGTCCTGTGTGTGCTCAGAGTAAGACTCCAGGACACCCTCCAGTGGGCCTCCTAAAACCCATACCCAATGGAGAGAGGCCCTGGACTCACCTGTCTTTGAATTTCATTGTGGAATTGCCCAAATCCCAAGGCAACACCGTTATCCTTATGGTGGTTGACCGGTTCTCAAAGAAGTGTCATTGTATTCCACTTAAGAAGTTGCCCACCTCTAAGGAACTGGCTTCCATTTTTGCTTGGGAGATCTTTCACTTACATGGGCTACCCAAGGTGATTGTCTCGGATAGGGGCAGTCAGTTTGTCTCCCGGTTCTAGAGAGCCTTTTGTACACAGTTGGCTATCCAGCGTTCTCTTCTGCGTATCACCCGCAGTCTAATGGGGCCCCAGAATGAGCCAATCAGTCTTTGGAGCAATTCCTACGTTTCTATATTTCTGATCATCATAACAACTGGTCTGACCTATTACCTTGGGCAGAGTTTGCTCACAACAGTGCCTTGAATTCTGCCTCCCGATTGTCTCCATTTATGGTGAATTATGGTTTCCAACCTTCCATGTTGCCTGACTCGTTTTGTTCCGCAGGGTATTCCTGCGTTAGAGGAGCATCTCCGTGGTCTTCGTTCCACTTGGGTACAAGTCCAGGAGGCTTTGCGTCATGCTAATGATAGGTACAGACTCCATGCTGACCGCAGACGCCTGCCTGCGCCTTCCTACCAGGTTGGGGACAGGGTCTGGCTGTCATCTTGCATCCTCCGGCTTCGTGTTCCCTCACTGAAGTTTGCACCTTGGTTTATTGGGCCTTTGTGTTTCCTTCGCAGGATTAACCCAGTAGCCTACGTGTTTGACCTTCCTCCATGTATGGGCATCTCTAATGTGTTTCATGTCTCCTTATTGAACCCGTTGGTCTGTAACCGATTTACCACCTCGGTGCCACATCCTCACCTTATTCTGGTTGAGAACCATGAGGAGTATGAGGTACAATCCATTGTTGACTCCCGTAGGTTCCGTGGGCGCACACAGTACCTGGTGCACTGGAAGGGGTACGGTCCGGAGGAACGCTCCTGGGTTTCATCCTCTGACGTACATGCCCCTGTCCTCCTCTGCGAGTTCCATAGATGGTTTCCCCTCAAGCCCGGTGGCCCTCCGAGGGAGAGGGGTCATTGAGGGGGGGTGCTGTCAGGGCTGCCTTAGCCCTTCCTCCTCTGGGCTGGCCGCTCAGCTGTCGGCTAATTGCCAGCTCTCTTCTCTTTCCACAGTTACCAGCTGTTCTTGATGATGCTTGTCTGACCTGCCTATTTAAAGCCTTCCAGCTCACTTTTCCTTTGCCTTCGCGTTGGTCACATCACAAGGAACCATCTCCTGCTGTTTGTTTCAAAGACTGGCTTGCTGACTTTCCTCCTGGCTTCTTATCCTGCTTGCGGTTGCTCTCCTTGGATCCCTGACTTCTGGCCTGGCTAATTACCCAATCTGGTTAATGAACTTTGGACTGGCTGACTACCCGATCTGGCTACTGGACTCTGGCTATGCTTGACTACGCTTTTAACCTTTAATTTTTATTAATAAACAAGTGTGATTTGATTGTACTTCTGTCTCAGTAGGGATGAGCCGAACACCCCCCAGTTCGTTTCGCACCAGAACTTTCGAACGGACCGAAAATTCGTACGAACTTTAGAACCCCATTGAAGTCTATGGGACGCGAACGTTCTAAATTAAAAGTGCTAATTTTAATGGCTAATATGTAGGGATGAGCTTCGAGTTCGAGTCGAACTCATGTTCTACTCGAACATTGCCTGTTCGCCTGTTCAGCGAACAGTGAACAATTTGGGCTGTTCGCAGCAAATTCGAAAAGCCGGAACACCCTATACAAGTCTATGGGAGAAATCTAAAGTGCTCATTTTAAAGGGTAATATGCAGGTTACTGTCCTAAAAAGTGTTTGGGGACCTGGGTCCTGCCCCAGGGGACATGGATCAATGCAAAAAAAAGTTTTAAAAACTGCCGTTTTTTCAGGAGCAGTGATTTTAATAATGATTAAAGTGAAACAATAAAAGTGTAATATTCCTTTAAATTTCGTAGCTGGGGGGTATCTATAGTATGCCTGTGAAGGGGCGCATGTTTCTGGTGCTTAGAACTGTCGCTGCACAAAGTGTCATTTGTGCAGGAAAAAAAGTCTTTTAAAATCACTTGCGGCTAAATTGTCGGGTCTCCGTAATACAGAGAACACTCAATGAGTGTTCTCTGTATTAGCCGACAATTCATTCATTCATTGATTAAAAAAAAAAAAAAAAAAAAAAAAGCGTGGGGGTTCCCCTAAATTCAATCAAAAGGCCCTTCAGGTCTGACATGGATATTAAGGGGAACCCCGTGTCAAATTTAAAAAAAAAATTGACGTGGGGGTCCCCCCAAATATCCATACCAGACCCTTCAGGTCTGATATGGATATTAAGGGGAACCCCGCATCAAATTTAAAAAAAAAATTGACGTGGGGGTCCCCCTAAATATCCATACCAGACCCTTTATCCGAGCACGCAACCTGGCAGGCCGCAGGAAAAGAGGGGGGGACGAGAGAGCGGCCCCCCCTCCCTCCTGAACCGTACCAGGCCACATACCCTCAACATTGGGAGGATGCTTTGGGGGTCTGTGACCCCTCAAAGCACCTTGTCCCCATGTTGATAAGGACAAGGGCCTCATCCTCACAACCCTGGCCGTTGGTTGTGAGGGTCTGCGGGCGGGGGGCTTATCAGAATCTGGAAGCCCCCTTTAACAAGGGGACCCCCAGATCCCGGCCCCCCCCCTGTTTGAAATGGTAAGGGGGTACAAAAGTACCCCTACCATTTCACAAAGAAAGTGTCAAAATGGTTAAATAAGACAAACACACTTTTGAAAAATTCCTTTATTAAAAATAAAAAAAATAAAAAAAAAATTCCAGCGGTGCTAATCCACTCTTGCTATCCAGCGACGGGTCTCCGGGGTCCAGCGATGGATGATCATATCCAGCGACGGGTGATCTCTCAGTCCAGCGCTGTCCATACCTCCTTCTTCTGTCTCCACTGTGGAGACACTGCAGAGAGCCGAGCGCTGACATTTCTTATATTGGGAGGGCGGGGCCACCCGTCACCTGACCCCGCCCCTCTGACGCAGGAGAGGGAAGCCAGGGGTTCCCCAGTGACGTGTGGGTGACCCCGCCCCCTCTGATGTAACGCAGGTTTCCGTTACGGTTCAGGAGGGAGGGGGGGCCGCTCTCTCATCCCCCCCTCTTTTCCTGCGGCCTGCCAGGTTGCGTGCTCGGATAAAGGGTCTGGTATGGATATTTAGGGGGACCCCCACGTCAATTTTTTTTTAAAATTTGATGCGGGGTTCCCCTTAATATCCATATCAGACCTGAAGGGTCTGGTATGGATATTTGGGGGGACCCCCACGTCAATTTTTTTTTTTAATTTGACACGGGGTTCCCCTTAATATCCATGTCAGACCTGAAGGGCCTTTTGATTGAATTTAGGGGAACCCCCACGCTTTTTTTTTATTTTTATCAATGAATGAATGAATTGTCGGCTAATACAGAGAACACTCATTGAGTGTTCTCTGTATTACGGAGACCCGACAATTTAGCCGCAAGTGATTTTAAAAGACTTTTTTTCCTGCACAAATGACACTTTCTGCAGCGACAGTTCTAAGCACCAGAAAAATGCGCCCCTTCACAGGCATACTATAGATACCCCCCAGCTACGAAATTTAAAGGAATATTACACTTTTATTGTTTCACTTTAATCATTATTAAAATCACTGCTCCTGAAAAAACGGCCGTTTTTAAAACTTTTTTTTGCATTGATCCATGTCCCCTGGGGCAGGACCCAGGTCCCCAAACACTTTTTAGGACAGTAACTTTCATATTACCCTTTAAAATGAGCACTTTAGATTGTGAACGTTCGAGTCCCATAGACTTTAATAGGGTTCTAAAGTTCACACGAAGTTTAGGTCTGTTCGCAGGTTCTGGTGCGAACCGAACAGGGGGGTGTTCGGCTCATCCCTACTAATATGCAAGATAATGTCCTAAAAAGGGTTTGGGGACCTGGCTCCTGTCCCAGGGGACATGGGTCAATGCCTAAAATGTTTTTAAAAATGGCCATTTTGGCGGGAGCACTGATTTTAATGACGATTAAAGTGAAAAAAAAGTGAAATATTCCTTTAAATATCATGCCTGGGGGGTGTCTATAGTATGCCTGTGAAGTGCCACGTGTTTCCCGTGTTTAGAACAGTCCCTGCACAAAATGACATATAACGGAAATAACGTCATTTAAAACTGTTTGCGGTTTTAATGTTATATCTGGTTCCGGCAATATGGATGAAAATCATTGAGAAAAATGGCATGGGTAGCCCTCCCTGCCCATTACCAACCCCTTTGGGTCTTGTACGGATATTAAGGGGAAACCCGTACCCATATTAAAAGAAGGAAATACGTGTGGCCCCCAGGCCCTATATACTCAGAACAGCAGTGTACAGGCGGTGCAAACAAGACAGGGACTGTGTAGGTTTGTTTTGTTAAGTAGAATCTGTTTGTAATTTTCAACTTGTAAATTTTTAAAATGTTGCTCCAGTCAAAAAATCTATTTTTAAGCTTTTTGGAAAACATAGGGAAGGGTTATCACCCCTGTATAATTTGGTTTGTCGTCCGTCTTTTTTCGTCTCACTTCCTGTTGTCTCCTTCCATTTGCAAGTAGGAGACGTTTGTAAGTTGGATGTTTGAAAGTAGGGGCCTGCCCTATATGCTCTGCAGAAATGGCGGAACATGGTGTTGCCACAACATTGTAAGCCCTCAAAGTGACTCTTGGTGGGTGCTGGAGCGCCCTGCTGTAAATGATTATATCAAGAATTGTAATTACATGCCATTGTTGAACAGTGGTAGAAAAATTGGGCCTTTGGTGGTTGTGTTGCTTGTGCTGGTGCCACGACACTATAAGTCCTCACAGTTACTCTGGGTGGGCACAGGAACAGGCCCTCCTGTGAACTATTATATCAAGAATTGTAATTACATGCCCCTGTTAAATAGGGGCTGAAAAATTGGGCCTTAGGCACTGGTGCTGGTGTCACGACACTGCAACCTCTCTCATATACTCTAGTTGTAGTGCAGGAATGAGCTCTGCTGCAAAGCATTGCATCAAAAATTGTAATTAAATGCCCCTGTTAAATAGGGGCAGAAAAATTGGGCTGCTGGCACTGGTGCTGGGGCCCCGGCACTGCAACCTCTCCCATATACTCTAGTTGTGGTGCAGGAATGAGCCCTGCTGCAAAGCATTGCATCAAAAATTGTAATTAAACGCCCCTGTTAAACAGGGGCAGAAAAATTGGGCTGCTGGCACTGGTGCTGGTGCCACGACACTGCAACCTCTCCCATATACTCTAGTTGTGGTGCAGGAATGAGCCCTGCTGCAAAGCATTGCATCAAAAATTGTATTTAAACGCCCCTGTTAAACAGGGGCTGAAAAATTGGGCTGGTGGCATCACCCAGAACCAAAAATGTTCTTCCAACATATCAGCGGAGGAGGAAGAGGATAGACAATCAACATAACAGAACAGTCACTCAGCATCAGCATATGCAGTCTTGAAGGGATGTGATATTTAAAAAAAAAAAAAGTTTTGGTTACATCAGCTTCAGGTGCTTGGTAGCTATGGGTGATCCAAGACTGATTCATCTTGATGAAGGTCAGTCGATCAACTGAGTCGGTGGACAGGCGCACCCTGTGATCGGTAACAATGCCACCAGCAGCACTGAAGGTGCATTCCGAAAGAACACTGGATGCAGGACAGGCCAGTAGCTCAATTGCATACTGTGCAAGCTCTGGCCAGTGATCCATCCTCAAGATCCAGTAAGCCAGAGGATTTTCGGTGGGAAAGGTGTCCAAGTCTGACCTTGCCCCTAGGTATTCCTGCACCATATAAATCAGACGCTGGCGATGGTTGCTGGAACCGATCATACCTTGGGGCTGCCGACTAAAAAATTGTCTGAACGCATCGGTCAGACGGCCACCTTCTCCACCGCTCCTTCTGACCGATGCCTCAGCAACACGTTGTCCAGGACCAGGAGTTTGTAACCTCCCAGTCTCTGGGAACGCGTTGCACAGACCTTTCTGCAAGGCCTCCCGGAGATGTCTCATCCTCTGCTCCCTCTGTGATGGCAAGATAAGGTCGGCAACCTTACCCTTGTACCGTGGATCAAGGAGAGTGGCCAGCCAGTAATGGTCCCTCTAATTGATCCGAAGAATACGAGGATCCTTCCGCAGGCTTTGCAGGATCAGGGAGGCCATGCAGTGTAGGTTAGCTGAGGCATTCAGTCCAGAGTCCTCTGGGTCACTAAGGACAACATGATCCGCAGCTACCTCCTCCCAGCCACGTCCACGGGTTTCTTGGGACTGTAAATCATCCCTACAAGACTGTGCTGCTGCTGATGCTGAGTGCCAGCCTCCACCTTCATGCTGACACAACCATCCTCCTACTCCTCCTCATCCTCATCCTCTTCCTGTGTGATAGGTGGCACAGCAGGAACACTGTCTGGATAAAGGGGGCCTTGAGAGGCAAGGAAGTCCTCCTCTTCCTGCCTCTGTTCTGCCTCAAGTGCCCTGTCCATTATTCCACACAGCGTATGCTCCAAGAGGTGGACAAGAGGTACAGTGTCACTGATGCATGCACTGTCACCACTCACCATCCTTGTGGCCTCCTCAAACGGTCAGTGCATGCATCCCTGATCATGCCCCACTGGTGTGGTGAGAAAAAACCGAGCTCCCCTGACCCTGTCCTGGTGCTGTAGTCGCATAGGTACTCATTGATGACCCTCTGCTGCGTGTGCAGCCGCTGCAGCATGGCCAACGTTGAGTTCCATCTGGTGGGCATGTCACATATAAGGCGGTTCTCCGGCAGGTTCAACTCCTTTTGGAGTTCAGCCAGCCGAGCACAGGCATTAAATGATCGGCAGAAATGCACACAGATTTTCCTGGCCTGCTTCAGGACATCCTGTAAGCCCGGGTACCTGCCCAAGAACCGCTGCACCACCAGGTTCAGGACGTGAGCCACACAGGGCACATGGGTGAGTTGTCCCTGTCGGAGGGCGGAGAGGAGGTTGGTGCCATTGTCGCAAACCACCATTCCTGGCTTAAGCTGGCATGGCATCAACCACCTCTCGGCCTGCCCCTGCAGAGCTCACTAAACATCTGCCCCAGTGTGGCTCCTGTCCCCCAAACAAACCAGCGCAAGCACGGCATGGCATTGTTTTGCCTGCGTACTTGCATAGCCCCTGGAACGCCTACGGAGCACCGCTGGTTCTGAGGACAGAGCACTGGAAGAGTCCATGGAGGAAGAAGAAGAGGAGGGGGTGGAGGAGAGAGGTGTGTCACAACCAATAGTAGCATTTTGGAGGTGTGGTGGCAGAACAACCTCCAACACTACTGCACCTTGTCCTGCATCCTTCCCAGCTGCCAGAAGAGTGACCCAATGGGCTGTGAAAGACAGGTAACATCTCTGTCCATGCCTGCTGGACCATGATTCAGCGGTAATATGCACCTTACCGCATGACCGCCCTGTCCAGCAAGGCAAGAACATTGCCTTCCACATGCCGGTAGAGAGCCGGAATCGCCTTCCGTGAGAAAAAGCGGCGTTTGGGGACCTGCCACTGAGGAACCGCACATTGTATAAATTTACTGAAGGGGGCCAAGTCTACCAACTGAAAAGGCAGCAGTTGAAGTGCTAGCAATTTAGCCAAGCTAGCATTCAACCGCTGGGCATGTGGATGGCTGGGAGTGAACTTCTTTTGACATTCCAGTAGCTGGGGCAGGGAAATTTGCCTGCTATAATCAGATGTGGGTGTACTGCTAGCAGAGTGCCCGGAAGCACTTGGCTGTGACACACCTAATTCTACACCTTCATTCCTCTCAGAGCAGGTTTCAGAGAGGACTGAAGGTCTAGTGGGGTTGGAGATCCCAGCTGATGAGGAGCAAGGAGAGGTCCGCTTTGTTCTTTGGTGTGGGTCTTTGAGGTACGCTTGCCAACGAGCTGCATGGCAGGTCAACATATGTCTGGTCAAGCATGTGGTGCCCAAGCGGCTGATGTTTTGGCCACGCGAGATACGCTTGAGACATATGTTGCAAATAGCAGTGGTGCGATTAGATTCACTCGTCTCAAAAAGGCCCACACCAAAGAACTTTTAGAATAACGCGCAGAGGCAGTGCCCTGCACAGGCTGAGCTCTGCGGTGTGATTCAGACGGTGTGCTGCCCCTAAGCTGGCCTCCGGAGGGCATCCTGCCTCGTTGGACATGTGCCTCCTCCTCCTCTCTCCTACCAGGCACCCACCTGGAGTCAGTGCCCCTCCCTCTTCATTGTGGAGCAAACCTGGCAGTATGCTGCAGCTTGTGGAACATGACTGCCAGATTGCTGTCCTTCTTGAGCATCCCCTCTCTCTGCGCTCACGCTACTGCCTTCCTCTAGCTGGGTATCATCATCAGAGCCTACAAAACACTGGGCATCCTCCTGGAGCATGTACCCAACACTGTGCTCAAAGAGTTCAGGAGACTCCTCAGGAGGACGTGGTGGGTCTAGGGAAGGAGTCACTGATGATGACATTGAGAGGAGGGAAGACGATGCGTTGGCAGCTGCTTTGCTAGTACCCTGAGCCTGGGTGAGAGAGGATGAGGAGGATGAAGAGGGCTTGGTCATCCACTCTACCAAGTCTTCGGCATGATGCGGCTCAACATGTCCAGCTGCCGAAAAGAAGGACAAGCGTGTCCCATGGCCACGTGCTGATGATGACGATGCACCGTGTCCACGACCAGCACTGTTGTCTCTAGACACAGAGCCTGCTTGCTCTATTTTATCGGCTTGCACCTGTCTGCATCTCCTTGTTGGCCTTCCAGACATGGTAATGGCCTGAAGGGAGATGGGAAAACCAGAAATTGGGGCACAATCTCCTACAACTGACTGCAAGCTCTATTACAAAAGAGCAATATAGCTAGCTATGTAGGTGGATATAACGGTGTATACTGCGGTCAGGGCACGCAAACAACAGGCACAATCTCCTACAACTGACTGCAAGCTCTATTACAAAAGAGCAATATAGCTAGCTATGTAGGTGGATATAACGGTGTATACTGTGGTCAGGGCACGCAGACAACAGGCCAAATCTCCTACAACTGACTGCAAGCTCTATTACAAAAGAGCAATATAGCTAGCTATGTAGGTGGATATAACTGTGTATACTGCGGTCAGGGCACGCAGACAACAGGCACAATCTCCTACAACTGACTGCAAGCTCTATTACAAAAGAGCAATATAGCTAGCTATGTAGGTGGATATAACGGTGTATACTGCGGTCAGGGCACGCAAACAACAGGCACAATCTCCTACAACTGACTGCAAGCTCTATTGCAAAAGAGCAATATAGCTAGCTATGTAGGTGGATATAACAGTGTATACTGTGGTCAGGGCACGCAGACAACAGGCACAATCTCCTACAACTGACTGCAAGCTCTATTACAAAAGAGCAATATAGCTAGCTATGTAGGTGGATATAACGGTGTATACTGCAGTCAGGGCACGCAGACAACAGGCAACATCTCCTACAACTGACTGCAAGCTCTATTACAAAAGAGCAATATTGCTAGCTATGTAGGTGGATATAACAGTGTATACTGCGGTCAGGGCACGCAGACAACAGGCACAATCTCCTACAACTGACTGCAAGCTCTATTACAAAAGAGCAATATAGCTAGCTATATAGGTGGATATAACGGTGTATACTGCGGTCAGGGCACGCAGACAACAGGCACAAACTCCTGCAGATTGCTAACAGCTCAATTACAGAAGAGCAAGAATGTAAAATCGTAATCGTAAAATCGCGCTGGCGGCCTTATATAGTGTGGGCTGTGTACTACACAGCCTGTGCTATGATTGGCCACAGGCATCCTGCCTGTGGCCAATCATGGCTCTCCTCACTGCCGGCGCTGTGATTGGCCAAGCATGCGGGGTCACAGTGCATGCTTGGCCAATCATGAGCCAGCAATGCACTGCAATGGCGCAGTGCATTGTGGGCCGTAAGCGCCACTCGAATTTGGCGCGAACGGCCCATAACGTTCGGTATTCGCCGAACGGGCAAACAGCCGATGTTGTGGCCCATTACTAAAGGACTCTTTATTCGAGTCGTATGTTCGACTCGAACACGAAGCTCATCCCTAGCGAACACCTGATGTTCAAGTTGAACTTATGTTTGACCCAAACATCGAGCTCATCCGTACTATTAAGATGGCCCAGCCCTTACCCCATACAATCATCCCCTAATAAAACAACAAAAAAACAAGCCAAAGGTCTGATCACTGTGTCTGGATTCAAGAAGGAAATGCTGTGTGACTGGCTGTGCAGTAGTGGGGAACCCAGCTATTAGCAACTCCTACGGGGTAGAGCTACACTAGTATGACAATTTTATTTTAACTTTTCAAATTATAGTCTAACTGAATTTTTGGCAGGATTGCTTATCACACCATATCACTGTATATTGAAACATTTCCTATAAAGTCCATATTAAAAAAAAATTTCTTTCAGAGATCAACTTCAGGAGAAAGAAATGTGCCTAAGGTCATCCATCAAGCAGATTTTGAAATGTGATTTTGAACAGGAAGACATAACTTCCCCGGTGCTACTACTACTTGCTGATTGCATTATCAGTGCATCAATACTGGAAGTTATCGGTAAAAATGAAGATGAATACATGAAGAATCTGGAGAAGACAATAAAGCTGCTAAAACCCGGAGGCCAACTGTTACTTATTGCGGTATTAGGTGCAACTTACTTCATTGCTGGAGCAGAACAGTTTCATTATTTTAAATGTACTGAGAAATTTGTGAAAAATGCCTTTGGTAAGGTGGGTTTAGTCATTGATTACTATGCAGTGCAGAGGAGACGCAATGTCAGTGATATCATTGATTATAAAGCTGTTCTATTCATTGTAGGACGCAAAGGGGAGTAGATGATTGGAGCCAATAGCATTCATCTGGTGCCAAACAGAGCCAAATAGAATTATGTAATGACCTACTAACGGCACTCAGAAATCACAGCAGCTGCGCTAAAGTCGGCAATGTTATTTTGCATTAATCTGTGTTAAATTGTGTTAATAAATATCACTATCTTAATAAAGATCATTCAGAATATAAATGTGTGTTGACTTGTCTTGGAACAATATTGTAAAAAGATATGTTGTATACATAAAAGGTTTATCTATTTATTGATAACCAACGCATTTCAGGACATTTACTGTGTGCCTTTCATTAGAATATGGATAAAGATTATATAAAAATACAATATCAGATACAGTGTATGGATAATATAAATTTCTAAGGAGAAGAAATATAGAAGAGATTAAATTGAAACTTCCCTTTTCTAGTCCCGTCGTAGGTGTTATATGTCACTGCATTCTTGACTATCGGAAATTCCGACAACTTTGTGCGACAGTGTGTATGCAAGACAAGTTTGAGCCAACATCCGTCGGAAAAAATCTGATGGATTTTGTTGTCGGAATGTCTGACGGTGTGTACAGGGCATTCATTGATAAGTGTTGTACAGGACGGCAGGGATGGGTCCTAAATGGTAGGTATATTTCCCCACTATTTGTGTTGTGGTCCCTTTAACCACTTGCTTACTGGGCACTTTTACCCACTTCCTGCCCAGGGTAATTTTCAGCTTTCAGCGCTGTCACACTTTGAATAACAATTTGAATGACAATTCACTGTTGGGACTGCATTGATAATCAGTACACTGATAATCAGTGCAAGCCCGCAAGGGGCCCTGTGTTGGAACGCATATGGCGGCGTCACGCATGTGCACTCCAGCGGGTAGCCGAATGTGATGGGTAGCTGAATGTGACATGACACCGGCTTGTGTTTACATCCGTGATCACCTGTCATTGGAGACAGCTAATCACGTGATAAAGGAACGCTGGGACTGGCACTTTACCCCAAACTGTGATCAGTGAGCTTGAACCCAAGGGAGAGAAGAGGACCGACTTACGGTCCCCTCTGGATGGATAAGTCCTCATTTGGGACCTGCTTGCATCAGAGTCCAGAAAAGGAGGAGGAAACAGTCAGTGCCAGTCTGTGAAGTGAAGTAGAGAAGAAACACAACTAAATGAGCAATGTGGGCTAGCGCGTGGCTGAGACAAGGTTGCTGAACTCTGATGACCTTCTCTTTGGGACCCCTTAGGCATCCGGGAGATTTCAAACATCCTGTTAAGGTAGAAGTGTGACTGGCAGTGATCCGAGCGTTTATGTTTTGTACCAACAATTGATCACCATTTTTTGCTTCTAGAGGACCAGCTGTATTTTCTGTTGGCCTGTTTGTGACTGTAAAAGGACTGTTTGCTTTTACTAAGGTGCTTGTCTGATGATCTCCAGCTCCAATATCACAGTGTATATATAATAAATAAACTATGTTTTGTAAATAGCAAATAAATTACTTTAAATATTAATTAGATATACACATCATAGAAACTAAAAAGTAAATGTTTACATTATCACAAAAGACTTTCTTTAGTTATACTTTTTTGATTTTTACAATGTGTTTTATATATGTAGTAATAACTAATCATTTGTTATTACTATAGTTAGCTAAATCTTTAGGTTAGTGTTTTTTTAAAAAAAAACAGTACCAGGGACAGTACTAACATGAATGACTTTTGCAAAGTACCTGCAAAAGGGCATCTACAGGTCTGCAGGCAGAAGCTGTATAGTAGCCAATTACAAGATATGCTAACCAGGATATTTGAGGCCACATAAATGGAGCCATGTAAGTAAAGAACTATACTGCAAAAAAATGTTTAGATCAGAACATACAAGGCTATCAGGATTGTTAGAGAATAAAAATCACACTACCTAGGTTTAAGTGGATGTATTTTTTCAACATTATAAACCGCATAACTATGTAAAGGAACAGAAATGAGGGTGAATACAAGACACAATAGGTCAGACCTAGTCTTATCTATACCTGTTTGACAATGGAATTGTCCAATAGAATTGGAAAAACAAATAATTAAAGTATTCTCTACCTCATGGAGTTGGTCGTGTTTGAGGTTCTGCATTCAGCACCTTCTTAAAAGATAGCACTGAAATTGACCGCTAAGGTCCTCATTTTCTATGACCTATGGTGATGAGGAAAACCCCTTGGCGCCAGTGCCTCCTGGCCCTTTAAAGGGTTTCCAATGTCGGGAGGCAGGATGGGATTTATGATCATGTGACCTCCTTGATTGTCTGTCACTGCAGTAACATAATTGGAAAGCTTTCTATTAGTCACCGGTAACCTTGCTGGGAGCGCACAGGGCGCACACTCTCGGTACAGCTGTGTTTACAAAATGATGTGCAAATGTGTACTGGCGGTACAAAGGAGTTAAACAGGCCAGCTAGGAAATGCACCACTGTGTAAACAGTGTGGCCAAAGGAGCTGATTGTAGATACATCTAAATCAAACTATTGGATTAGTTAAAGGCTAAGTTCACCTCATTGCATGCATTCTGATAGTACATAGCCCCAAGAGCTGTGCAGTGAATACTGTGTAAGTGTGAGGTCTGTTACACAGGCTGGTGTGGGTGGTCATAATATACTGTATAAGTGCAGAAGAGATTGGGGGAAGGGTGTTAGGGTGACGTGAGCTAGTTCATCTTTTCATTAAAAAATTACAAACCAAGCTTAAATTCTTCTGTTTTCACTTGTTAGAGTCTCAACATTATTACATATAACTTCTCAATGAATTATACTAATCAACCTCTGGATAAACCTTTTAATACAGAAAACTAAAAGACTCTGAGAATTTGCCCAGAGTCTAAAAGGTTGTTTGAACTTCAGACTTTAAGAACTTAAGACCTGGACCCAGAAAGAAGTCAACTTTTTTTTTAACTGAAACTGTTCCATGTTTACAAGACTTTCAAAATTTGCAAGTGTTACTGCTGCCAAGCGAGTGAAAAACAAACCTAAACCTTTCTATACAGCTGACCAAGAGTAAATTTAATGACAGTGTCCTCTATTGTTCAACTTAAAGTAAAAGTAAACCCAACTATCATTTTCAGCCAATGAAGGTGTCATCTTGGTCTCTGTTTACTCTTCAACTCCCATTAAGCTGCACATGTGATCAGTTGATTGGATGGTTTATCGGGTTCTATCAGGATGAGGTCAGAACTCTGTGCAGGCCAGTCAAGTTCCTCCACCCCAAACTCGCTCGTCCATGTCTTTATGGACCTTGCTTTCTGCACTGGTCGAAATCCTTGGGTGGAGAGTGGATTATGGTGTGGGGTTGCTTTTCAGGGGTCGGGCTTGGCCCTTTAGTTTCAGTGAAGGGAACTCTTAAGGCATCAGCATACCAAGACATTTTGTACAATTTCATGCTCCCAACATTGAGGGAACAGTTTGAGCCTGGCCCCTTCCTGTTCCAATATGACTGCACACCAATGCATAAAGCAAGGCCCATAAATACATGGATGAGCAAATTTGGAGAGGAGGAACTTGACTGACCTTCACAGAATCCTGACCTCAACCCAAAAGAACCCCTTTGGGGTGAATTAGAACAAAGACCGCAAACCAGGCCTTCTCATCCAACATCAGTGCCTGACCTAACAAATATACTTCTGGAAGAATCGTTAAATATTCCCATAGACATACTCCCAAACCTTGTGGACAGCCTTCCCAGAAGAGTTGACAACTCAATATTGTATAAATGATAGTGTTTTATTCCTGCGCTACCACTGGTGATCTATCAAATGTCAGGGGCTGCTGCTACTACCGGAATGGATCACACCGTATCCACTTAATATGAAACTAAAGATATGTTGGTATTGCGCTGCCCCTATATTAAATAACCCTCCGAGGGTGATAAGTATAAAAGCCTAGTTACATAAATCAATAGTGTAATATAAAAAAAAGAATATATATATATATATATATATATATATATATATATATATATATAAATGTCTACTGAATAATATCAAAAAGTGCAAAGTGCTACATTAAATAAAATAAAATAAACACACCACAGAGGTGATAGAATCCAAATAAATGAAAATCAAGTGAACAAAGGTAAGGAACTAAAAACAGTCTCTTAAAAAATTACTATTTTGATAAACTGCAGAGAAAATGCAAAAAAAAAAAGTAAACGCACTACAGAGTCAGTTGAAAACCTCCACGGAAACACAACTGCTTCAATTGAGTGCAAAGCCAAAAAACAGTGAATTGATCATAAAGTGTCAAGTGCGTCTTATAAATGTGCAAATAAGTAAACACTCTCCAGAGGTGATATAAGTGAACCACCCTAATAATAAACAAATGATATACAAGAAAATAAGAAAGAGTATACCTAGACCAAAAAGAGGGTACCCTCTCCTGATCACATGGGAATAAACTTTAGAATAAACAAAAAATATATATAGAATAAACAAAAAATATATATAGTAGTAAACGCACTACAGAGCCGGCTGTAACATATGTTATATCAGAATGAATCCGGCCTCTATAGATTAAATATGCATATTGAAATCCATCAAAAAGAAAAGATATAAATATTCAAGTCCATAAATAAACAACAGTCTCCTTTAAGTGCAAGTGCTTTGTGCAAACTTGTGCAAATTCAACTGAGGTGTGGGTCTCCCAGTGCTTAATCCCGCTGTGATCACACTTTAGTGGGCAGTGGCCCCTTACAAAGAGGGATTCACATAGAGGTATATAGATTTCTTTATATGTCTTCTCTCCTGGTAAATTCGGTCACCTTCTCCTTTAAATTTTATTCTTATTGCTCCAGAGGACCCAATAGATTAATAGAGAGGGAATACCATAGTGTAGTATTTCACAAATAGCATTTATTAAAAATTTTCATACACAGGGTACTCACACATTAATAGATAGAAAAAAGCCTTTTTCTAGTAATCAGCAGAAAGTGCATCCACAGTCAGCTTCCTTCCCGTCCCTACGCGTGACATCACATCACGTGACTTCATCAGGGGATGCTGGGAAGGCATGCTATATCAGTATTTATAGTCATTTTGTCCTCATTCCAGGCGCCATTTTCTTGGTGGTTTACAATACATGTGTATACAGCCGCCATTTTTTCGGAGCCCTAGTAGCTGAGCCTACTATACACATACACTGTGCATCATTCTACCTCAGTTGTACTCACTCTATAATCCCATGAGGCCACTATAGTGTCATAGGAAGTGGCCAGGTTTACTCTCATAGGGGCGAGTAATATGCTAATGTGTCTCCCGAACGGGCGCCGCCATTTTGTGGGTTATAATAGAATACATAGGGCAGTGATGGCGAATCCCGGCACCCCAGACGTCCCAGAACCACACCTCCCACGATGCTCTGGCAAGCAGTGTACAGTGTACAGTATATATATATTTTTTTATATTACACTATTGATTTATGTAACTAGGCATTTATACTTATCACCCTCGGAGGGTTATTTAATATAGGGGCAGCGCAATACCAACATATCTTTATTGACAACTCAATATTGAACCCTTTGGGCTAAGACAGGGATGCCATTTAAGTCCATGCACATGTAAATGCAGGTGTCCCAATACTTTTGTTAATATGGTGTATATATCCAGGTACATATGCAAAATTCCTTTTGCTGATATACCTTTTTGTACATTGGATGTATGTACTGTTAATAACCTTTTCTTATATAAAGCTTGTATTATTTTCATACTGGTGTGCATCTTTATACTTATGCAAGAGGAAAAGGAAAAAAAGCACCAAGCAGGCATTGTGAAGCACAGTTTGTTAAAGGATAAAAAATTATTTCTTGATCATACATCATGGGACACAGGAGCTTCATTACATAGCGGGTTATATAGGCACCTCTGGTGATTGGACACTGGTTAACCCCAATTAAGGAGAATCCCTCCCCTATAAAACCCATCCATATTGGAGGCACCTCATTTTTTTCGCCAGTGTCTATGGTGGTTGGTCACGTAAAACATGTGCTATGAAGAAAGCTCTGTGCAGGTCCCTGCAGGGGCCTAAGGGCTACAACAAACCGGATCCATATCTCGGGCCGATATTTGACTCCCAAGATGGTATGGTACCCGGGCCTCGTCATCCGAAGAAATTAGGTTTGGCCTGTAAGTCCTCTCCTATTGGAAGACTGGGCTCTGAGAAAACCAGACTTGGTGTACTGTTTACACAGATGGCACGAAAGTTTCTGGCAGAGTCTTTTACATGGTCCAGGTAGGAAGTTCTTCTGAGAAAGAACCCCAGATAAACCTGAAGGTTGGCAAACTCTGCCCGCCGTGATGGGTAAAGGCTGGAATCTGTCTGTTTCAGCATTTCCTGCAGCGAGGACAGGTAAGGGAAGTTAATCCTATATATAATTATATTATGGATTTCTTCATTTGAGTAGTAGTATGTCTTACCTGGTTTCCACCACTAGAGGGAGTAAGAGCAACCTGATGCATACTTACATGCCTTTCAGTACACACGCTCAGTGAAGCCTGGTTCTCCAGAGGTCTCATGTCTCCACTGCAGTCCCTGCCACAACAAGGTAATACAGGGGTCCCTCGTAGTCTGGGGGTCCCACGCAGCTCTGATGGAGATTCCTCCCCCCCCTGGATTCCGGCGGTCCTCGTGCACGCGCGCCGAGCGTGCTCCCGGGCTAATGGAGGATGGGGAAGTGTGGTTGTGAGCTGTGCACATTGGTGTGCACGGCGCTGTACTGCGCAGGCGCCAGGCGGCAGTTTTAAAAACCCAGAGCGTCAAGGGGCTGTAAGTGTGAGACACAGGAGCTGTGGGCAGTAGGCATCCCAGGGGATTGGATCCAGGCCAACCTTAGACACCTACTCAGCATTAGGTTGTGCAGTATTAAGCATATATATTTATTGTGAGACTTTAAGCACAACAGTGATTGCACTTTGTACTAGTACCTCTGCTTTGTAGCTTAGGACTATGTCTCCTCGTAAGAGGGTCTCAGGGGGAGGTAACAAAGGCACTAAAGGTAAATCACCGCCTAGGTCCAGGGGTTCTAAAAATGTCTGTAAGTTACCATTCCCCCCAGCAAGACTGGAGCCAGCCTCACAGGACGAGTCAGTGCCCCTGTCAGGTTTTGCAGCCTCTCCTAATGTCTCAGCCCCGGTATACGTCACTGAGGACTCCCTTAGGGCTACGTTGGATGGTTTTGAAGGGAGAATCATGAATTTTATTTCTTCTTCCCTGAAAGATAGCAGGAAAAGGGGTAGATCCCCTCCCTCTGCTGAGATTCCTCTTTCAGATGATTCTTCTGACAATGTGGAGAGATCCCTATCTTGGGACAGGGATCTTGAGCAGTCGGAGGAATCAGAGGAAGAGGAGAGAGTCCCTGTCACGATCTAGGATGAGGCCGAGATGCTGAGAGGGCTCCCCTTGCGGCCGAGCGCAGTACAACCCTGAAGTTGGCACAGGGATGTAGTGCCCACAGTAGCACAGGTTGCCAGGTAGCAATAGTAGAGACCAGGTAGCAGATGGATAAGCCTGGATGGACAACTGTGCTTAGGAGATCCGAGAGTAGGCAGCGGAAATCCAGAGAATGGTCAAACAAGCCGAGGTCGGGTGCAGGAAGCAGATCTGGAGCGTCAGGTACAAGCCAGGAGTCGGAGCCAGGAGAACAACAGGAACGGGTCAAACAGGCCGGGTCGGTACACAGAAGATCGGATAACAGGGAGCACAGGTACAGGTTCACAGGAGAGCTGACGATAATCCAGCAATGCAGGAGTGTCAGGCGAACGTTTAAATAGGCCGCCTGACCGGGTCACGTCGCGGGCGCGTCGGAGCGATCGTACGTCTACGTCTAGTGCGTTGCGTATTCGTGGCATCGCCGCGTAAGCCCGCCCGGTTAGGCGTCGCGTCGGTCGTACGTCTAGTAACTACTTTGCGCTTGCGTAGGCGCCGACGCGCGTTAACACGGACGTATCTTATGAGACTGCGGCTGTTTCCCTGACAGTGCCCCCCCCCAAGGGGCAGCCTCCGGATGCCCAACCGAGCCCACTTTTCAGGATACCGGGTACGGAACCTACGTAAAAGTTCAGGAGCATGTACATGATCGGCAGGCTCCCATGAGTTCTCTTCAACAGGATACCCCTTCCATTTAATTAAAAACTGGATGGTCCTACCTCTCCGACGACAGTCGAGGATGGACTCAACCTCGTATTCGGTTTCTTCACCAACTCGAACTGGAGGCGGAGGCATTTCTTCTCTTCCTGAAAATGGACTAAGGGTAACAGGTTTAAGGAGGGAAACATGAAATATAGGATGGATCTTAAACGAATCAGGCAAAACAAGTTCAAAGGCTACGGGGTTAATCTCCCGTTTGATTTCAAAAGGACCCAGAAATTTAGGTCCCAGTTTCCGGGAAGGAAGAGGCAGTCTAAGATTTGTCGCTGAAAGCCACACCTTATCCCCTGTCTTAAAGATGGGGTTGATTCTCTTCCTTTTATCATACTGCTTCTTGTATTCCTCCTGGGCCCTTCTCATGGTGTCTTGAAGTATTAGATAGTTCGAGTGAATGAAATTTACTCGGTCTTGAACTGCCGGGACGGATGACTCAGGGATGGTGTTAGGCAGAAATGAAGGGTGGAATCCGTAGTTTGCCCAGAAGGGTGACTGGTTGGTGGAGGCGTGCACAGAGTTATTATAGGCGAATTCCGCACAAGGTAGCAAGGAAACCCAATCGTCCTGGGAGAAGGAGCAGAAGCATCGCAGGTATTGCTCTAGTGTTTGATTGGTTCTTTCGGTTTGTCCATTACTCTGTGGGTGATAGGCAGATGATAAACAAATCTTAATTGAGAGCAATTTACACAGTTCCTTCCAAAATTTAGAGGTGAATTGTACCCCTCTGTCTGATACAATACTATCAGGTACCCCGTGTAGCCGGACAATCTCTTTAATAAAAGTTTTTGCTGTATCTAGGGCAGAGGGGGTCCCCTTAAGCGGCAAGAAGTGTGCCATCTTGGACAGGCGGTCCACGACCACCAAGATGGCCGTAAACCCTTCAGAGGGAGGTAGTTCCACAATAAAATCCATGGAAATTTCTCTCCATGGTTTTTCCGGGACTGGCAGTGGTCTTAGTAGACCCCAGGGTCTGATGTTAGGTCCTTTGTTGCGCTGGCAGGTGGTGCAGGAATCTACGTATGCCTTACAGTCCGCTTTTAAGGTAGGCCACCATAGGGACCGCCGTACAAGGTCCGTCGTCTTCCGCACTCCAAAGTGGCCTGCAAGTGGGTGATCGTGGAAGGTCTTCAATACTAGTAACCTGGCCTGCTGGGGAACAAAAACCTTGTCCTGGTGCCATAGAAGCCCTCCTTGACTCCTCAGGGCAGAAGCTTCGGTCTCCGTGCACTGTCTAGTAGCCAGTTCAATAGAAGATTTCAGGTCTGGTTGTATTAACAAGAAATTCTGGGAGGACAAAATTGTACTAGGTGGGGCCCCCTCGGGGGTATCGGGGAACATCCTAGATAAGGCATCCGCTTTGCTGTTTTTAGATCCCGGGCGGTAGGTGATATGGAAATGGAATCTTGAAAAGAACAAAGCCCACCGGGCCTGTCGGGGTCTTAGGCGTCTGGCCGTACGGAGATACTCCAAGTTCTTGTGATCTGTGAAAATTAAAATGGGGTGAGCGGCACCCTCTAGGAGGTACCTCCATTCTTCAAGAGCGGTCTTGATCGCTAGAAGTTCCCGGTCCCCTACATCATAGTTCTTCTCTGGGGGACTCATCTTCCGAGAGAAGAAGGCTACAGGGTGCAGTAAGGCCTTGGGACCTTGGCGTTGGGATAAGATCGCCCCGGTGGCCACCTCCGAGGCATCAACCTCTAGCACGAAGGGTAAGGCGGGATCTGGGTGTTGCAGGATGGGCGCAGAGGTAAATAGGGTCTTGAGCTGCTCAAAAGCGGACTGGGCTGCTGGGGACCAATGGAACTTGGTGTGCTGGCGAGTAGTCAAGGTGATGGGGGCTACGATGGTGGAGAAGCCCCGTATAAACCTTCGGTAAAATTTTGCGAAGCCAATAAACCTCTGTACACCCTTCTTGTCAGCAGGAGCGGGCCATTCCAAAATGGATTTCACCTTCTGCGGGTCCATGGCAATTCCCCCCGTGGAAATAATGAGTCCCAAGAAATGGATAGATTCCTTCTCAAAGTCACACTTCTCGGCTTTGGCGTATAACCCGTGAGTTCTAAGAATACTTAGTACTTTCCTAACATGTACTCTGTGAAGCTCTAGTGAGGGTGAAAAAATCAGGATGTCGTCAAGGTAGGCGACAACAAAGTGGTCAAGGTACTCCCGAAAAATATCGTTGATAAAATGTTGAAAGGTTGCCGGGGCGTTACATAGTCCAAAGGGCATGACCAGATATTCGAAATGACCAAATCTTGTTCTGAACGCGGTCTTCCACTCGTCCCCCTCCCGGATACGGACAAGATTATAAGCCCCACGTAGGTCAAGTTTTGTAAAAATACGAGAGGTACGGAATCTCTGGAGAAGTTCAGGGATAAGCGGAAGAGGATACCGATTCTTGAGGGTAATATTATTTAATTCCCGATAGTCCACACATGGCCTTAGGGTCTTATCTTTCTTCTCCACAAAGAAGATACCTGCTCCGGCAGGGGATGAAGAGGGACGAATGAATCCCTTGGCCAGGTTTTCGTCGATGTACTGTCGTAGAGCCTCCAATTCTGTCTCCGAAAGGGGAAATATCCGACCGAAAGGAATGGGGGCCCCAGGTAGTAATTCAATGGGGCAGTCATAGGGGCGGTGAGGAGGTAGAGTATCGGCTTTCCTCCTATCAAAAACGTCTCTGAAATCCTGGTAGATTGTTGGTATGCGAGAAGCCGGACTAGATGTGGGTTGTATGGTCAGACAGCCGGGCAATTCGTGAGGGATGAAGTCCAGACAGTGCTGCTGGCAGTAGACAGATGTGAAGAAAACCGCCCTTGTGAGCCAATCGATCTGGGGGTTGTGAGCCTGTAGCCAAGGGATCCCTAGGATAACAGGGAACATCGGGGAGCTCAGAATGTCGAATTTAAGGAATTCTTGGTGACCCGAATCGGTGATTGTCAGGATGGGACTAGTTTCCTGGGTGACATGACCTGAACTAGGTAAGGAGCCATCGGCCAAACGGACGGTCAGGCTCTGTTCCTTGCGATTCAGTGGGAGAGCCAGACTCCTGGCCAAGGTTAAGTCCAGAAAGCAACTACAGGCTCCGGAATCAATGATTGCTTGTAGAGGGATCCTGCTGCCCGCCACCATCAGCGTGACTGGAAGAGTGATGTGGGCAGAAGCTGTCATTGCTACCTGAAGGTGAGAGGGAGTGTTTGAGGCTGGTTTACTCGGCCTTGTAGGGCAGTTGCTAATAAAATGTCCTGATTTCCCACAGTAGAAGCAGAGGTGTGCCTGACGGCGGAGCAGTCTCTCTTCAGAGGTTAAAGCGGGACGGAGAATGCCCCTCGGAACGGGGAATACTGCTGGGCGAACTGGAGGTGGGGCCTGGATGGAGCAAGTGGTTCGGGAGCGTTCTAGCTGACGTTCCCGTAGACGCCTGTCAAGCTGGGTGGCGAGTAGGATGAGTTCTTCGAGTGTAGTGGGAATCTTTAGTCTGGCCAACTCATCCTTAAGAGCTTCGGACAACCCCATACGATATTGAAATTTGAGGGCCGCCTCATTCCAGCCGGAGTCAGAGCTCCAGGTACGGAACTCCACTGAATAGTCCTCTACAGGTCGCCCACCCTGGCGAAGAGCATGCAAAGCTGACTCAGCTGTAGCCGTCCGGAAAGGGTCATCATACAGGCGGGCCATGGCTTCAAAGAATAAGTCCAGAGTATTCACATAAGGGCTGCATTGTTCCAACAGGCCGTGGGCCCATGTCTGGGGGTCGTCCCTCAGTAAGGAAATGGTGAATCCCACCTTGGTTGCCTCTGAAGCAAAGGTCTGAGGTTGCAGGGAGAAGTAGAGGAAACAGGAGTTTCTGAAGGATCTGAATTTTCTTCGGTCCCCGAAGAAATGTTCTGGAGCCGGGACTCGTGGTTCTAGGACCGCTGAAATTGTAGACGCCGGAACTTGACCAGAGCAGGTGGGTGGTTCAGGCGGGTGTTGCAGGCGCTCCTCCAGCCGGTGATGTTTCTCTCGGAGCTCTTGAATAGCTGGAGCAAGGGCCGAGAGTTCTTGTAGGACGGCCTCTAATGGGGAGTCACCTCTGTCGACCTCTGTCATGGCTGGATTATACTGTCACGATCTAGGATGAGGCCGAGATGCTGAGAGGGCTCCCCTTGCGGCCGAGCGCAGTACAACCCTGAAGTTGGCACAGGGATGTAGTGCCCACAGTAGCACAGGTTGCCAGGTAGCAATAGTAGAGACCAGGTAGCAGATGGATAAGCCTGGATGGACAACTGTGCTTAGGAGATCCGAGAGTAGGCAGCGGAAATCCAGAGAATGGTCAAACAAGCCGAGGTCGGGTGCAGGAAGCAGATCTGGAGCGTCAGGTACAAGCCAGGAGTCGGAGCCAGGAGAACAACAGGAACGGGTCAAACAGGCCGGGTCGGTACACAGAAGATCGGATAACAGGGAGCACAGGTACAGGTTCACAGGAGAGCTGACGATAATCCAGCAATGCAGGAGTGTCAGGCGAACGTTTAAATAGGCCGCCTGACCGGGTCACGTCGCGGGCGCGTCGGAGCGATCGTACGTCTACGTCTAGTGCGTTGCGTATTCGTGGCATCGCCGCGTAAGCCCGCCCGGTTAGGCGTCGCGTCGGTCGTACGTCTAGTAACTACTTTGCGCTTGCGTAGGCGCCGACGCGCGTTAACACGGACGTATCTTATGAGACTGCGGCTGTTTCCCTGACAGTCCCCTCCTCCCAGGCGCTCAGAAAACAGGTGCAGTATTATACTGAATTGGTGCGTACCACATTCAGAATGCCTGCTGCTGAAGTCGCTACGTCCTCTGTTTCTTCCCTAGGAGTCAGGAAAGTCCCACAGACTGCTTTTTCCTTTCCAATTCATCCCTTAATGGATAAATTGATGTATGAGGATTGGGGACATCCCAATAAACTGTTTGCTCCTCCTAAAAGGTTTTCTATGCATTATTCTCTGGAGGAAAGTTTCACCAAGAAAAGGGGGGTCCCATCTGTCGATGCGGCTGTTTCTTGTGTGAATAAAAACCTGACCTGTCCATTGGATAATGCTCAGGTATTTAAAGATCCAACTGATAAGAGGTTGGAAACATTATTAAAAGCCTCCTTTTCCATGACTGGCGCGGTAGTGCAACCTACAGTCGCAGCCATGGGGTTGTGTCAGTTCCTCAAGGAGCAGGTTAAGCAGATGCTTGGCCTCCTTCTCAGTAAGGAAGTGGAGAATTATGCAGAAGTACCTCAAATTCTGTGTTTCATGATTGATGCGATTTTGGATTCTGTCCAACAAGCATCTCGTTTGTCTCTCCTGTTGGTACACATGCGAAGGGCCCTATGGCTAAAGAATTGGGCAGCCAAGCTGTCATGCAAGAAGCATTTGATTGGGTTCCCGTTTAAAGGGGAACGTCTGTTTGGAGAAGAATTAGACAAATTCGTCCAAAAAATTTCAGGGGGTAAATCTACTCTCCTCCCAGTCAAAAAGAGCAAACGTCCATCATTTAGGCGTTCTCTCTCTCCCGGAGCATCAAGCTCTAAGCAGTGGCGACGGCCTTCTCAACCCTCCTCTACAGGAAAGGCTCAGGGCCGGGCCCAGGGGCAGAAAAAGACTTGGGGGCGAAAGCCCGCCAAGCAGAGCCCAAAAACTTCCTTGTGAAGGGGCACCCCCGCTCAGCCGCGTGGGGGCAAGGCTTCGGCAGTTTGCGGAAGCCTGGCGGGAAGAGATCCGGGACAAGTGGGTGATCTCTTCGGTATCTCTGGGCTACAAGCTAGAGTTTCAGGAGATTCCACCTTCACCTTCCGGAGATTCGCTTTCTAAGGTCAAGGATCCCCAGGGATCCAATAAAGCAAAAAACGTTATTTCTGGCCTTAGATCACTTACTATCCCAAGGGGTGATAGTAGAAGTGGACCCAAAAGAACAGGGTTCAGGGTTTTACTCGAATCTCTTCACCGTTCCAAAGCCAAATGGAAGTGTCAGACCTATCCTGGATCTGAAGGATCTGAACCGGTTTTTACGCATCCGGTCCTTCCGAATGCAGTCAATTCGCACTGTGGTCTCCTCCCTGCAAGGGGGAGAGTTTATGGCATCAATAGACATCAAGGATGCATATCTCCATGTGCCAATTTTTCCCGCACACCAAAAGTATCTAAGGTTCGTGGTAGAGTGGCGCCATTTTCAATTTGTGGCCTTGCCGTTCGGGCTCGCTACGGCCCCTCGAGTCTTCACAAAGATTCTGGACCCTCTCTTGGCAAACCTAAGAGCTCAGGGTATAGCCGTCATGGCTTATCTAGACGACTTGCTTCTCATGGAGAAAACAGTAGCGTTCCTGAACCACAGTGTTTCCAGAACACTAGAACACCTGGAACGCCTAGGTTGGATTATAAACCTAGAAAAGTCGTCCCTACAGCCTGCTACCAGGTTGGAATACCTGGGTATGTTTATCGACACTGCTCAGGGCAAGGTGTTTCTTCCAAGGCCAAAAGCCTTGGCCATCGGGGATCTGGTGCACCTAATTCTGGGCAGGAGATCTTCCCCCATTCGGCTGTGCGTGAGACTGTTAGGGAAAATGGTCGCCTCCTTTGAGGCCGTTCCATTTGCCCAGTTCCACTAAAGGCCTCTGCAAAGGTGCATCCTTGCGGCTTGGAACAGGAAGACCCAATCCTTGGATCTTCCTATGCGTCTATCCCCAGGGACACGCAAGAGTCTCGTCTGGTGGTTACAAACCGAGAATTTGCTGAAAGGCAAAACCTTTCTTCCTCTTCCATGGAAGGTTATTACGACAGATGCCAGCCTGACAGGCTGGGGAGCAGTGTTAGAGGAGACGTGCTCGCAGGGGAAATGGTCTGCGATCGAGAAGCTATTGCCCATAAATGTCTTGGAGATCCGGGCAGTTTATATGGCTCTCATAAAGTGGTCTTCCAGACTGCGAGGTCTCCCTGTTCGGGTTCAGTCCGACAATGCCACAGCAGTGGCCTATATCAATCACCAGGGCGGTACCAGGAGTCTGGTTGCGCAAAAAGAGGTGAATCGCATACTTGTCTGTGCAGAAAAGCATGTTCCATGCCTTTCTGCAGTCTTCATTCCAGGAGTGGAAAATTGGCAGGCGGATTTTCTGAGCCGCCAGCAGTTGTGCCTAGGAGAATGGGCTCTGCACCCCGACGTGTTTTTAGACATATGTCGCAGGTGGGGTACTCCAGACATAGATCTGTTTGCGTCCAGGTTCAACAGAAATCTGGACAAATTTGTGTCAAGAACAAGAGATACACTTGCTCAGGGGTCAGATGCTCTGACAGTTCCCTGGGATCATTACAATCTGATTTATGCCTTCCCCCCGTACCCGCTTCTGTCGCGGTTCCTGGGAAGAGTCAAGAGGGAGACAAAATCGGTTCTTTTGGTAGCCCCGGCTTGGCCCAGGCGACCATGGTACGCAGAGATCATGAAGTTGGCAGTAGGCAGGCCATGGATCCTCCCTCTCTGGCCAGATCTGCTCTCACAGGGTCCAATTTACCATCCTGCTTTACACAGTCTGAATTTGACGGTTTGGCTGCTGAGACCCACATTCTGAGAGACCGTGGACTTTCGGGGCCAGTCCTTTCTACTCTGGTTAATAGGTGAACAAAATGAGCTGCGCTAAAAACAAAAAATTAATCAAAATTAATCAAGATTTTGTATATAGGCGGTGCATCAGAACGCCGTCCCGCATCCCGTGAACACGTCCGTTCGTGACGAAACGCGCGTAGGGAGACAGGCGTTCTGACGTCTCCGCGTTCTACGCCCAACCAGGAAGTGCGGGCGGCACACGAGTCCGGCCGGCTCGTTTTTTATGTGATCGTTTTTTCTTTACATATGTGAGTGTAAATTTTTTAAATTCTACTTTATTAAACCAAGTGGTTTTACGCTATGCGAGTGTCTTTGATCTTTTATATATGATCCACGATACCCTCGTTTCCTGACTGGAGGCTTCGTACTGGAGATAGAGACAGCGTGGTGTCAGCAATCTACGACACCTTCGTTTCCCGATTGGAGCCTTCGTATTGGAGATGTAGATGGTGGGATGTCTGTGACGGTTCACCCAGAAACCTCTGTGCTGTTGCCTTACTGATCTCACTAACACTGGGATCTAAAGCTCTGGTAAGCGGCCCCTCTTCTCACTGGTGGAGGATTGTTTTGAATATTTTCTATATACACGCATTTGTGGATATTTTTGCACCCTAAGATCAAGTTTGAAGAATCAACAATATTTTTTGGACTAAATTTTTTTCTTCATCATATATGAACTCTTTACTGTTTTTGAATATTATTTTTGTTAATTTTATTCGTTTAGATTTAGCACACATTATTTTTTGTTTCAATTTACATTAATTATTGTGGGTTTTTTTTTTTTTTTTCTATATTATTTATACTAATTTCATTTTAGATCTAGTATACACTTTATTCACTTTTATGATGATATGATAGTATTCATGTATACTATTTACTAATCACATTTTTTGTCAATTCAATATTGTTTTTCATGTTTATTGGTATAGGTTTTGATTAGGTTTAGGTGTTTTGATGAATTTTTTGTTTTTAGCGCAGCTCATTTTGTTCACCTATTTAGTTTGATATCGGAGTATTACGATTAGGGTTGCTGCTTATAGGTTGCTTTCTTTTGTTGTTTGAGTAGCGCGGTTTACCCTTTGTACCGTGTTTGTGATCCTTATACATTTACTGCAGCTACTTTATTCATGGATATTTTCGATTTTCGTGCCTCCAGAGTGGTAAACACAGAAGGGGTTTTTGAACCCTTTGCTGAAGGCGATGGGGATTTGGGTGGTCTCTTTACAAGGCTAAAAAACCTAATAGTATCTGAGATCCACACTCAATGGGACATTGCGTTTCTGGAAACGTATATAAAATTACAGATGGTCCCACGCAACTTGAGGTGGGAGGTTTGCCCCCAGAAAGGTGAAGTAGATCTGGAGGGATGGTATAAATATTTTAATGAAGCTGGTGTTGCCTTTCTACGGTTCCTCGTGGAGAGGAAGAATTTAAAACTTAACCGTTTAGATATTGAGATCAAAAACTTAAAAGATAAAATATTGCCCTTTAAAAATAATGAGGAATATTTAGATAGATCCAAAGGTCTTCTTAAACTGTTGGAGAAAGAGGATAGAGAACAAAAACTAAAAAAGAAAAAGAAGTATAACCGAGATATCTTGGACTATCAATCTCTGACTGTTTTTGAGTGGCAAAAGAGATTACTGATAGAACAAATTGATGTCTCCGGCCCAGCTATGGATACTACCCCGGTGGCTATGTCCCAGGGTGGGATACCACCCCAGAATACACAAAACCAGACAGTACCATCTGCAAATTCTGTAAATTCTCGTTTCCGCTCCCCTGGTGAGGGAAAGAGAAATTACAGCCAAATGAGAGGTGGGAAACGAGGACCCCCTCAGGGGCATGACAATAGAGGAAGGGGACGAGGTGGGCAACGTCAGAATGCCCCCCCTCTCCCCCACACATATGCCCAAGCCCCCTCTCCTTATTATGGTCAGGCTGCCCCCCCTCCAAACTGGGGACAGGAGAGACCATTTGTACCTCCCCCTGGATGGATGGGAAGCTTTGCTCCTAAACAGGGTTATTTTCCATCTCCTACTTATAATCAATTACCCCTCCCTTCTCAATATCCAAAACCTAACCCACCAACAGCTTATAATAACAGCCAAGTGGTACATTATGATGTGGACTACCAATCTCAATTTAATATTCCTACACAAAACAGTTTTTTGCCTTTACAGGATTCGGGGTTTCCACCTATGGAGGGTATGACAAACCTGAGGCCCAACAATATGGGTCCCTACAGTGACATTCAGGGAAACTCTGGTAATGGCAACTTGGGTATTAACCCAAGCCACAACAATTGGGGTTTTCCCAGGCCAAACCAAGGCATCAAAAGAGTGGTCGAGCTAAGAGAGGAACTAGAGGGGGGAGGCGTACTCAGCCCAAAAAGACCAAGAACATAACTGGTGCAGGTATCTTTAACCTTAGCTCGGCCACTCTTAGTAATTGCGAACTGAGTGTCCTGGATAAGGGCCTCAAGTTTGCCCCAGCCAAAAATATGAATAAGTTTCAAACATACATGGATATTCATAGGTATGTAAGAAAACTTAATATCCAAAGATATGTAGCTTCAAACCCTACCAATTTTCTTAGAAATGCCTCTGGTGACTATTGTCACTCGGGGCTTTCTAATCCATCACTTTTCAACCCACCTGGGCATCTGTCTCCCTCTTTAAAAGTCTTTCGTGATCTGGCCCTCAAAGACCTTGAAGACTTACGTATAAAAAAAGTTGGAAATAAAGAGGTGATTGATGCTGGCATTGAATCCCTCTGCAACAATAAAAATGTGGTCATCCGCCCAGCGGACAAAGGGGGGGGTATAGTCATCCTTAATAAGGATGACTATATAGGCGAGATGAATCGGATTTTGGGAGATAGGGCTACTTACATCTCCCTACCCTCTAATCCGAATGCACAATACAAAAGAACTTTGGAGTCCCTTGTTACAGAGGGATTCGATCAGGGAATCTTAAATAAGAAAGAAAAGGCCTTTCTTGTCCCAAAAACTCCTAGAATCCCCATAATTTACTACTTACCTAAGGTCCATAAGAGTCTAACCTGCCCCCCGGGACGACCCATCATTAGTGGGATCGATTCTATTACTTCCCGGGTGGGCAGGTATATAGATTTCTTTCTACAACCTCTAGTGCGTCGAATGCCATCATTTATTAAAGACACGAGGCATATAATTAACCTTCTCGGGGGATATCATCCCAAACAAGGGACTCTGCTGGTGACTGCAGATGTTGCGTCACTTTATACAAGCATACCCCAAAATATGGGCCTAGAGGCCGTCTCGGATTCCCTAGAGAGGTTTTCTGATCTCCCCTCAGAACAAATAATCTTTATTATGAAACTTTTAGACTATGCGGCTACGCATAACTTTTTTTGGTTTGGAGGGGATTTTTTTCGCCAGATTAAAGGGGTCGCAATGGGGGCAAAATATGCCCCTAGTTTGGCGAATTTGTTTATGGCGAAATGGGAGGAGGATGTCGTCTATGCCCGGGTCAGGCCGCAGCTGACCTTTTGGGCCAGGTACATAGACGACATCCTCCTCCTATGGGATGGGAGTGAATCGGATCTCTCCTTGTTTATGAGTGAGCTTAACGCCAACACCAGGGGTATACACCTCACTTATGAAGCCAGTCTTACCAAAATTCATTTTTTAGACCTTACTATTACTATTAAAGGAGAACGTTTTATTACATCAACTTTCTTTAAGACCACCGATAGGAACTCCTTTATACCTACTACTAGTTGCCATCATCCATCTTGGCTCAAATCAGTACCTAGAAGCCAGCTCTTAAGATTGAGACGTAACTGTACAGACCAGGATGTTTTTATACAACAGGCCCGTGTCCTCACTCAGAGGTTCATTGATAAAGGCTATCCATCTGAACCCTTGACACGTCTGATAGATGAGATTAGTCAAGTTGAAAGATCCGATTTACTAAAGGAACGAGAAGGAGGTCGTCAAAACAATTTCCGTTACCCCTTCATCACCAATTATTCTTGCCAACACACTAGGATCAAACATATACTTAAAAAACATTGGCATGTACTTAGGAACGACTCGGTATTGGGAACTATTTTGCCTGACAGACCCCAAGTAGTATATAGAGGCGTAACATCTTTGAGGGACAGGGTGGCCCCTAATCTTTTGGACCCACCCACTAATCGTCCGCATTTTTTCTCGAACCTTACTGGGTACTATCAATGCAGGAAGTGCACGGTATGTAGCTTAAATGGCTGTCGGTCTAGGAGAAGTACTACCTTTAGATCTACGTTTACATCTAGGTCTTACACCATAGAACCTTTTATCACTTGCTGCTCAGAGGCAGTGGTCTACATGCTGGAGTGCCCTTGTGGCCTCCAGTATGTAGGGCGGACCAAACGTGCTTTACATGTACGTTTGAACGAACATATTGGGAATATCCGTAGAGGATATACCCAGCATTCGGTCTCCAAACACTACCTGCTGGCACACAATAGAGACCCTACCAACACAATCTTTATGGGAATTGACAAGTTCAATCCCCATTGGAGGGGAACCCATTTGGTAAGAAGCATTTCCAAGCTTGAAATGATGTGGATACACAGATTAAAAAGTTACGTCCCTCATGGTCTTAATATTGAAGTAGACGTAAATGCGTTTATTGACAATTCTTGAATAATATATGATTGGTTGGAATAGTTTATATAGCTTAGGCTTCCTGTTGTTGTTGCTTTTTTAACTGTAAACTTGGTGTGAGTTCCATGAGTCCTCAATGAGGTTTTTTGCCTTTATCATTTTTTTCTGTATTTGTGGTCTTACCAAAAAAATAAGTTTTCAATTTCCACTGGTATATAATTTTTTATAACGAAGAACGTATTAGTATCTGGACATACAAGACAGTACATATCTTTACTACAAAAGCTGTTTTGTTTATTCGTTTGGACTGTTTTGTTTGTGCCTAATATTATTTTATTATCTTATTAGATACCTTTTGATAAATATACTTTTCAATTGGTATTTGAAAGGAATTTTTTTAATCCTTTTTTTTCCTTAACCACCTTCAGACCGGACCATTTTGCTGGTAAATGACCAGAGGTCTTTTTACAATTTGGCACTGCGCTGCTTTAACTGGTAATTGCGCGGTCATGCAATGTTGTACCCAAACAAAATTTGCGTCCTTTTCTTCCCACAAATAGAGCTTTCTTTTGATGGTATTTGATTGCCTCTGCGATTTTTATTTTTTGCGATATAAACGTAAAAAGACCGCAAATTTTGAAAAAAAATGATATTTTCTACTTTTTGTTATTAGAAAAATCCAATAAACTCAATTTTAGTCATACATTTAGGCCAAAATGTATTCAGCCACATGTCTTTGGTAAAAAAAAAGTCAATAATTGTATATTTATTGGTTTGCGCAAAAGTTGTCACATCTACAAACTAAGGTACGTTTTCTGGAATTTACGCAGCTTTTAGTTTACGACTGCCTATCTCATTTCTTGAGGTGCTAAAATGGCAGGGCAGTACAAAACCCCCCCAAATGACCCCATTTTGGAAAGTAGACACCCTGAGGAAATTGATAAGTGGCATGTTGAGCCCATTGAATATTTTATTTTTTTGCCTCAAGCGATTGAATAATGACAAAAAAAAATGTTTTTTTTTTTTTTTTACACAAAGTTGTCACTAAATGATATATTGCTCACACATGCTATGGGCATATGTGAAATGACACCACAAAATAAATTCTGCTGCTTCTCCTGAGTATGGGGATACCACATATGTGGGACTTTTTGGGAGCCTAGCCGCGTACGGGGCCCCGAAAACCAAGCACCGCCTTCAGGCTTTCTAAGGGCGTAAATTTTTGATTTCACGCCTCACTACCTATTACAGTTTTGAAGGCCATAAAATGCCAAGATGGCACAAAACCCCCACAAATGACCCCATTTTAGAAAGTAGACACCCCAAGCTATTTGCTGAGAGGCATTTTGAGTCCATGGAATATTTTATATTTTGCCACAAGTTGCGGGAAAATTACAAACTTTAATTTTTTATTTTTATTTTTTCACAAAGTTGTCACTAAATGATATATTGCTCACACATGCTATGGGCATATGTGAAATGACACCCCAAAATAAATTCTGCTGCTTCTCCCGAGTACGGGGATACCACATATGTGGGACTTTTTGGGAGCCTAGCCGCGTACGGGGCCCCGAAAGCCAAGAACCGCCTTCAGGTTTTCTAAGGGCGTAAATATTTGACTTCACTCCTCACTACCTATTACAGTTTTGAAGGCCATAAAATGCCAAGATGGCACAAAACCCCCACAAATGACCCCATTTTAGAAAGTAGACACCCCAAGCTATTTGCTGAGAGGCATGTTGAGTCCATGGAATATTTTATATTTTGCCACAAGTTGCGGGAAAATTACAAACTTTTTTTTTCTTTTTTTTTTTTCACAAAGTTGTCACTAAATGATATATTGCTCACGCATGCCATGGGCATATGTGAAATGACACCCCAAAATAAATTCTGCTGCTTCTCCTGAGTACGAGGATACCACATATGTGGGACTTTTTGGGAGCCTAGCCGCGTACGGGGCCCCGAAAACCAAGCACCACCTTCAGGCTTTCTAAGGGCGTTACAGTTTTGAAGGCCATAAAATGCCAAGATGGCACAAACCCCCCCCAAATGACCCCATTTTGGAAAGTAGACACCCCTAAATTTAGGGGTACACTAGTGAGACTAGGTAATAAATGGCGGGTGCCCTGAAACTATAAAAAAAATAACTAACCAATCAGCGTCACCTGTAACAGTTATATGGTGATCACTGGTGAAAGGGTTAACTAGGGGGCAATCAGGGGGCTTTATGCGGTAGTATATGGGGGTCCCTGGCGCTATAAAAAGCTGCGGCGAACCTAAATACCTACCTGCCTAACTAGCGTCACCTGTGACACTAATACAGCGATCAGAAAAACGATCGCTTATTAGGCTGGGTTCACACTGGAGCGATGCGGGAACGCCACGAATGCGCGGCGGGTTCCCGCATCGCATGCCTCCCGGCGGCAGTTCACACTGCCCTATGTGAACTGCTGGGAGTGTCAGTGAAATGTTAATGACACCCCCAGATCAGTTCGCATATCGCAGTGCGATCTGCAAACTCGGATCGCATGGTGTGAACACCCATGCGATCCGATTCTGCTGCGGACCAAAAAAAGGGTCCCGTGCGAGTTTGCGGCGGGTGCGGCGGGTGCGACACGAATTCAGCCATACTATCTGTATGGCTGAACTCGAATCGCACAGAGATCGGATGTGATTTGCACTGCAGTGCGGTGCGAATCACATCCGTTCTCATAAACCGCTGCAATATGAACCCAGCCTTAGTGACACTGGCGACGGGGGGTGATCACGGGGTTAAACCTTTATTGGGGGGGTTAGGGGGGTACCTTAGAACTAAAGGGGGCTAACCCTAACTGCCCTAACAGTTATTACAGTCACAAATGACACCCGCCGGGTGATCAGGGGGTTAAACCTTTATTAGGTAATAAATGGCGGGTGCCCTGAAACTATAAAAAAAATAACTAACCAATCAGCGTCACCTGTAACAGTTATATGGTGATCACTGGTGAAAGGGTTAACTAGGGGGCAATCAGGGGGCTTTATGCGGTAGTATATGGGGGTCCCTGGCGCTATAAAAAGCTGCGGCGAACCTAAATACCTACCTGCCTAACTAGCGTCACCTGTGACACTAATACAGCGATCAGAAAAACGATCGCTTATTAGGCTGGGTTCACACTGGAGCGATGCGGGAACGCCACGAATGCGCGGCGGGTTCCCGCATCGCATGCCTCCCGGCGGCAGTTCACACTGCCCTATGTGAACTGCTGGGAGTGTCAGTGAAATGTTAATGACACCCCCAGATCAGTTCGCATATCGCAGTGCGATCTGCAAACTCGGATCGCATGGTGTGAACACCCATGCGATCCGATTCTGCTGCGGACCAAAAAAAGGGTCCCGTGCGAGTTTGCGGCGGGTGCGGCGGGTGCGACACGAATTCAGCCATACTATCTGTATGGCTGAACTCGAATCGCACAGAGATCGGATGTGATTTGCACTGCAGTGCGGTGCGAATCACATCCGTTCTCATAAACCGCTGCAATATGAACCCAGCCTTAGTGACACTGGCGACGGGGGGTGATCACGGGGTTAAACCTTTATTGGGGGGGTTAGGGGGGTACCTTAGAACTAAAGGGGGCTAACCCTAACTGCCCTAACAGTTATTACAGTCACAAATGACACCCGCCGGGTGATCAGGGGGTTAAACCTTTATTAGGTAATAAATGGCGGGTGCCCTGAAACTATAAAAAAATAACTAACCAACCAGCGTCACCTGTAACAGTTATATGGTGATCACTGGTGAAAGGGTTAACTAGGGGGCAATCAGGGGGCTTTATGCGGTAGTATATGGGGGTCCCTGGCGCTATAAAAAGCTGCGGCGAACCTAAATACCTACCTGCCTAACTAGCGTCACCTGTGACACTAATACGGCGATCAGAAAAATGATCGCTTATTAGGCTGGGTTCACACTGGAGCGATGCGGAAACGCCACGAATCCGCGGCGGGTTCCCGCATCGCATGCCTCCCGGCGGCAGTTCACACTGCCCTATGCGAACTGCTGGGAGTGTCAGTGAAATGTTACTGACACCCCCAGATCAGTTCGCATATCGCAGTGCGATCTGCAAACTCGGATCGCATGGTGTGAACACCCATGCGATCCGATTCTGCTGCGGGCCAAAAAAAGGGTCCCGTGCGAATTTGCGGCAGGTGCGGCGGGTGTGGCGGGTGCGGCGAATGGCTGAACTCGAATCGCACAGAGATCGGATGTGATTTGCACTGCAGTGCGGTGCGAATCACATTCGTTCTCATAAACCGCTGCAATGTGAACCCTGCCTTAGTGACACTGGCGACGGGGGGTGATCACGGGGTTAAACCTTTATTGGGGGGGTTAGGGGGGCACATTAGAACTAAAGGGGGCTAACCCTAACTGCCCTAACAGTTATTACAGTCACAAATGACACCAATGCAAAAAAAAAAAAAAAGCAATTGGTGTCACTGTGACTGGGGGGGCAGGGGTAATTGGGGGGTGATCGGGGGGTAAAGGGGGGTGTGAGTGTGCCTGGCATGTTCTACTGTGTAGTGTAGTGCTTGTGCAACTCACCGATGCTCTCTCCTCGGTGCCGGAACGAAAACTACCGACACGGAGGAGAGAATACATCACTTCCTCTCCTGTGTTTACATTACAGGAGAGGAAGTGATGTCACCGGACAATTTCATTCGCCGGGAGCGATCGCGAGGGGGTGGCCATGAATGAATGGCCGTCCCCTCGTCCGGGATCGCTCCCGAACGAATACCGACCGCCGCAGGCACCGGGCGGGGGCCCGATCTGGCCCCCGACCCACGGGAGGCAAGGGACGTACATGTAAGCCCTTATGCCTGCCCGTGCCATTCTGCCGACGTACATCGGCGTGCGGCGGTCGGCAAGTGGTTAATGTATCTTTATGATAATTTTGTATTTTTAATTTATGGCTCTTAAAAGAATCTGGAGGGTTATGATTATAGGTTTGCCTCTGCGTAATGGTAGGGCAAATTTTTACCCTTTTCTCCTTATGTAAAATGGTGGACTGGGTGATAGTATGGGCATTCCAGTCCTCTTTCCCTCACCTAATATGGTGGATTGAGAGGACAACATGGAGCTCAGACTGAGGCTGTTTGTTTAGGATTTTGTATATAGGCGGTGCGTCAGAACGCCGTCCCGCATCCCGTGAACACGTCCGTTCGTGACGAAACGAGCGTAGGGAGACAGGCGTTCTGACGTCTCCGCGTTCTACGCCCAACCAGGAAGTGCGGGCGGCACACGAGTCCGGCCGGCTCGTTTTTTATGTGATCGTTTTTTCTTTACATATGTGAGTGTAAATTTTTTAAATTCTACTTTATTAAACCAAGTGGTTTTACGCTATGCGAGTGTCTTTGATCTTTTATATATGATCCACGATACCCTCGTTTCCTGACTGGAGGCTTCGTACTGGAGATAGAGACAGCGTGGTGTCAGCAATCTACGACACCTTCGTTTCCCGATTGGAGCCTTCGTATTGGAGATGTAGATGGTGGGATGTCTGTGACGGTTCACCCAGAAACCTCTGTGCTGTTGCCTTACTGATCTCACTAACACTGGGATCTAAAGCTCTGGTAAGCGGCCCCTCTTCTCACTGGTGGAGGATTGTTTTGAATATTTTCTATATACACGCATTTGTGGATATTTTTGCACCCTAAGATCAAGTTTGAAGAATCAACAATATTTTTTGGACTAAATTTTTTTCTTCATCATATATGAACTCTTTACTGTTTTTGAATATTATTTTTGTTAATTTTATTCGTTTAGATTTAGCACACATTATTTTTTGTTTCAATTTACATTAATTATTGTGGGGTTTTTTTTTTTTTTTCTATATTATTTATACTAATTTCATTTTAGATCTAGTATACACTTTATTCACTTTTATGATGATATGATAGTATTCATGTATACTATTTACTAATCACATTTTTTGTCAATTCAATATTGTTTTTCATGTTTATTGGTATAGGTTTTGATTAGGTTTAGGTGTTTTGATTAATTTTTTGTTTTTAGCGCAGCTCATTTTGTTCACCTATTTAGTTTGATATCGGAGTATTACGATTAGGGTTGCTGCTTATAGGTTGCTTTCTTTTGTTGTTTGAGTAGCGCGGTTTACCCTTTGTACCGTACTCTGGTTAATGCCAGAAAGCCGGCCTCCAGGCTTATTTACTACAAAATCTGGAAGGCATATGTTTCCTGGTGTGAACTCAGGGAATGGCATCCTAGAAAGTATGTCATTAGCAGGATCTTGGACTTTCTCCAGTCGGGCCTAGAAATGAATTTGGCCGTAAGCACTATCAAGGTGCAGATTTCGGCCTTGTCAGTGTTTTTTCAGAAGCCACTTGCATCGCATTCCCTGGTGCGGGCTTTCATCCAGGGGCTATGCAGATAAGGCCGCCAGTCAAACCTCCGGTATGCCCATGGGATCTTAATTTGGTTCTCTCGGCTTTGCAGGGGCAACCTTTTGAACCTTTGCATCTGGCTTCATTGGTTCTTTTGACCAAAAAATTGGTTTTCTTGGTAGCCATTTCCACGGCTAGAAGAGTGTCAGAACTAGCAGCTCTCTCCAGCAAAGAGCCATATCTAATTGTTCATAAGGACCGGGTGGTCATGCTCCCCAACAGGTCCTTTCTACCTAAGGTGGTTTCGGGATTCCATTTGAATCAAGATGTAACCCTACCATCCTTTTTTCCGAACCCACAGTCCGCAGAAGAAGAATCTTTGCACACTTTGGATGTGGTTAGGGCAATCAGTATCTATCTTCAAGCAACGGCTCAGATAAGGAAAACTGATTGCTTATTTATTTTGCCGGAAGGCCCTAGGAAGGGCCAGGCGGCATCAAAATCCACTCTCTCAAGGTGGATTGGACAGATTATTTCTCAGGCCTATAGTGTTAAAAGGAAAATCCCTCCTTTTCAAGTGAAAGCACACTTTACTAGGGCTGTAAGTGCTTTTTGGGCAGTGCATCACCAGGCCTCCCTGGCTCAGATCTGTAAGGCTGCAACTTGGTCATCAGTCCATACATTCACCAGATTCTATCAGGTGGATGTCAGAGGGCAAGAGGATATCGCCTTTGGGCACAGTGTACTGCAGACTGCAGTTTAGGTCCTCCGGCCCATGGCAGTCTATAATTATGATCTGTGTCTCCCTCCCCTCAAACTGAGCATTGTTTTGGGACATCCCACTATGTAATGAAGCTCTTGTGTCCCGTGATGTATGATCAAGAAAATGGGATTTTTATATACAGCTTACCTGTAAAATCCTTTTCTTGGGAGTACATCACGGGACACAGGGCTCCCGCCCCTTTTTGGTTTTACGTGGTTTCCTATTGCTTTGCTACAAAACTGAGATGCCTTCCATATGGGAGGGGTTATATAGGGGAGGAATTCTCCTTAATTGGGGTTAACCAGTGTCCAATCACCATAGGTGCCTATATAACTCACTATGTAATAAAGCTCCTGTGTCCCGTGATGTACTCTCAAGAAAAGGATTTTACAGGTAAGCTGTATAAAAAAATGCCATTATTAACAGCAATGGAACTCACAAGCGGGTGCACTGACACAAGCACCATGATATAGAGCCCTGACACCAGCACCGTGATATAGCGCACTGACACCAGCACCGTGATATAGAGCACTGACACCAGCACTGTTATATAGTGCACTGACACCAGCACCGTGATATAGAGCACTGACACCAGCACCGTGATATAGAGCACTGACACCAGCACCATGATATAGAGTACTGACACCAGCACCGTGATAGAGAGCACTGACACCAGCACCGTAATATAGAGCACTGAAACCAGCACCGTGATATAGAGCACTGATACCAGCACTGTGATAGAGTGCGCTGACACCAGCACCTTGATAGAGTGCACTGACACAAGCACCATGATATAGAGCACTGACACCAGCACCGTGATATAGAGCACTGACACCAGCACCGTGATATAGAGCACTGACACCAGCACCGTGATAGAGTGCACTGACACCAGCACCGTGATATAGAGCACTGACACCAGCACCGTGATATAGAGCACTGACACCAGCACCTTGATAGAGTGCACTGACACCAGCACCGTGATATAGAGCACTGACACCAGCACCGTGATATAGAGCACTGACACCAGCACCGAGATAGAGAGCACTGACACCAGCACCGTGATATAGAGCACTGACACCAGCACCGTGATAGAGTGCACTGACACCAGCACCATGAGAGCCCTGACACCAGCACCATGATAGAGTGCACTGACACCAGCACCATGATAGAGTGCACTGACACTAGCACCATGATAGAGAGCACTGACACCAGCACCGTGATATAGAGCACTGACACCAGCACTGTGATGGAGTGCACTGACACCAACACCGTGATATAGAGCACTGACACCAGCACCGTGATAGAGAGCACTGACACCAGCACCGTAATATAGAGCACTGAAACCAGCACCGTGATATAGAGCACTGATACCAGCACTGTGATAGAGTGCGCTGACACCAGCACCTTGATAGAGTGCACTGACACAAGCACCATGATATAGAGCACTGACACCAGCACCGTGATATAGAGCACTGACACCAGCACCGTGATATAGAGCACTGACACCAGCACCGTGATAGAGTGCACTGACACCAGCACCGTGATATAGAGCACTGACACCAGCACCGTGATATAGAGCACTGACACCAGCACCGTGACAGAGTGCACTGACACCAGCACCGTGATATAGAGCACTGACACCAGCACCGTGATATAGAGCACTGACACCAGCACCGTGATAGAGTGCAGTGACACCAGCAACGTGATATAGAGCACTGACACCAGCACCGTGATATAGAGCACTGACACCAGCACCTTGATAGAGTGCACTGACACCAGCACCGTGATATAGAGCACTGACACCAGCACCGTGATATAGAGCACTGACACCAGCACCGAGATAGAGAGCACTGACACCAGCACCGTGATATAGAGCACTGACACCAGCACCGTGATAGAGTGCACTGACACCAGCACCATGAGAGCCCTGACACCAGCACCATGATAGAGTGCACTGACACCAGCACCATGATAGAGTGCACTGACACTAGCACCATGATAGAGAGCACTGACACCAGCACCGTGATATAGAGCACTGACACCAGCACTGTGATGGAGTGCACTGACACCAACACCGTGATATAGAGCACTGACACCAGCACCGTGATAGAGTGCACTGACACCAGCACTGTGATATAGAGCACTGACACCAGCACCGTGATATATAGCACTGACACCAGCACAGTGATATAGAGCACTGACACCAGCACCGTGATATAGAGCACTGACACCAGCACCGTGATAGAGTGCACTGGCACCAGCACCGTGATATAGAGCATTGACACCAGCACCATGATATAGAGTACTGACACCAGCACCGTGATAGAGAGCACTGACACCAGCACCGTAATATAGAGCACTGAAACCAGCACTGTGATATAGAGCACTGATACCAGCACCGTGATTGAGTGCACTGACACAAGCACCGTGATATAGAGCACTGACACCAGCACCGTGATATAGAGCACTGACACCAGCACCGTGATAGAGTGCACTGACACCAGCACCGTGATATAGAGCACTGACACCAGCACTGTGATATAGAGCACTGACACCAGCACCGAGATAGAGAGCACTGACACCAGCACCGTGATATAGAGCACTGACACCAGCACCGTGATAGAGTGCACTGACACCAGCACCGTGAGAGCCCTGACACCAGCACCATGATAGAGTGCACTGACACCAGCACCGTGATAGAGTGCACTGACACTAGCACCATGATAGAGAGCACTGACCCCAGCACCGTGATAGAGTGCACTGACACCAGCACCATGATATAGAGCACTGACACCAGCACCGTGATAGAGTGCACTGACACCAGCACCGTGAGAGCACTGACACCAGCACCGTTATAGAGTGCACTGACACCAGCACCGTGAGAGCACTGACACCAGCACCGTGATATAGAGCACTGACACCAGCACCATGATATAGAGCACTGACACCAGCACCGTGATATAGAGCACTGACACCAGCACCGTGATATAGAGCACTGACACCAGCACCATGATATAGAGTACTGACACCAGCACCGTGATAGAGAGCACTGACACCAGCACCGTAATATAGAGCACTGAAACCAGCACCGTGATATAGAGCACTGATACCAGCACTGTGATAGAGTGCGCTGACACCAGCACCTTGATAGAGTGCACTGACACAAGCACCATGATATAGAGCACTGACACCAGCACCGTGATATAGAGCACTGACACCAGCACCGTGATATAGAGCACTGACACCAGCACCGTGATAGAGTGCACTGACACCAGCACCGTGATATAGAGCACTGACACCAGCACCGTGATATAGAGCACTGACACCAGCACCGTGACAGAGTGCACTGACACCAGCACCGTGATATAGAGCACTGACACCAGCACCGTGATATAGAGCACTGACACCAGCACCGTGATAGAGTGCAGTGACACCAGCAACGTGATATAGAGCACTGACACCAGCACCGTGATATAGAGCACTGACACCAGCACCTTGATAGAGTGCACTGACACCAGCACCGTGATATAGAGCACTGACACCAGCACCGTGATATAGAGCACTGACACCAGCACCGAGATAGAGAGCACTGACACCAGCACCGTGATATAGAGCACTGACACCAGCACCGTGATAGAGTGCACTGACACCAGCACCATGAGAGCCCTGACACCAGCACCATGATAGAGTGCACTGACACCAGCACCATGATAGAGTGCACTGACACTAGCACCATGATAGAGAGCACTGACACCAGCACCGTGATATAGAGCACTGACACCAGCACTGTGATGGAGTGCACTGACACCAACACCGTGATATAGAGCACTGACACCAGCACCGTGATAGAGAGCACTGACACCAGCACCGTAATATAGAGCACTGAAACCAGCACCGTGATATAGAGCACTGATACCAGCACTGTGATAGAGTGCGCTGACACCAGCACCTTGATAGAGTGCACTGACACAAGCACCATGATATAGAGCACTGACACCAGCACCGTGATATAGAGCACTGACACCAGCACCGTGATATAGAGCACTGACACCAGCACCGTGATAGAGTGCACTGACACCAGCACCGTGATATAGAGCACTGACACCAGCACCGTGATATAGAGCACTGACACCAGCACCGTGACAGAGTGCACTGACACCAGCACCGTGATATAGAGCACTGACACCAGCACCGTGATATAGAGCACTGACACCAGCACCGTGATAGAGTGCAGTGACACCAGCAACGTGATATAGAGCACTGACACCAGCACCGTGATATAGAGCACTGACACCAGCACCCTGATAGAGTGCACTGACACCAGCACCGTGATATAGAGCACTGACACCAGCACCGTGATATAGAGCACTGACACCAGCACCGAGATAGAGAGCACTGACACCAGCACCGTGATATAGAGCACTGACACCAGCACCGTGATAGAGTGCACTGACACCAGCACCATGAGAGCCCTGACACCAGCACCATGATAGAGTGCACTGACACCAGCACCATGATAGAGTGCACTGACACTAGCACCATGATAGAGAGCACTGACACCAGCACCGTGATATAGAGCACTGACACCAGCACTGTGATGGAGTGCACTGACACCAACACCGTGATATAGAGCACTGACACCATCACCGTGATAGAGTGCACTGACACCAGCACTGTGATATAGAGCACTGACACCAGCACCGTGATATATAGCACTGACACCAGCACAGTGATATAGAGCACTGACACCAGCACCGTGATATAGAGCACTGACACCAGCACCGTGATAGAGTGCACTGGCACCAGCACCGTGATATAGAGCATTGACACCAGCACCATGATATAGAGTACTGACACCAGCACCGTGATAGAGAGCACTGACACCAGCACCGTAATATAGAGCACTGAAACCAGCACTGTGATATAGAGCACTGATACCAGCACCGTGATTGAGTGCACTGACACAAGCACCGTGATATAGAGCACTGACACCAGCACCGTGATATAGAGCACTGACACCAGCACCGTGATAGAGTGCACTGACACCAGCACCGTGATATAGAGCACTGACACCAGCACTGTGATATAGAGCACTGAAACCAGCACCGAGATAGAGAGCACTGACACCAGCACCGTGATATAGAGCACTGACACCAGCACCGTGATAGAGTGCACTGACACCAGCACCGTGAGAGCCCTGACACCAGCACCATGATAGAGTGCACTGACACCAGCACCGTGATAGAGTGCACTGACACTAGCACCATGATAGAGAGCACTGACCCCAGCACCGTGATAGAGTGCACTGACACCAGCACCATGATATAGAGCACTGACACCAGCACCGCGATAGAGTGCACTGACACCAGCACCGTGAGAGCACTGACACCAGCACCGTGATAGAGTGCACTGACACCAGCACCGTGAGAGCACTGACACCAGCACCGTGATATAGAGCACTGACACCAGCACCGTGATATAGAGCACTGACACCAGCACCGTGATATAGAGCACTGACACCAGCACCATGATATAGAGTACTGACACCAGCACCGTGATAGAGAGCACTGACACCAGCACCGTAATATAGAGCACTGAAACCAGCACCGTGATATAGAGCACTGATACCAGCACTGTGATAGAGTGCGCTGACACCAGCACCTTGATAGAGTGCACTGACACAAGCACCATGATATAGAGCACTGACACCAGCACCGTGATATAGAGCACTGACACCAGCACCGTGATATAGAGCACTGACACCAGCACCGTGATAGAGAGAACTGACACCAGCACCGTAATATAGAGCATTGAAACCAGCACCATGGTATAGAGCACTGATACCAGCACCGTGATAGAGTGCACTGACACCAGCACCTTGATAGAGTGCACCGACACAAGCACCGTGATATAGAGCACTGACACCAGCACCGTGATATAGAGCACTGACACCAGCACCGTGATATAGAGCACTGACACCAGCACCGTGATAGAGTGCACTGACACCAGCACCGTGATATAGAGCACTGACACCAGCACCGTGATAGAGTGCACTGACACCAGCACCGTGATAGAGTGCACTGACACCAGCACCGTGAGAGCCCTGACACCAGCACCATGATATAGTGCACTGACACCAGCACCGTGATAGAGTGCACTGACACCAGCACCGTGATAGAGTGCACTGACACTAGCACCATGATAGAGAGCACTGACCCCAGCACCGTGATAGAGTGCACTGACACCAGCACCATGATATAGAGCACTGACACAAAGCACCGTGATAGAGTGCACTGACACCAGCACCGTGAGAGCACTGACACCAGCACCGTGATAGAGTGCACTGACACCAGCACCGTGAGAGCACTGACACCAGCACCGTGATATAGAGCACTGACACCAGCACTGTGATATAGAGCACTGACACCAGCACCGTGATATAGAGCACTGACACCAGCACCGTGATATAGAGCACTGACACCAGCACCATGATATAGAGTACTGACACCAGCACCGTGATAGAGAGCACTGACACCAGCACCGTAATATAGAGCACTGAAACCAGCACCGTGATATAGAGCACTGATACCAGCACTGTGATAGAGTGTGCTGACACCAGCACCTTGATAGAGTGCACTGACACAAGCACCATGATATAGAGCACTGACACCAGCACCGTGATATAGAGCACTGACACCAGCACCGTGATATAGAGCACTGACACCAGCACCGTGATAGAGTGCACTGACACCAGCACCGTGATATAGAGCACTGACACCAGCACCGTGATATAGAGCACTGACACCAGCACCGTGACAGAGTGCACTGACACCAGCACCGTGATAGAGAGCACTGACACCAGCACCGTAATATAGAGCACTGAAACCAGCACCGTGATATAGAGCACTGATACCAGCACTGTGATAGAGTGCGCTGACACCAGCAGCTTGATAGAGTGCACTGACACAAGCACCATGATATAGAGCACTGATACCAGCACCGTGATATAGCGCACTGACACCAGCACCGTGATATAGAGCACTGACACCAGCACCGTGATAGAGTGCACTGACACCAGCACCGTGATATAGAGCACTGACACCAGCACCGTGATATAGAGCACTGACACCAGCACCGTGATAGAGTGCACTGACACCAGCACCGTGATATAGAGCACTGACACCAGCACCGTGATATAGAGCACTGACACCAGCACCGTGACAGAGTGCACTGACACCAGCACCGTGATAGAGAGCACTGACACCAGCACCTTAATATAGAGCACTGAAACCAGCACCGTGATATAGAGCACTGATACCAGCACTGTGATAGAGTGCGCTGACACCAGCAGCTTGATAGAGTGCACTGACACAAGCACCATGATATAGAGCCCTGACACCAGCACCGTGATATAGTGCACTGACACCAGCACCGTGATATAGAGCACTGACACCAGCACTGTTATATAGTGCACTGACACCAGCACCGTGATATAGAGCACTGACACCAGCACCGTGATATAGAGCACTGACACCAGCACCATGATATAGAGTACTGACACCAGCACCGTGATAGAGAGCACTGACACCAGCACCGTAATATAGAGCACTGAAACCAGCACCGTGATATAGAGCACTGATACCAGCACTGTGATAGAGTGCGCTGACACCAGCACCTTGATAGAGTGCACTGACACAAGCACCATGATATAGAGCACTGACACCAGCACCGTGATATAGAGCACTGACACCAGCACCGTGATATAGAGCACTGACACCAGCACCGTGATAGATTGCACTGACACCAGCACCGTGATATAGAGCACTGACACCAGCACCGTGATATAGAGCACTGACACCAGCACCGTGACAGAGTGCACTGACACCAGCACCGTGATATAGAGCACTGACACCAGCACCGTGATATAGAGCACTGACACCAGCAACATGATAGAGTGCAGTGACACCAGCAACGTGATATAGAGCACTGACACCAGCACCGTGATATAGAGCACTGACACCAGAACCGTGATAGAGAGCACTGACACCAGCACCGTGATATAGAGCACTGACACCAGCACAGTGATAGAGTGCACTGACACCAGCACCATGAGAGCCCTGACACCAGCACCATGATAGAGTGCACTGACACCAGCACCGTGATAGAGTGCACTGACACTAGCACCATTATAGAGAGCACTGACACCAGCACCGTGATATAGAGCACTGACACCAGCACCGTGATAGAGTGCAGTGACACCAGCACCGTGATATAGAGCACTGACACCAGCACTGTAATGGAGTGCACTGACACCAACACCGTGATATAGAGCACTGACACCAGCACCGTGATAGAGTGCACTGACACCAGCACTGTGATATAGAGCACTGACACCAGCACCGTGATATAGAGCATTGACACCAGCACCATGATATAGAGTACTGACACCTGCACCGTGATAGAGAGCACTGACACCAGCACCGTAATATAGAGCACTGAAACCAGCACTGTGATATAGAGCACTGATACCAGCCCCGTGATAGAGTGCACTGACACAAGCACCGTGATATAGAGCACTGACACCAGCACCGTGATATAGAGCACTGACACCAGCACCGTGATATAGAGCACTGACACCAGCACCGTGATATAGAGCACTGACACCAGAACCGTGATAGAGTGCACTGACACCAGCACCGTGATATAGAGCACTGACACCAGCACCGTGATATAGAGCACTGACACCAGCACCGAGATAGAGAGCACTGACACCAGCACCGTGATATAGAGCACTGACACCAGCACAGTGATAGAGTGCACTGACACCAGCACCATGAGAGCCCTGACACCAGCACCATGATAGAGTGCACTGACACCAGCACCGTGATAGAGTGCACTGACACTAGCACCATTATAGAGAGCACTGACACCAGCACCGTGATATAGAGCACTGACACCAGCACCGTGATAGAGTGCAGTGACACCAGCACCGTGATATAGAGCACTGACACCAGCACTGTGATGGAGTGCACTGACACCAACACCGTGATATAGAGCACTGACACCAGCACCGTGATAGAGTGCACTGACACCAGCACTGTGATATAGAGCACTGACACCAGCACCGTGATATAGAGCATTGACACCAGCACCATGATATAGAGTACTGACACCTGCACCGTGATAGAGAGCACTGACACCAGCACCGTAATATAGAGCACTGAAACCAGCACTGTGATATAGAGCACTGATACCAGCCCCGTGATAGAGTGCACTGACACAAGCACCGTGATATAGAGCACTGACACCAGCACCGTGATATAGAGCACTGACACCAGCACCGTGATATAGAGCACTGACACCAGCACCGTGATAGAGAGCACTGACACCAGCACTGTAATATAGAGCATTGAAACCAGCACCGTGGTATAGAGCACTGATACCAGCAACGTGATAGAGTGCACTGACACCAGCACCTTGATAGAGTGCACCGACACAAGCACCGTGATATATAGCACTGACACCAGCACCGTGATATAGAGCACTGACACCAGCACCGTGATATAGAGCACTGACACCAGCACCGATATAGAGAACACTGACACCAGCACCGTGATATAGAGCACTGACACCAGCACCGTGATATAGAGCACTGACACCAGCACCGTGATAGAGTGCACTGACACCAGCACCGTGATATAGAGCACTGACACCAGCACCGTGATATAGAGCACTGACACCAGCACCGTGACAGAGTGCACTGACACCAGCACCGTGATAGAGAGCACTGACACCAGCACCATAATATAGAGCACTGAAACCAGCACCGTGATATAGAGCACTGATACCAGCACTGTGATAGAGTGCGCTGACACCAGCACCTTGATAGAGTGCACTGACACAAGCACCATGATATAGAGCACTGACACCAGCACCGTGATATAGAGCACTGACACCAGCACCGTGATATAGAGCACTGACACCAGCACCGTGATAGAGAGCACTGACACCAGCACCGTAATATAGAGCATTGAAACCAGCACCGTGTTATAGAGCACTGATACCAGCACCGTGATAGAGTGCACTGACACCAGCACCTTGATAGAGTGCACCGACACAAGCACCGTGATATAGAGCACTGACACCAGCACCGTGATATAGAGCACTGACACCAGCACCGTGATATAGAGCACTGACACCAGCACCGTGATAGAGTGCACTGACACCAGCACCGTGATATAGAGCACTGACACCAGCACCGTGATAGAGTGCACTGACACCAGCACCGTGATATAGAGCACTGACACCAGCACTGTGATATAGAGCACTGACACCAGCACCGATATAGAGAGCACTGACACCAGCACCGTGATATAGAGCACTGACACCAGCATCGTGATAGAGTGCACTGACACCAGCACCGTGAGAGCCCTGACACCAGCACCATGATAGAGTGCACTGACACCAGCACCGTGATAGAGTGCACTGACACTAGCACCATGATAGAGAGCACTGACACCAGCACCGTGATATAGAGCACTGACACCAGCACCGTGATAGAGTGCAGTGACACCAGCACCGTGATATAGAGCACTGACACCAGCACTGTGATGGAGTGCACTGACACCAACACCGTGATATAGAGCACTGACACCAGCACCGTGATAGAGTGCACTGACACCAGCACTGTGATATAGAGCACTGACACCAGCACCGTGATATAGAGCATTGACACCAGCACCATGATATAGAGTACTGACACCAGCACCGTGATAGAGAGCACTGACACCAGCACCGTAATATAGAGCACTGAAACCAGCACTGTGATATAGAGCACTGATACCAGCACCGTGATAGAGTGCACTGACACAAGCACCGTGATATAGAGCACTGACACCAGCACCGTGATATAGAGCACTGACACCAGCACCGTGATATAGAGCACTGACACCAGCACCGTGATAGAGAGCACTGACACCAGCACCGTAATATAGAGCATTGAAACCAGCACCGTGGTATAGAGCACTGATACCAGCAACGTGATAGAGTGCACTGACACCAGCACCTTGATAGAGTGCACCGACACAAGCACCGTGATATAGAGCACTGACACCAGCACCGTGATATAGAGCACTGACACCAGCACCGTGATATAGAGCACTGACACCAGCACCGTGAGAGCCCTGACACCAGCACCATGATAGAGTGCACTGACACCAGCACCGTGATAGAGTGCACTGACACTAGCACCATGATAGAGAGCACTGACCCCAGCACTGTGATAGAGTGCACTGGCACCAGCACCATGATATAGAGCACTGACACAAAGCACCGTGATAGAGTGCACTGACACCAGCACCGTGAGAGCACTGACACCAGCACCGTGATAGAGTGCACTGACACCAGCACCGTGAGAGCACTGACACCAGCACCGTGATATAGAGCACTGACACCAGCACCGTGATATAGAACACTGACACCAGCACCGTGATATAGAGCACTGACACCAGCACCGTGATATAGAGCACTGACACCAGCACCATGATATAGAGTACTGACACCAGCACCGTGATAGAGAGCACTGACACCAGCACCATAATATAGAGCACTGAAACCAGCACCGTGATATAGAGCACTGATACCAGCACTGTGATAGAGTGCGCTGACAGAGGCACCTTGATAGAGTGCACTGACACAAGCACCATGATATAGAGCACTGACACCAGCACCGTGATATAGAGCACTGACACCAGCACCGTGATATAGAGCACTGACACCAGCACCGTGATAGAGTGCACTGACACCAGCACCGTGATATAGAGCACTGACACCAGCACCGTGATATAGAGCACTGACACCAGCACCGTGACAGAGTGCACTGACACCAGCACCGTGATAGAGAGCACTGACACCAGCACCATAATATAGAGCACTGAAACCAGCACCGTGATATAGAGCACTGATACCAGCACTGTGATAGAGTGCGCTGACACCAGCACCTTGATAGAGTGCACTGACACAAGCACCATGATATAGAGCACTGACACCAGCACCGTGATATAGAGCACTGACACCAGCACCGTGATATAGAGCACTGACACCAGCACCGTGATAGAGAGCACTGACACCAGCACCGTAATATAGAGCATTGAAACCAGCACCGTGTTATAGAGCACTGATACCAGCACCGTGATAGAGTGCACTGACACCAGCACCTTGATAGAGTGCACCGACACAAGCACCGTGATATAGAGCACTGACACCAGCACCGTGATATAGAGCACTGACACCAGCACCGTGATATAGAGCACTGACACCAGCACCGTGATAGAGTGCACTGACACCAGCACCGTGATATAGAGCACTGACACCAGCACCGTGATAGAGTGCACTGACACCAGCACCGTGATATAGAGCACTGACACCAGCACTGTGATATAGAGCACTGACACCAGCACCGATATAGAGAGCACTGACACCAGCACCGTGATATAGAGCACTGACACCAGCACCGTGATAGAGTGCACTGACACCAGCACCGTGAGAGCCCTGACACCAGCACCATGATAGAGTGCACTGACACCAGCACCGTGATAGAGTGCACTGACACTAGCACCATGATAGAGAGCACTGACCCCAGCACCGTGATAGAGTGCACTGACACCAGCACCATGATATAGAGCACTGACACAAAGCACCGTGATAGAGTGCACTGACACCAGCACCGTGAGAGCACTGACACCAGCACCGTGATAGAGTGCACTGACACCAGCACCGTGAGAGCACTGACACCAGCACCGTGATATAGAGCACTGACACCAGCACCGTGATATAGAACACTGACACCAGCACCGTGATATAGAGCACTGACACCAGCACCGTGATATAGAGCACTGACACCAGCACCATGATATAGAGTACTGACACCAGCACCGTGATAGAGAGCACTGACACCGGCACCGTAATATAGAGCACTGAAACCAGCACCGTGATATAGAGCACTGATACCAGCACTGTGATAGAGTGCGCTGACACCAGCACCTTGATAGAGTGCACTGACACAAGCACCATGATATAGAGCACTGACACCAGCACCGTGATATAGAGCACTGACACCAGCACCGTGATATAGAGCACTGACACCAGCACCGTGATAGAGTGCACTGACACCAGCACCGTGATATAGAGCACTGACACCAGCACCGTGATATAGAGCACTGACACCAGCACCGTGACAGAGTGCACTGACACCAGCACCGTGATAGAGAGCACTGACACCAGCACCATAATATAGAGCACTGAAACCAGCACCGTGATATAGAGCACTGATACCAGCACTGTGATAGAGTGCGCTGACACCAGCAGCTTGATAGAGTGCACTGACACAAGCACCATGATATAGAGCACTGACACCAGCACCGTGATATAGCGCACTGACACCAGCACCGTGATATAGAGCTCTGACACCAGCACCGTGATAGAGTGCACTGACACCAGCACCGTGATATAGAGCACTGACACCAGCACCGTGATATAGAGCACTGACACCAGCACCGTAATAGAGTGCACTGACACCAGCACCGTGATATAGAGCACTGAAACCAGCACCGTGATATAGCGCACTGACACCAGCACCGTGATATAAAGCACTGATACCAGCACTGTGATAGAGTGCCCTGACACCAGCACCTTGATAGAGTGCACTGACACAAGCACCATGATATAGAGCACTGACACCAGCACCGTGATATAGAGCACTGACACCAGCACCGTGATATAGAGCACTGACACCAGCACCGTGATAGAGTGCACTGACACCAGCACCGTGATATAGAGCACTGACACCAGCACCGTGATATAGAGCACTGACACCAGCACCGTGACAGAGTGCACTGACACCAGCACCGTGATATAGAGCACTGACACCAGCACCGTGATATAGAGCACTGACACCAGCACCGTGATAGAGTGCAGTGACACCAGCAACGTGATATAGAGCACTGACACCAGCACCGTGATATAGAGCACTGACACCAGCACCGTGATAGAGTGCACTGACACCAGCACCGTGATATAGAGCACTGACACCAGCACCGTGATATAGAGCACTGACACCAGCACCGAGATAGAGAGCACTGACACCAGCACCGTGATATAGAGCACTGACACCAGCACCGTGATAGAGTGCACTGACACCAGCACCATGAGAGCCCTGACACCAGCACCATGATAGAGTGCACTGACACCAGCACCGTGATAGAGTGCACTGACACTAGCACCATGATAGAGAGCACTGACACCAGCACCGTGATATAGAGCACTGACACCAGCACCGTGATATATAGCACTGACACCAGCACAGTGATATAGAGCACTGACACCAGCACCGTGATATAGAGCACTGACACCAGCACCGTGATAGAGTGCACTGACACCAGCACCGTGATATAGAGCATTGACACCAGCACCATGATATAGAGTACTGACACCAGCACCGTGATAGAGAGCACTGACACCAGCACCGTAATATAGAGCACTGAAACCAGCACTGTGATATAGAGCACTGATACCAGCACCGTGATAGAGTGCACTGACACAAGCACCGTGATATAGAGCACTGACACCAGCACCGTGATATAGAGCACTGACACCAGCACCGTGATATAGAGCACTGACACCAGCACCGTGATAGAGTGCACTGACACCAGCACCGTGATATAGAGCACTGACACCAGCACCATGATATAGAGCACTGACACCAGCACCGTGATAGAGTGCACTGACAACAGCACCGTGATATAGAGCACTGACACCAGCACCGTGATATAGAGCACTGACACCAGCACCGTGATAGAGTGCAGTGACACCAGCACTGTGATATAGAGCACTGACACCAGCACCGTGATGGAGTGCACTGACACCAGCACCGTGATATAGAGCACTGACACCAGCACCGTGATAGAGTGCACTGACACCAGCACCATGATATAGAGCACTGACACCATCACCGTGATATAGAGCACTGACACCAGCACCGAGATAGAGAGCACTGGCACCAGCACCGTGATATAGAGCACTGACACCAGCACCGTGATAGAGTGCACTGACACCAGCACCGTGAGAGCCCTGACACCAGCACCATGATAGAGTGCACTGACACCAGCACCGTGATAGAGTGCACTGACACTAGCACCATGATAGAGAGCACTGACCCCAGCACCGTGATAGAGTGCACTGACACCAGCACCATGATATAGAGCAATGACACCAGCACCGTGATAGAGTGCACTGACACCAGCACCGTGAGAGCACTGACACCAGCACCGTGATAGAGTGCACTGACCCCAGCACCGTGATATAGAGCACTGACACCAGCACTGTGATATAGAGCACTGACACCAGCACCGAGATAGAGAGCACTGACACCAGCACCGTGATATAGAGCACTGACACCAGAACCGTGATATAGAGCACTGACACCAGCACCGTGATAAAGTGCACTGACACCAGCACCGTGATATAGAGCACTGACACCAGCACTGTGATATAGAGCACTGACACCAGCACCGAGATAGAGAGCACTGACACCAGCACCGTGATATAGAGCACTGACACCAGCACCGTGATAGAGTGCACTGACACCAGCACCGTGAGAGCCCTGACACCAGCACCATGATAGAGTGCACTGACACCAGCACCGTGATAGAGAGCACTGACCCCAGCACCGTGATAGAGTGCACTGACACCAGCACCATGATATAGAGCACTGACACCAGCACCGTGATAGAGTGCACTGACACCAGCACCGTGAGAGCACTGACACCAGCACCGTGATTGAGTGCACTGACACCAGCACTGTGAGAGCACTGACACCAGCACCGTGATATAGTGCACTGACACCAGCACCGTGATATAGAGCACTGACACCAGCACCGTGATATAGAGCACTGACACCAGCACCGTGATATAGAGCACTGACACCAGCACCATGATATAGAGTACTGACACCAGCACCGTGATAGAGAGCACTGACACCAGCACCGTAATATAGAGCATTGAAACCAGCACCGTGATATAGAGCACTGATACCAGCACTGTGATAGAGTGCGCTGACACCAGCACCGTGATATAGAGCACTGACACCAGCACCGTGATATAGAGCACTGACACCAGCACCGTGATAGAGTGCACTGACACCAGCACCGTGATATAGAGCACTGACACCAGCACCGTGATATAGAGCACTGACACCAGCACCGTGACAGAGTGCACTGACACCAGCACCGTGATAGAGAGCACTGACACCAGCACCATAATATAGAGCACTGAAACAAGCACCGTGATATAGAGCACTGATACCAGCACTGTGATAGAGTGCGCTGACACCAGCAGCTTGATAGAGTGCACTGACACAAGCACCATGATATAGAGCACTGACACCAGCACCGTGATATAGCGCACTGACACCAGCACCGTGATATAGAGCTCTGACACCAGCACCGTGATAGAGTGCACTGACACCAGCACCGTGATATAGAGCACTGACACCAGCACCGTGATATAGAGCACTGACACCAGCACCATAATAGAGTGCACTGACACCAGCACCGTGATATAGAGCACTGAAACCAGCACCGTGATATAGCGCACTGACACCAGCACCGTGATATAGAGCACTGATACCAGCACTGTGATAGAGTGCCCTGACACCAGCACCTTGATAGAGTGCACTGACACATGCACCATGATATAGAGCACTGACACCAGCACCGTGATATAGAGCACTGACACCAGCACCGTGATATAGAGCACTGACACCAGCACCGTGATAGAGTGCACTGACACCAGCACCGTGATATAGAGCACTGACACCAGCACCGTGATATAGAGCACTGACACCAGCACCGTGACAGAGTGCACTGACACCAGCACCGTGATATAGAGCACTGACACCAGCACCGTGATATAGAGCACTGACACCAGCACCGTGATAGAGTGCAGTGACACCAGCAACGTGATATAGAGCACTGACACCAGCACCGTGATATAGAGCACTGACACCAGCACCGTGATAGAGTGCACTGACACCAGCACCGTGATATAGAGCACTGACACCAGCACCGTGATATAGAGCACTGACACCAGCACCGAGATAGAGAGCACTGACACCAGCACCGTGATATAGAGCACTGACACCAGCACCGTGATAGAGTGCACTGACACCAGCACCATGAGAGCCCTGACACCAGCACCATGATAGAGTGCACTGACACCAGCACCGTGATAGAGTGCACTGACACTAGCACCATGATAGAGAGCACTGACACCAGCACCGTGATATATAGCACTGACACCAGCACAGTGATATAGAGCACTGACACCAGCACCGTGATATAGAGCACTGACACCAGCACCGTGATAGAGTGCACTGACACCAGCACCGTGATATAGAGCATTGACACCAGCACCATGATATAGAGTACTGACACCAGCACCGTGATAGAGAGCACTGACACCAGCACCGTAATATAGAGCACTGAAACCAGCACTGTGATATAGAGCACTGATACCAGCACCGTGATAGAGTGCACTGACACAAGCACCGTGATATAGAGCACTGACACCAGCACCGTGATATAGAGCACTGACACCAGCACCGTGATATAGAGCACTGACACCAGCACCGTGATAGAGTGCACTGACACCAGCACCGTGATATAGAGCACTGACACCAGCACCATGATATAGAGCACTGACACCAGCACCGTGATAGAGTGCACTGACAACAGCACCGTGATATAGAGCACTGACACCAGCACCGTGATATAGAGCACTGACACCAGCACCGTGATAGAGTGCAGTGACACCAGCACTGTGATATAGAGCACTGACACCAGCACCGTGATGGAGTGCACTGACACCAGCACCGTGATATAGAGCACTGACACCAGCACCGTGATAGAGTGCACTGACACCAGCACCGTGATATAGAGCACTGACACCATCACCGTGATATAGAGCACTGACACCAGCACCGAGATAGAGAGCACTGACACCAGCACCGTGATATAGAGCACTGACACCAGCACCGAGATAGAGAGCACTGACACCAGCACTGTGATATAGAGCACTGACACCAGCACCGAGATAGAGAGCACTGACACCAGCACCGTGATATAGAGCACTGACACCAGAACCGTGATATAGAGCACTGACACCAGCACCGTGATAAAGTGCACTGACACCAGCACCGTGATATAGAGCACTGACACCAGCACTGTGATATAGAGCACTGACACCAGCACCGAGATAGAGAGCACTGACACCAGCACCGTGATATAGAGCACTGACACCAGCACCGTGATAGAGTGCACTGACACCAGCACCGTGAGAGCCCTGACACCAGCACCATGATAGAGTGCACTGACACCAGCACCGTGATAGAGAGCACTGACCCCAGCACCGTGATAGAGTGCACTGACACCAGCACCATGATATAGAGCACTGACACCAGCACCGTGATAGAGTGCACTGACACCAGCACCGTGAGAGCACTGACACCAGCACCGTGATTGAGTGCACTGACACCAGCACTGTGAGAGCACTGACACCAGCACCGTGATATAGTGCACTGACACCAGCACTGTGATATAGAGCACTGACACCAGCACCGTGATATAGAGCATTGACACCAGCACCATGATATAGAGTACTGACACCTGCACCGTGATAGAGAGCACTGACACCAGCACCGTAATATAGAGCACTGAAACCAGCACTGTGATATAGAGCACTGATACCAGCCCCGTGATAGAGTGCACTGACACAAGCACCGTGATATAGAGCACTGACACCAGCACCGTGATATAGAGCACTGACACCAGCACCGTGATATAGAGCACTGACACCAGCACCGTGATATAGAGCACTGACACCAGAACCGTGATAGAGTGCACTGACACCAGCACCGTGATATAGAGCACTGACACCAGCACCGTGATATAGAGCACTGACACCAGCACCGAGATAGAGAGCACTGACACCAGCACCGTGATATAGAGCACTGACACCAGCACAGTGATAGAGTGCACTGACACCAGCACCATGAGAGCCCTGACACCAGCACCATGATAGAGTGCACTGACACCAGCACCGTGATAGAGTGCACTGACACTAGCACCATTATAGAGAGCACTGACACCAGCACCGTGATATAGAGCACTGACACCAGCACCGTGATAGAGTGCAGTGACACCAGCACCGTGATATAGAGCACTGACACCAGCACTGTGATGGAGTGCACTGACACCAACACCGTGATATAGAGCACTGACACCAGCACCGTGATAGAGTGCACTGACACCAGCACTGTGATATAGAGCACTGACACCAGCACCGTGATATAGAGCATTGACACCAGCACCATGATATAGAGTACTGACACCTGCACCGTGATAGAGAGCACTGACACCAGCACCGTAATATAGAGCACTGAAACCAGCACTGTGATATAGAGCACTGATACCAGCCCCGTGATAGAGTGCACTGACACAAGCACCGTGATATAGAGCACTGACACCAGCACCGTGATATAGAGCACTGACACCAGCACCGTGATATAGAGCACTGACACCAGCACCGTGATAGAGAGCACTGACACCAGCACTGTAATATAGAGCATTGAAACCAGCACCGTGGTATAGAGCACTGATACCAGCAACGTGATAGAGTGCACTGACACCAGCACCTTGATAGAGTGCACCGACACAAGCACCGTGATATATAGCACTGACACCAGCACCGTGATATAGAGCACTGACACCAGCACCGTGATATAGAGCACTGACACCAGCACCGATATAGAGAACACTGACACCAGCACCGTGATATAGAGCACTGACACCAGCACCGTGATATAGAGCACTGACACCAGCACCGTGATAGAGTGCACTGACACCAGCACCGTGATATAGAGCACTGACACCAGCACCGTGATATAGAGCACTGACACCAGCACCGTGACAGAGTGCACTGACACCAGCACCGTGATAGAGAGCACTGACACCAGCACCATAATATAGAGCACTGAAACCAGCACCGTGATATAGAGCACTGATACCAGCACTGTGATAGAGTGCGCTGACACCAGCACCTTGATAGAGTGCACTGACACAAGCACCATGATATAGAGCACTGACACCAGCACCGTGATATAGAGCACTGACACCAGCACCGTGATATAGAGCACTGACACCAGCACCGTGATAGAGAGCACTGACACCAGCACCGTAATATAGAGCATTGAAACCAGCACCGTGTTATAGAGCACTGATACCAGCACCGTGATAGAGTGCACTGACACCAGCACCTTGATAGAGTGCACCGACACAAGCACCGTGATATAGAGCACTGACACCAGCACCGTGATATAGAGCACTGACACCAGCACCGTGATATAGAGCACTGACACCAGCACCGTGATAGAGTGCACTGACACCAGCACCGTGATATAGAGCACTGACACCAGCACCGTGATAGAGTGCACTGACACCAGCACCGTGATATAGAGCACTGACACCAGCACTGTGATATAGAGCACTGACACCAGCACCGATATAGAGAGCACTGACACCAGCACCGTGATATAGAGCACTGACACCAGCACCGTGATAGAGTGCACTGACACCAGCACCGTGAGAGCCCTGACACCAGCACCATGATAGAGTGCACTGACACCAGCACCGTGATAGAGTGCACTGACACTAGCACCATGATAGAGAGCACTGACACCAGCACCGTGATATAGAGCACTGACACCAGCACCGTGATAGAGTGCAGTGACACCAGCACCGTGATATAGAGCACTGACACCAGCACTGTGATGGAGTGCACTGACACCAACACCGTGATATAGAGCACTGACACCAGCACCGTGATAGAGTGCACTGACACCAGCACTGTGATATAGAGCACTGACACCAGCACCGTGATATAGAGCATTGACACCAGCACCATGATATAGAGTACTGACACCAGCACCGTGATAGAGAGCACTGACACCAGCACCGTAATATAGAGCACTGAAACCAGCACTGTGATATAGAGCACTGATACCAGCACCGTGATAGAGTGCACTGACACAAGCACCGTGATATAGAGCACTGACACCAGCACCGTGATATAGAGCACTGACACCAGCACCGTGATATAGAGCACTGACACCAGCACCGTGATAGAGAGCACTGACACCAGCACCGTAATATAGAGCATTGAAACCAGCACCGTGGTATAGAGCACTGATACCAGCAACGTGATAGAGTGCACTGACACCAGCACCTTGATAGAGTGCACCGACACAAGCACCGTGATATAGAGCACTGACACCAGCACCGTGATATAGAGCACTGACACCAGCACCGTGATATAGAGCACTGACACCAGCACCGTGAGAGCCCTGACACCAGCACCATGATAGAGTGCACTGACACCAGCACCGTGATAGAGTGCACTGACACTAGCACCATGATAGAGAGCACTGACCCCAGCACTGTGATAGAGTGCACTGGCACCAGCACCATGATATAGAGCACTGACACAAAGCACCGTGATAGAGTGCACTGACACCAGCACCGTGAGAGCACTGACACCAGCACCGTGATAGAGTGCACTGACACCAGCACCGTGAGAGCACTGACACCAGCACCGTGATATAGAGCACTGACACCAGCACCGTGATATAGAACACTGACACCAGCACCGTGATATAGAGCACTGACACCAGCACCGTGATATAGAGCACTGACACCAGCACCATGATATAGAGTACTGACACCAGCACCGTGATAGAGAGCACTGACACCAGCACCATAATATAGAGCACTGAAACCAGCACCGTGATATAGAGCACTGATACCAGCACTGTGATAGAGTGCGCTGACAGAGGCACCTTGATAGAGTGCACTGACACAAGCACCATGATATAGAGCACTGACACCAGCACCGTGATATAGAGCACTGACACCAGCACCGTGATATAGAGCACTGACACCAGCACCGTGATAGAGTGCACTGACACCAGCACCGTGATATAGAGCACTGACACCAGCACCGTGATATAGAGCACTGACACCAGCACCGTGACAGAGTGCACTGACACCAGCACCGTGATAGAGAGCACTGACACCAGCACCATAATATAGAGCACTGAAACCAGCACCGTGATATAGAGCACTGATACCAGCACTGTGATAGAGTGCGCTGACACCAGCACCTTGATAGAGTGCACTGACACAAGCACCATGATATAGAGCACTGACACCAGCACCGTGATATAGAGCACTGACACCAGCACCGTGATATAGAGCACTGACACCAGCACCGTGATAGAGAGCACTGACACCAGCACCGTAATATAGAGCATTGAAACCAGCACCGTGTTATAGAGCACTGATACCAGCACCGTGATAGAGTGCACTGACACCAGCACCTTGATAGAGTGCACCGACACAAGCACCGTGATATAGAGCACTGACACCAGCACCGTGATATAGAGCACTGACACCAGCACCGTGATATAGAGCACTGACACCAGCACCGTGATAGAGTGCACTGACACCAGCACCGTGATATAGAGCACTGACACCAGCACCGTGATAGAGTGCACTGACACCAGCACCGTGATATAGAGCACTGACACCAGCACTGTGATATAGAGCACTGACACCAGCACCGATATAGAGAGCACTGACACCAGCACCGTGATATAGAGCACTGACACCAGCACCGTGATAGAGTGCACTGACACCAGCACCGTGAGAGCCCTGACACCAGCACCATGATAGAGTGCACTGACACCAGCACCGTGATAGAGTGCACTGACACTAGCACCATGATAGAGAGCACTGACCCCAGCACCGTGATAGAGTGCACTGACACCAGCACCATGATATAGAGCACTGACACAAAGCACCGTGATAGAGTGCACTGACACCAGCACCGTGAGAGCACTGACACCAGCACCGTGATAGAGTGCACTGACACCAGCACCGTGAGAGCACTGACACCAGCACCGTGATATAGAGCACTGACACCAGCACCGTGATATAGAACACTGACACCAGCACCGTGATATAGAGCACTGACACCAGCACCGTGATATAGAGCACTGACACCAGCACCATGATATAGAGTACTGACACCAGCACCGTGATAGAGAGCACTGACACCGGCACCGTAATATAGAGCACTGAAACCAGCACCGTGATATAGAGCACTGATACCAGCACTGTGATAGAGTGCGCTGACACCAGCACCTTGATAGAGTGCACTGACACAAGCACCATGATATAGAGCACTGACACCAGCACCGTGATATAGAGCACTGACACCAGCACCGTGATATAGAGCACTGACACCAGCACCGTGATAGAGTGCACTGACACCAGCACCGTGATATAGAGCACTGACACCAGCACCGTGATATAGAGCACTGACACCAGCACCGTGACAGAGTGCACTGACACCAGCACCGTGATAGAGAGCACTGACACCAGCACCATAATATAGAGCACTGAAACCAGCACCGTGATATAGAGCACTGATACCAGCACTGTGATAGAGTGCGCTGACACCAGCAGCTTGATAGAGTGCACTGACACAAGCACCATGATATAGAGCACTGACACCAGCACCGTGATATAGCGCACTGACACCAGCACCGTGATATAGAGCTCTGACACCAGCACCGTGATAGAGTGCACTGACACCAGCACCGTGATATAGAGCACTGACACCAGCACCGTGATATAGAGCACTGACACCAGCACCGTAATAGAGTGCACTGACACCAGCACCGTGATATAGAGCACTGAAACCAGCACCGTGATATAGCGCACTGACACCAGCACCGTGATATAAAGCACTGATACCAGCACTGTGATAGAGTGCCCTGACACCAGCACCTTGATAGAGTGCACTGACACAAGCACCATGATATAGAGCACTGACACCAGCACCGTGATATAGAGCACTGACACCAGCACCGTGATATAGAGCACTGACACCAGCACCGTGATAGAGTGCACTGACACCAGCACCGTGATATAGAGCACTGACACCAGCACCGTGATATAGAGCACTGACACCAGCACCGTGACAGAGTGCACTGACACCAGCACCGTGATATAGAGCACTGACACCAGCACCGTGATATAGAGCACTGACACCAGCACCGTGATAGAGTGCAGTGACACCAGCAACGTGATATAGAGCACTGACACCAGCACCGTGATATAGAGCACTGACACCAGCACCGTGATAGAGTGCACTGACACAGCACCGTGATATAGAGCACTGACACCAGCACCGTGATATAGAGCACTGACACCAGCACCGAGATAGAGAGCACTGACACCAGCACCGTGATATAGAGCACTGACACCAGCACCGTGATAGAGTGCACTGACACCAGCACCATGAGAGCCCTGACACCAGCACCATGATAGAGTGCACTGACACCAGCACCGTGATAGAGTGCACTGACACTAGCACCATGATAGAGAGCACTGACACCAGCACCGTGATATAGAGCACTGACACCAGCACCGTGATATATAGCACTGACACCAGCACAGTGATATAGAGCACTGACACCAGCACCGTTATATAGAGCACTGACACCAGCACCGTGATAGAGTGCACTGACACCAGCACCGTGATATAGAGCATTGACACCAGCACCATGATATAGAGTACTGACACCAGCACCGTGATAGAGAGCACTGACACCAGCACCGTAATATAGAGCACTGAAACCAGCACTGTGATATAGAGCACTGATACCAGCACCGTGATAGAGTGCACTGACACAAGCACCGTGATATAGAGCACTGACACCAGCACCGTGATATAGAGCACTGACACCAGCACCGTGATATAGAGCACTGACACCAGCACCGTGATAGAGTGCACTGACACCAGCACCGTGATATAGAGCACTGACACCAGCACCATGATATAGAGCACTGACACCAGCACCGTGATAGAGTGCACTGACAACAGCACCGTGATATAGAGCACTGACACCAGCACCGTGATATAGAGCACTGACACCAGCACCGTGATAGAGTGCAGTGACACCAGCACTGTGATATAGAGCACTGACACCAGCACCGTGATGGAGTGCACTGACACCAGCACCGTGATATAGAGCACTGACACCAGCACCGTGATAGAGTGCACTGACACCAGCACCATGATATAGAGCACTGACACCATCACCGTGATATAGAGCACTGACACCAGCACCGAGATAGAGAGCACTGGCACCAGCACCGTGATATAGAGCACTGACACCAGCACCGTGATAGAGTGCACTGACACCAGCACCGTGAGAGCCCTGACACCAGCACCATGATAGAGTGCACTGACACCAGCACCGTGATAGAGTGCACTGACACTAGCACCATGATAGAGAGCACTGACCCCAGCACCGTGATAGAGTGCACTGACACCAGCACCATGATATAGAGCAATGACACCAGCACCGTGATAGAGTGCACTGACACCAGCACCGTGAGAGCACTGACACCAGCACCGTGATAGAGTGCACTGACCCCAGCACCGTGATATAGAGCACTGACACCAGCACTGTGATATAGAGCACTGACACCAGCACCGAGATAGAGAGCACTGACACCAGCACCGTGATATAGAGCACTGACACCAGAACCGTGATATAGAGCACTGACACCAGCACCGTGATAAAGTGCACTGACACCAGCACCGTGATATAGAGCACTGACACCAGCACTGTGATATAGAGCACTGACACCAGCACCGAGATAGAGAGCACTGACACCAGCACCGTGATATAGAGCACTGACACCAGCACCGTGATAGAGTGCACTGACACCAGCACCGTGAGAGCCCTGACACCAGCACCATGATAGAGTGCACTGACACCAGCACCGTGATAGAGAGCACTGACCCCAGCACCGTGATAGAGTGCACTGACACCAGCACCATGATATAGAGCACTGACACCAGCACCGTGATAGAGTGCACTGACACCAGCACCGTGAGAGCACTGACACCAGCACCGTGATTGAGTGCACTGACACCAGCACTGTGAGAGCACTGACACCAGCACCGTGATATAGTGCACTGACACCAGCACCGTGATATAGAGCACTGACACCAGCACCGTGATATAGAGCACTGACACCAGCACCGTGATATAGAGCACTGACACCAGCACCATGATATAGAGTACTGACACCAGCACCGTGATAGAGAGCACTGACACCAGCACCGTAATATAGAGCATTGAAACCAGCACCGTGATATAGAGCACTGATACCAGCACTGTGATAGAGTGCGCTGACACCAGCACCGTGATATAGAGCACTGACACCAGCACCGTGATATAGAGCACTGACACCAGCACCGTGATAGAGTGCACTGACACCAGCACCGTGATATAGAGCACTGACACCAGCACCGTGATATAGAGCACTGACACCAGCACCGTGACAGAGTGCACTGACACCAGCACCGTGATAGAGAGCACTGACACCAGCACCATAATATAGAGCACTGAAACAAGCACCGTGATATAGAGCACTGATACCAGCACTGTGATAGAGTGCGCTGACACCAGCAGCTTGATAGAGTGCACTGACACAAGCACCATGATATAGAGCACTGACACCAGCACCGTGATATAGCGCACTGACACCAGCACCGTGATATAGAGCTCTGACACCAGCACCGTGATAGAGTGCACTGACACCAGCACCGTGATATAGAGCACTGACACCAGCACCGTGATATAGAGCACTGACACCAGCACCATAATAGAGTGCACTGACACCAGCACCGTGATATAGAGCACTGAAACCAGCACCGTGATATAGCGCACTGACACCAGCACCGTGATATAGAGCACTGATACCAGCACTGTGATAGAGTGCCCTGACACCAGCACCTTGATAGAGTGCACTGACACATGCACCATGATATAGAGCACTGACACCAGCACCGTGATATAGAGCACTGACACCAGCACCGTGATATAGAGCACTGACACCAGCACCGTGATAGAGTGCACTGACACCAGCACCGTGATATAGAGCACTGACACCAGCACCGTGATATAGAGCACTGACACCAGCACCGTGACAGAGTGCACTGACACCAGCACCGTGATATAGAGCACTGACACCAGCACCGTGATATAGAGCACTGACACCAGCACCGTGATAGAGTGCAGTGACACCAGCAACGTGATATAGAGCACTGACACCAGCACCGTGATATAGAGCACTGACACCAGCACCGTGATAGAGTGCACTGACACCAGCACCGTGATATAGAGCACTGACACCAGCACCGTGATATAGAGCACTGACACCAGCACCGAGATAGAGAGCACTGACACCAGCACCGTGATATAGAGCACTGACACCAGCACCGTGATAGAGTGCACTGACACCAGCACCATGAGAGCCCTGACACCAGCACCATGATAGAGTGCACTGACACCAGCACCGTGATAGAGTGCACTGACACTAGCACCATGATAGAGAGCACTGCCACCAGCACCGTGATATATAGCACTGACACCAGCACAGTGATATAGAGCACTGACACCAGCACCGTGATATAGAGCACTGACACCAGCACCGTGATAGAGTGCACTGACACCAGCACCGTGATATAGAGCATTGACACCAGCACCATGATATAGAGTACTGACACCAGCACCGTGATAGAGAGCACTGACACCAGCACCGTAATATAGAGCACTGAAACCAGCACTGTGATATAGAGCACTGATACCAGCACCGTGATAGAGTGCACTGACACAAGCACCGTGATATAGAGCACTGACACCAGCACCGTGATATAGAGCACTGACACCAGCACCGTGATATAGAGCACTGACACCAGCACCGTGATAGAGTGCACTGACACCAGCACCGTGATATAGAGCACTGACACCAGCACCATGATATAGAGCACTGACACCAGCACCGTGATAGAGTGCACTGACAACAGCACCGTGATATAGAGCACTGACACCAGCACCGTGATATAGAGCACTGACACCAGCACCGTGATAGAGTGCAGTGACACCAGCACTGTGATATAGAGCACTGACACCAGCACCGTGATGGAGTGCACTGACACCAGCACCGTGATATAGAGCACTGACACCAGCACCGTGATAGAGTGCACTGACACCAGCACCGTGATATAGAGCACTGACACCATCACCGTGATATAGAGCACTGACACCAGCACCGAGATAGAGAGCACTGACACCAGCACCGTGATATAGAGCACTGACACCAGCACCGAGATAGAGAGCACTGACACCAGCACTGTGATATAGAGCACTGACACCAGCACCGAGATAGAGAGCACTGACACCAGCACCGTGATATAGAGCACTGACACCAGAACCGTGATATAGAGCACTGACACCAGCACCGTGATAAAGTGCACTGACACCAGCACCGTGATATAGAGCACTGACACCAGCACTGTGATATAGAGCACTGACACCAGCACCGAGATAGAGAGCACTGACACCAGCACCGTGATATAGAGCACTGACACCAGCACCGTGATAGAGTGCACTGACACCAGCACCGTGAGAGCCCTGACACCAGCACCATGATAGAGTGCACTGACACCAGCACTGTGATAGAGAGCACTGACCCCAGCACCGTGATAGAGTGCACTGACACCAGCACCATGATATAGAGCACTGACACCAGCACCGTGATAGAGTGCACTGACACCAGCACCGTGAGAGCACTGACACCAGCACCGTGATTGAGTGCACTGACACCAGCACTGTGAGAGCACTGACACCAGCACCGTGATATAGTGCACTGACACCAGCACCGTGATATAGAGCACTGACACCAGCACCGTGATATAGAGCACTGACACCAGCACCGTGATATAGAGCACTGACACCAGCACCATGATATAGAGTACTGACACCAGCACCGTGATAGAGAGCACTGACACCAGCACCGTAATATAGAGCATTGAAACCAGCACCGTGATATAGAGCACTGATACCAGCACTGTGATAGAGTGCGCTGACACCAGCACCTTGATAGAGTGCACTGACACAAGCACCATGATATAGAGCACTGACACCAGCACCGTGATATAGAGCACTGACACCAGCACCGTGATATAGAGCACTGACACCAGCACCATGATATAGAGTACTCACACCAGCACCGTGATAGAGAGCACTGACACCAGCACCGTAATATAGAGCACTGAAACCAGCACCGTGATATAGAGCACTGATACCAGCACTGTGATAGAGTGCACTGACACCAGCACCGTGATATAGAGCACTGACACCAGCACCGTGATAGAGTGCACTGACACCAGCACCGTGATATAGAGCACTGACACCAGCACCGTGATATAGAGCACTGACACCAGCACCGTGATATAGAGCACTGACACCAGCACCGTGATAGAGAGCACTGACACCAGCACCATAATATAGAGCACTGAAACCAGCACCGTGATATAGAGCACTGACACCAGCACCGTGATAGAGTGCACTGACACCAGCACCGTGATATAGAGCACTGACACCAGCACCGTGATATAGAGCACTGACACCAGCACCGTGATATAGAGCACTGACACCAGCACCGTGATAGAGTGCACTGACACCAGCACCGTGATATAGAGCACTGACACCAGCACCGTGATATAGAGCACTGACACCAGCACCGTGATATAGAGCACTGACACCAGCACCGTGATAGAGAGCACTGACACCAGCACCATAATATAGAGCACTGAAACCAGCACCGTGATATAGAGCACTGACACCAGCACCGTGATAGAGTGCACTGACACCAGCACCGTGATATAGAGCACTGACACCAGCACCGTGATAGAGTGCACTGACACCAGCACCGTGATATAGAGCACTGACACCAGCACCGTGATAGAGTGCACTGACACCAGCACCGTGATATAGAGCACTGACACCAGCACCGTGAACTAGAGCACTTACACCAGCACCGAGATAGAGAGCACTGACACCAGCACCGTGATATAGAGCACTGACACCAGCACCGTGATAGAGTGCACTGACACCAGCACTATGAGAGCCCTGACACCAGCACCATGATAGAGTGCACTGACACCAGCACCGTGATAGAGTGCACTGACACTAGCACCATGATAGAGAGCACTGACACCAGCACCGTGATATAGAGCACTGACACCAGCACAGTGATATAGAGCACTGACACCAGCACCGTGATAGAGTGCACTGACACCAGCACCGTGATATAGAGCACTGACACCAGCACCATGATATAGAGTACTGACACCAGCACCGTGATAGAGAGCACTGACACCAGCACCGTAATATAGAGCACTGAAACCAGCACCGTGATATAGAGCACTGATACCAGCACTGTGATAGAGTGCGCTGACACCAGCACCTTGATAGAGTGCACTGACACAAGCACCATGATATAGAGCACTGACACCAGCACCGTGATATAGAGCACTGACACCAGCACCGTGATATAGAGCACTGACACCAGCACCGTTATAGAGTGCACTGACACCAGCACCGTGATATAGAGCACTGACACCAGCACCGTGATATAGAGCACTGACACCAGCACCGTGACAGAGTGCACTGACACCAGCACCGTGATAGAGAGCACTGACACCAGAACCATAATATAGAGCACTGAAACCAGCACCGTGATATAGAGCACTGATACCAGCACTGTGATAGAGTGCGCTGACACCAGCAGCTTGATAGAGTGCACTGACACAAGCACCATGATATAGAGCACTGACACCAGCACCGTGATATAGCGCACTGACACCAGCACCGTGATATAGAGCTCTGACACCAGCACCGTGATATAGAGCACTGACACCAGCACCGTAATAGAGTGCACTGACACCAGCACCGTGATATAGAGCACTGAAACCAGCACCGTGATATAGCGCACTGACACCAGCACCGTGATATAGAGCACTGATACCAGCACTGTGATAGAGTGCCCTGACACCAGCACCTTGATAGAGTGCACTGACACAAGCACCATGATATAGAGCACTGACACCAGCACCGTGATATAGAGCACTGACACCAGCACCGTGATATAGAGCACTGACACCAGCACCGTGATAGAGTGCACTGACACCAGCACCGTGATATAGAGCACTGACACCAGCACCGTGATATAGAGCACTGGCACCAGCACCATGACAGAGTGCACTGACACCAGCACCGTGATATAGAGCACTGACACCAGCACCGTGATATAGAGCACTGACACCAGCACCGTGATAGAGTGCAGTGACACCAGCAACGTGATATAGAGCACTGACACCAGCACCGTGATATAGAGCACTGACACCAGCACCGTGATAGAGTGCACTGACACCAGCACCGTGATATAGAGCACTGACACCAGCACCGTGATATAGAGCACTGACACCAGCACCGAGATAGAGCACTGACACCAGCACCGTGATATAGAGCACTGACACCAGCACCGTGATAGAGTGCACTGACACCAGCACCATGAGAGCCCTGACACCAGCACCATGATAGAGTGCACTGACACTAGCACCATGATAGAGAGCACTGACACCAGCACCGTGATATAGAGCACTGACACCAGCACCGTGATATATAGCACTGACACCAGCACAGTGATATAGAGCACTGACACCAGCACCGTGATATAGAGCACTGACACCAGCACCGTGATAGAGTGCACTGACACCAGCACCGTGATATAGAGCATTGACACCAGCACCATGATATAGAGTACTGACATCAGCACCGTGATAGAGAGCACTGACACCAGCACCGTAATATAGAGCACTGAAACCAGCACTGTGATATAGAGCACTGATACCAGCACCGTGATAGAGTGCACTGACACAAGCACCGTGATATAGAGCACTGACACCAGCACCGTGATATAGAGCACTGACACCAGCACCGTGATATAGAGCACTGACACCAGCACCGTGATAGAGTGCACTGACACCAGCACCGTGATATAGAGCACTGACACCAGCACCATGATATAGAGCACTGACACCAGCACCGTGATAGAGTGCACTGACAACAGCACCGTGATATAGAGCACTGACACCAGCACCGTGATATAGAGCACTGACACCAGCACCGTGATAGAGTGCAGTGACACCAGCACTGTGATATAGAGCACTGACACCAGCACCGTGATGGAGTGCACTGACACCAGCACCATGATATAGAGCACTGACACCAGCACCGTGATAGAGTGCACTGACACCAGCACCGTGATATAGAGCACTGACACCATCACCGTGATATAGAGCACTGACACCAGCACCGAGATAGAGAGCACTGACACCAGCACCGTGATATAGAGCACTGACACCAGCACCGTGATAGAGTGCACTGACACCAGCACCGTGAGAGCCCTGACACCAGCACCATAATAGAGTGCACTGACACCAGCACCGTGATAGAGTGCACTGACACTAGCACCATGATAGAGAGCACTGACCCCAGCACCGTGATAGAGTGCACTGACACCAGCACCATGATATAGAGCAATGACACCAGCACCGTGATAGAGTGCACTGACACCAGCACCGTGAGAGCACTGACACTAGCACCGTGATAGAGTGCACTGACACCAGCACCGTGATATAGAGCACTGACACCATGACTGTGATATAGAGCACTGACACCAGCACCGAGATAGAGAGCACTGACACCAGCACCGTGATATAGAGCACTGACACCAGAACCGTGATATAGAGCACTGACACCAGCACCGTGATAAAGTGCACTGACACCAGCACCGTGATATAGAGCACTGACACCAGCACTGTGATATAGAGCACTGACACCAGCACCGAGATAGAGAGCACTGACACCAGCACCGTGATATAGAGCACTGACACCAGCACCGTGATAGAGTGCACTGACACCAGCACCGTGAGAGCCCTGACACCAGCACCATGATAGAGTGCACTGACACCAGCACCGTGATAGAGAGCACTGACCCCAGCACCGTGATAGAGTGCACTGACACCAGCACCATGATATAGAGCACTGACACCAGCACCGTGATAGAGTGCACTGACACCAGCACCGTGATTGAGTGCACTGACACCAGCACCGTGAGAGCACTGACACCAGCACCGTGATATAGTGCACTGACACCAGCACCGTGATATAGAGCACTGACACCAGCACCGTAATATAGAGCATTGAAACCAGCACCGTGATATAGAGCACTGATACCAGCACTGTGATAGAGTGCGCTGACACCAGCACCTTGATAGAGTGCACTGACACAAGCACCATGATATAGAGCACTGACACCAGCACCGTGATATAGAGCACTGACACCAGCACCGTGATATAGAGCACTGACACCAGCACCATGATATAGAGTACTCACACCAGCACCGTGATAGAGAGCACTGACACCAGCACCGTAATATAGAGCACTGAAACCAGCACCGTGATATAGAGCACTGATACCAGCACTGTGATAGAGTGCACTGACACCAGCACCGTGATATAGAGCACTGACACCAGCACCGTGATAGAGTGCACTGACACCAGCACCGTGATATAGAGCACTGACACCAGCACCGTGATATAGAGCACTGACACCAGCACCGTGATATAGAGCACTGACACCAGCACCGTGATAGAGAGCACTGACACCAGCACCATAATATAGAGCACTGAAACCAGCACCGTGATATAGAGCACTGACACCAGCACCGTGATAGAGTGCACTGACACCAGCACCGTGATATAGAGCACTGACACCAGCACCGTGATATAGAGCACTGACACCAGCACCGTGATATAGAGCACTGACACCAGCACCGTGATAGAGTGCACTGACACCAGCACCGTGATATAGAGCACTGACACCAGCACCGTGATATAGAGCACTGACACCAGCACCGTGATATAGAGCACTGACACCAGCACCGTGATAGAGAGCACTGACACCAGCACCATAATATAGAGCACTGAAACCAGCACCGTGATATAGAGCACTGACACCAGCACCGTGATAGAGTGCACTGACACCAGCACCGTGATATAGAGCACTGACACCAGCACCGTGATAGAGTGCACTGACACCAGCACCGTGATATAGAGCACTGACACCAGCACCATGATAGAGTGCACTGACACCAGCACCGTGATATAGAGCACTGACACCAGCACCGTGAACTAGAGCACTTACACCAGCACCGAGATAGAGAGCACTGACACCAGCACCGTGATATAGAGCACTGACACCAGCACCGTGATAGAGTGCACTGACACCAGCACTATGAGAGCCCTGACACCAGCACCATGATAGAGTGCACTGACACCAGCACCGTGATAGAGTGCACTGACACTAGCACCATGATAGAGAGCACTGACACCAGCACCGTGATATAGAGCACTGACACCAGCACAGTGATATAGAGCACTGACACCAGCACCGTGATAGAGTGCACTGACACCAGCACCGTGATATAGAGCACTGACACCAGCACCATGATATAGAGTACTGACACCAGCACCGTGATAGAGAGCACTGACACCAGCACCGTAATATAGAGCACTGAAACCAGCACCGTGATATAGAGCACTGATACCAGCACTGTGATAGAGTGCGCTGACACCAGCACCTTGATAGAGTGCACTGACACAAGCACCATGATATAGAGCACTGACACCAGCACCGTGATATAGAGCACTGACACCAGCACCGTGGTATAGAGCACTGACACCAGCACCGTTATAGAGTGCACTGACACCAGCACCGTGATATAGAGCACTGACACCAGCACCGTGATATAGAGCACTGACACCAGCACCGTGACAGAGTGCACTGACACCAGCACCGTGATAGAGAGCACTGACACCAGAACCATAATATAGAGCACTGAAACCAGCACCGTGATATAGAGCACTGATACCAGCACTGTGATAGAGTGCGCTGACACCAGCAGCTTGATAGAGTGCACTGACACAAGCACCATGATATAGAGCACTGACACCAGCACCGTGATATAGCGCACTGACACCAGCACCGTGATATAGAGCTCTGACACCAGCACCGTGATATAGAGCACTGACACCAGCACCGTAATAGAGTGCACTGACACCAGCACCGTGATATAGAGCACTGAAACCAGCACCGTGATATAGCGCACTGACACCAGCACCGTGATATAGAGCACTGATACCAGCACTGTGATAGAGTGCCCTGACACCAGCACCTTGATAGAGTGCACTGACACAAGCACCATGATATAGAGCACTGACACCAGCACCGTGATATAGAGCACTGACACCAGCACCGTGATATAGAGCACTGACACCAGCACCGTGATAGAGTGCACTGACACCAGCACCGTGATATAGAGCACTGACACCAGCACCGTGATATAGAGCACTGGCACCAGCACCATGACAGAGTGCACTGACACCAGCACCGTGATATAGAGCACTGACACCAGCACCGTGATATAGAGCACTGACACCAGCACCGTGATAGAGTGCAGTGACACCAGCAACGTGATATAGAGCACTGACACCAGCACCGTGATATAGAGCACTGACACCAGCACCGTGATAGAGTGCACTGACACCAGCACCGTGATATAGAGCACTGACACCAGCACCGTGATATAGAGCACTGACACCAGCACCGAGATAGAGCACTGACACCAGCACCGTGATATAGAGCACTGACACCAGCACCGTGATAGAGTGCACTGACACCAGCACCATGAGAGCCCTGACACCAGCACCATGATAGAGTGCACTGACACTAGCACCATGATAGAGAGCACTGACACCAGCACCGTGATATAGAGCACTGACACCAGCACCGTGATATATAGCACTGACACCAGCACAGTGATATAGAGCACTGACACCAGCACCGTGATATAGAGCACTGACACCAGCACCGTGATAGAGTGCACTGACACCAGCACCGTGATATAGAGCATTGACACCAGCACCATGATATAGAGTACTGACACCAGCACCGTGATAGAGAGCACTGACACCAGCACCGTAATATAGAGCACTGAAACCAGCACTGTGATATAGAGCACTGATACCAGCACCGTGATAGAGTGCACTGACACAAGCACCGTGATATAGAGCACTGACACCAGCACCGTGATATAGAGCACTGACACCAGCACCGTGATATAGAGCACTGACACCAGCACCGTGATAGAGTGCACTGACACCAGCACCGTGATATAGAGCACTGACACCAGCACCATGATATAGAGCACTGACACCAGCACCGTGATAGAGTGCACTGACAACAGCACCGTGATATAGAGCACTGACACCAGCACCGTGATATAGAGCACTGACACCAGCACCGTGATAGAGTGCAGTGACACCAGCACTGTGATATAGAGCACTGACACCAGCACCGTGATGGAGTGCACTGACACCAGCACCGTGATATAGAGCACTGACACCAGCACCGTGATAGAGTGCACTGACACCAGCACCGTGATATAGAGCACTGACACCATCACCGTGATATAGAGCACTGACACCAGCACCGAGATAGAGAGCACTGACACCAGCACCGTGAGAGCCCTGACACCAGCACCATAATAGAGTGCACTGACACCAGCACCGTGATAGAGTGCACTGACACTAGCACCATGATAGAGAGCACTGACCCCAGCACCGTGATAGAGTGCACTGACACCAGCACCATGATATAGAGCAATGACACCAGCACCGTGATAGAGTGCACTGACACCAGCACCGTGAGAGCACTGACACTAGCACCGTGATAGAGTGCACTGACACCAGCACCGTGATATAGAGCACTGACACCATGACTGTGATATAGAGCACTGACACCAGCACCGAGATAGAGAGCACTGACACCAGCACCGTGATATAGAGCACTGACACCAGAACCGTGATATAGAGCACTGACACCAGCACCGTGATAAAGTGCACTGACACCAGCACCGTGATATAGAGCACTGACACCAGCACTGTGATATAGAGCACTGACACCAGCACCGAGATAGAGAGCACTGACACCAGCACCGTGATATAGAGCACTGACACCAGCACCGTGATAGAGTGCACTGACACCAGCACCGTGAGAGCCCTGACACCAGCACCATGATAGAGTGCACTGACACCAGCACCGTGATAGAGAGCACTGACCCCAGCACCGTGATAGAGTGCACTGACACCAGCACCATGATATAGAGCACTGACACCAGCACCGTGATAGAGTGCACTGACACCAGCACCGTGATTGAGTGCACTGACACCAGCACCGTGAGAGCACTGACACCAGCACCGTGATATAGTGCACTGACACCAGCACCGTGATATAGAGCACTGACACCAGCACCGTGATATAGAGCACTGACACCAGCACCGTGATATAGAGCACTGACACCAGCACCATGATATAGAGTACTGAAACCAGCACCGTGATATAGAGCACTGACACCAGCACCGTGATAGAGTGCACTGACACCAGCACCGTGATATAGAGCACTGACACCAGCACCGTGATAGAGTGCACTGACACCAGCACCGTGATATAGAGCACTGACACCAGCACCGTGATAGAGTGCACTGACACCAGCACCGTGATATAGAGCACTGACACCAGCACCGTGAACTAGAGCACTTACACCAGCACCGAGATAGAGAGCACTGACACCAGCACCGTGATATAGAGCACTGACACCAGCACCGTGATAGAGTGCACTGACACCAGCACTATGAGAGCCCTGACACCAGCACCATGATAGAGTGCACTGACACCAGCACCGTGATAGAGTGCACTGACACTAGCACCATGATAGAGAGCACTGACACCAGCACCGTGATATAGAGCACTGACACCAGCACAGTGATATAGAGCACTGACACCAGCACCGTGATAGAGTGCACTGACACCAGCACCGTGATATAGAGCACTGACACCAGCACCATGATATAGAGTACTGACACCAGCACCGTGATAGAGAGCACTGACACCAGCACCGTAATATAGAGCACTGAAACCAGCACTGTGATATAGAGCACTGATACCAGCACCGTGATAGAGTGCACTGACACAAGCACCGTGATATAGAGCACTGACACCAGCACCGTGATATAGAGCACTGACACCAGCACCGTGATAGAGTGCACTGACACCAGCACCGTGATATAGAGCACTGACACCAGCACCATGATATAGAGCACTGACACCAGCACCATGATATATAGCACTGACACCAGCACAGTGATAGAGTGCAGTGACACCAGCACTGTGATATAGAGCACTGACACCAGCACCGTGATGGAGTGCACTGACACCAGCACCGTGATATAGAGCACTGACACCAGCACCGTGATAGAGTGCACTGACACCAGCACCGTGATATAGAGCACTGACACCAGCACCGTGATATAGAGCACTGACACCAGCACCGAGATAGAGAGCACTGACACCAGCACCGTGATATAGAGCACTGACACCAGCACCGTGATAGAGTGCACTGACACCAGCACCGTGAGAGCCCTGACACCAGCACCATGATAGAGTGCACTGACATCAGCACCGTGATAGAGTGCACTGACACTAGCAATATGATAGAGAGCATTGACCCCAGCGCCGTGATAGAGTGCACTGACACCAGCACCATGATATAGAGCACTGACACCAGCACCGTGATAGAGTGCACTGACACCAGCACCGTGAGATCACTGACACCAGCACCGTGATAGAGTGCACTGACACCAGCACCGTGAGAGCACTGACACCAGAACCGTGATATAGAGCACTGACACCAGCACCGTGATAGAGTGCACTGACACCAGCACAGTGATATAGAGCACTGACACCAGCACCGTGATATAGAGCACTGACACCAGCACCGTGATATAGAGCACTGGCACCAGCACCATGATATAGAGTACTGCCACCAGCACCGTGATAGAGAACACTGACACCAGCACCGTGATAGAGAGCACTGACACCAGCACTGTAATATAGAGCACTGAAACCAGCACTGTGATATAGAGCACTGATACCAGCACCGTGATAGAGTGCACTGACACCAGCACCATGATATAGAGCAATGACACCAGCACCGAGATATAGAGCACTGACACCAGCACCATGATAGAGTGCACTGACACCAGCACCGTGATAGAGTGCACTGACACTAGCACCATGATAGAGAGCACTGACCCCAGCACCGTGATGAGTGCACTGACACCAGCACCATGATATAGAGCACTGACACCAGCACTGTGATAGAGTGCACTGACACCAGCACCGTGATATAGAGCACTGACACCAGCACCGTGATAGAGTGCACTGACACCAGCACCGTGATATAGAGCACTGACACCAGCACCATGATATAGAGTACTGACACCAGCACCGTGATAGAGAGCACTGACACCAGCACCGTAATATAGAGCACTGAAACCAGCACTGTGATATAGAGCACTGATACCAGCACCGTGATAGAGTGCACTGACACAAGCACCATGATATAGAGCACTGACACCAGCACCGTGATATAGAACACTGACACCAGCACCGTGATAGAGTGCACTGACACCAGCACCGTGATATAGAGCACTGACACCAGCACCATGATATAGAGCACTGACACCAGCACCGTGACAGAGTGCACTGACAACAGCACCGTGATATAGAGCACTGACACCAGCACCATGATATAGAGCACTGACACCAGCACCGTGATAGAGTGCAGTGACACCAGCACTGTGATATAGAGCACTGACACCAGCACCGTGATGGAGTGCACTGACACCAGCACCATGATATAGAGCACTGACACCAGCACCGTGATAGAGTGCACTGACACCAGCACCGTGATATAGAGCACTGACACCAGCACCGTGATATAGAGCACTGACACCAGCACCGAGATAGAGAGCACTGACACCAGCACCGTGATATAGAGCACTGACACCAGCACCGTGATAGAGTGCACTGACACCAGCACCGTGAGAGCCCTGACACCAGCACCATGATAGAGTGCACTGACACCAGCACCGTGATATAGAGCACTGACACCAGCACCGTGATAGAGTGCACTGACACCAGCACCGTGATAGAGTGCACTGACACCAGCACCGTGATATAGAGCACTGACACCATCACCGTGATATAGAGCACTGACACCAGCACCGAGATAGAGAGCACTGACACCAGCACCGTGATATAGAGCACTGACACCAGCACCGTGATAGAGTGCACTGACACCAGCACCGTGAGAGCCCTGACACCAGCACCTTGATAGAGTGCACTGACACCAGCACCGTGATAGAGTGCACTGACACTAGCACCATGATAGAGAGCACTGACCCCAGCACCGTGATAGAGTGCACTGACACCAGCACCATGATATAGAGCAATGACACCGGCACCGTGATAGAGTGCACTGACACCAGCACCGTGAGAGCACTGACACCAGCACCGTGATAGAGTGCACTGACACCAGCACCGTGATATAGAGCACTGACACCAGCACTGTGATATAGAGCACTGACACCAGCACCGAGATAGAGAGCACTGACACCAGCACCGTGATATAGAGCACTGACACCAGAACCGTGATATAGAGCACTGACACCAGCACCGTGATAAAGTGCACTGACACCAGCACCGTGATATAGAGCACTGACACCAGCACTGTGATATAGAGCACTGACACCAGCACCGAGATAGAGAGCACTGACACCAGCACCGTGATATAGAGCACTGACACCAGCACCGTGATAGAGTGCACTGACACCAGCACCGTGAGAGCCCTGACACCAGCACCATGATAGAGTGCACTGACACCAGCACCGTGATAGAGAGCACTGACCCCAGCACCGTGATAGAGTGCACTGACACCAGCACCATGATATAGAGCACTGACACCAGCACCGTGATAGAGTGCACTGACACCAGCACCGTGAGAGCACTGACACCAGCACCGTGATTGAGTGCACTGACACCAGCACCGTGAGAGCACTGACACCAGCACCGTGATATAGTGCACTGACACCAGCACCGTGATATAGAGCACTGACACCAGCACCGTGATATAGAGCACTGACACCAGCACCGTGATATAGAGCACTGACACCAGCACCATGATATAGAGTACTGACACCAGCACCGTGATAGAGAGCACTGACACCAGCACCGTAATATAGAGCACTGAAACCAGCACCGTGATATAGAGCACTGATACCAGCACTGTGATAGAGTGCGCTGACACCAGCACCTTGATAGAGTGCACTGACACAAGCACCATGATATAGAGCACTGACACCAGCACCGTGATAGAGTGCACTGACACAAGCACCATGATATAGAGCACTGACACCAGCACCGTGATATAGAACACTGACACCAGCACCGTGATAGAGTGCACTGACACCAGCACCGTGATATAGAGCACTGACACCAGCACCATGATATAGAGCACTGACACCAGCACCGTGACAGAGTGCACTGACAACAGCACCGTGATATAGAGCACTGACACCAGCACCATGATATAGAGCACTGACACCAGCACCGTGATAGAGTGCAGTGACACCAGCACTGTGATATAGAGCACTGACACCAGCACCGTGATGGAGTGCACTGACACCAGCACCATGATATAGAGCACTGACACCAGCACCGTGATAGAGTGCACTGACACCAGCACCGTGATATAGAGCACTGACACCAGCACCGTGATATAGAGCACTGACACCAGCACCGAGATAGAGAGCACTGACACCAGCACCGTGATATAGAGCACTGACACCAGCACCGTGATAGAGTGCACTGACACCAGCACCGTGAGAGCCCTGACACCAGCACCATGATAGAGTGCACTGACACCAGCACCGTGATATAGAGCACTGACACCAGCACCGTGATAGAGTGCACTGACACCAGCACCGTGATAGAGTGCACTGACACAAGCACCGTGATATAGAGCACTGACACCAGCACCCTGATATAGAGCACTGACACCAGCACCGTGATATAGAGCACTGACACCAGCACCGTGATAGAGTGCACTGACACCAGCACCGTGATATAGAGCACTGACACCAGCACCATGATATAGAGCACTGACACCAGCACCGTGATAGAGTGCACTGACAACAGCACCGTGATATAGAGCACTGACACCAGCACCGTGATATAGAGCACTGACACCAGCACCGTGATAGAGTGCAGTAACACCAGCACTGTGATATAGAGCACTGACACCAGCACCGTGATGGAGTGCACTGACACCAGCACCGTGATATAGAGCACTGACACCAGCACCGTGATAGAGTGCACTGACACCAGCACCGTGATATAGAGCACTGACACCATCACCGTGATATAGAGCACTGACACCAGCACCGAGATAGAGAGCACTGACACCAGCACCGTGATATAGAGCACTGACACCAGCACCGTGATAGAGTGCACTGACACCAGCACCGTGAGAGCCCTGACACCAGCACCATGATAGAGTGCACTGACACCAGCACCGTGATAGAGTGCACTGACACTAGCACCATGATAGAGAGCACTGACCCCAGCACCGTGATAGAGAGCACTGACACCAGCACCGTGATATAGAGCACTGACACCAGCACCGTGATAGAGTGCACTGACACCAGCACCGTGAGAGCCCTGACACCAGCACCATGATAGAGTGCACTGACACCAGCACCGTGATATAGAGCACTGACACCAGCACCATGATATAGAGCACTGACACCAGCACCGTGATAGAGTGCAGTGACACCAGCACTGTGATATAGAGCACTGACACCAGCACCGTGATGGAGTGCACTGACACCAGCACCATGATATAGAGCACTGACACCAGCACCGTGATAGAGTGCACTGACACCAGCACCGTGATATAGAGCACTGACACCAGCACCGTGATATAGAGCACTGACACCAGCACCGAGATAGAGAGCACTGACACCAGCACCGTGATATAGAGCACTGACACCAGCACCGTGATAGAGTGCACTGACACCAGCACCGTGAGAGCCCTGACACCAGCACCATGATAGAGTGCACTGACACCAGCACCGTGATAGAGTGCACTGACACCAGCACCGTGATATAGAGCACTGACACCAGCACCATGATATAGAGCACTGACACCAGCACCGTGATAGAGTGCACTGACAACAGCACCGTGATATAGAGCACTGACACCAGCACCGTGATATAGAGCACTGACACCAGCACCGTGATAGAGTGCAGTGACACCAGCACTGTGATATAGAGCACTGACACCAGCACCGTGATGGAGTGCACTGACACCAGCACCGTGATATAGAGCACTGACACCAGCACCGTGATAGAGTGCACTGACATCAGCACCGTGATATAGAGCACTGACACCATCACCGTGATATAGAGCACTGACACCAGCACCGAGATAGAGAGCACTGACACCAGCACCGTGATATAGAGCACTGACACCAGCACCGTGATAGAGTGCACTGACACCAGCACCGTGAGAGCCCTGACACCAGCACCATGATAGAGTGCACTGACACCAGCACCGTGATAGAGTGCACTGACACTAGCACCATGATAGAGAGCACTGACCCCAGCACCGTGATAGAGTGCACTGACACCAGCACCATGATATAGAGCAATGACACCAGCACCGTGATAGAGTGCACTGACACCAGCACCGTGAGAGCACTGACACCAGCACCGTGATAGAGTGCACTGACACCAGCACCGTGATATAGAGCACTGACACCAGCACTGTGATATAGAGCACTGACACCAGCACCGAGATAGAGAGCACTGACACCAGCACCGTGATATAGAGCACTGACACCAGAACCGTGATATAGAGCACTGACACCAGCACCGTGATAAAGTGCACTGACACCAGCACCGTGATATAGAGCACTGACACCAGCACTGTGATATAGAGCACTGACACCAGCACCGAGATAGAGAGCACTGACACCAGCACCGTGATATAGAGCACTGACACCAGCACCGTGATATAGTGCACTGACACCAGCACCGTGAGAGCCCTGACACCAGCACCATGATAGAGTGCACTGACACCAGCACCGTGATAGAGAGCACTGACCCCAGCACCGTGATAGAGTGCACTGACACCAGCACCATGATATAGAGCACTGACACCAGCACCGTGATAGAGTGCACTGACACCAGCACCGTGAGAGCACTGACACCAGCACCGTGATTGAGTGCACTGACACCAGCACCGTGAGAGCACTGACACCAGCACCGTGATATAGTGCACTGACACCAGCACCGTGATATAGAGCACTGACACCAGCACCGTGATATAGAGCACTGACACCAGCACCGTGATATAGAGCACTGACACCAGCACCATGATATAGAGTACTGACACCAGCACCGTGATAGAGAGCACTGACACCAGCACCGTAATATAGAGCACTGAAACCAGCACCGTGATATAGAGCACTGATACCAGCACTGTGATAGAGTGCGCTGACACCAGCACCTTGATAGAGTGCACTGACACAAGCACCATGATATAGAGCACTGACACCAGCACCGTGATATAGAGCACTGACACCAGCACCGTGATATAGAGCACTGACACCAGCACCATGATATAGAGTACTGACACCAGCACCGTGATAGAGAGCACTGACACCAGCACCGTAATATAGAGCACTGAAACCAGCACCGTGATATAGAGCACTGATACCAGCACTGTGATAGAGTGCGCTGACACCAGCAGCTTGATAGAGTGCACTAACACAAGTACCGTGATATAGAGCACTGACACCAGCACCGTGATATAGAGCACTGACACCAGCACCGTGATATAGAGCACTGACACCAGCACCGTGATAGAGTGCACTGACACCAGCACCGTGATATAGAGCACTGACACCAGCACCGTGATATAGAGCACTGACACCAGCACCGTGATATAGAGCACTGACACCAGCACCGTGATAGAGAGCACTGACACCAGCACCATAATATAGAGCACTGAAACCAGCACCGTGATATAGAGCACTGACACCAGCACCGTGATAGAGTGCACTGACACCAGCACCGTGATATAGAGCACTGACACCAGCACCGTGATAGAGTGCACTGACACCAGCACCGTGATATAGAGCACTGACACCAGCACCGTGAACTAGAGCACTTACACCAGCACCGAGATAGAGAGCACTGACACCAGCACCGTGATATAGAGCACTGACACCAGCACCGTGATAGAGTGCACTGACACCAGCACTATGAGAGCCCTGACACCGGCACCATGATAGAGTGCACTGACACCAGCACCGTGATAGAGTGCACTGACACTAGCACCATGATAGAGAGCACTGACACCAGCACCGTGATATAGAGCACTGACACCAGCACAGTGATATAGGGCACTGACACCAGCACCGTGATAGAGTGCACTGACACCAGCACCGTGATATAGAGCACTGACACCAGCACCATGATATAGAGTACTGACACCAGCACCGTGATAGAGAGCACTGACACCAGCACCGTAATATAGAGCACTGAAACCAGCACTGTGATATAGAGCACTGATACCAGCACCGTGATAGAGTGCACTGACACAAGCACCGTGATATAGAGCACTGACACCAGCACCGTGATATAGAGCACTGACACCAGCACCGTGATATAGAGCACTGACACCAGCACCGTGATAGAGTGCACTGACACCAGCACCGTGATATAGAGCACTGACACCAGCACCATGATATAGAGCACTGACACCAGCACCGTGACAGAGTGCACTGACAACAGCACCGTGATATAGAGCACTGACACCAGCACCATGATATATAGCACTGACACCAGCACAGTGATAAAGTGCAGTGACACCAGCACTGTGATATAGAGCACTGACACCAGCACCGTGATGGAGTGCACTGACACCAGCACCGTGATATAGAGCACTGACACCAGCACCGTGATAGAGTGCACTGACACCAGCACCGTGATATAGAGCACTGACACCAGCACCGTGATATAGAGCACTGACACCAGCACCGAGATAGAGAGCACTGACACCAGCACCGTGATATAGAGCACTGACACCAGCACCGTGATAGAGTGCACTGACACCAGCACCGTGATATAGAGCACTGACACCAGCACCGTGATATAGAGCACTGACACCAGCACCGTGATATAGAGCACTGACACCAGCACCGTGATAGAGAGCACTGACACCAGCACCATAATATAGAGCACTGAAACCAGCACCGTGATATAGAGCACTGACACCAGCACCGTGATAGAGTGCACTGACACCAGCACCGTGATATAGAGCACTGACACCAGCACCGTGATAGAGTGCACTGACACCAGCACCGTGATATAGAGCACTGACACCAGCACCGTGAACTAGAGCACTTACACCAGCACCGAGATAGAGAGCACTGACACAAGCACCGTGATATAGAGCACTGACACCAGCACCGTGATAGAGTGCACTGACACCAGCACTATGAGAGCCCTGACACCAGCACCATGATAGAGTGCACTGACACCAGCACCGTGATAGAGTGCACTGACACTAGCACCATGATAGAGAGCACTGACACCAGCACCGTGATATAGAGCACTGACACCAGCACAGTGATATAGGGCACTGACACCAGCACCGTGATAGAGTGCACTGACACCAGCACCGTGATATAGAGCACTGACACCAGCACCATGATATAGAGTACTGACACCAGCACCGTGATAGAGAGCACTGACACCAGCACCGTAATATAGAGCACTGAAACCAGCACTGTGATATAGAGCACTGATACCAGCACCGTGATAGAGTGCACTGACACAAGCACCGTGATATAGAGCACTGACACCAGCACCGTGATATAGAGCACTGACACCAGCACCGTGATATAGAGCACTGACACCAGCACCGTGATAGAGTGCACTGACACCAGCACCGTGATATAGAGCACTGACACCAGCACCATGATATAGAGCACTGACACCAGCACCGTGACAGAGTGCACTGACAACAGCACCGTGATATAGAGCACTGACACCAGCACCATGATATATAGCACTGACACCAGCACAGTGATAGAGTGCAGTGACACCAGCACTGTGATATAGAGCACTGACACCAGCACTGTGATGGAGTGCACTGACACCAGCACCGTGATATAGAGCACTGACACCAGCACCGTGATAGAGTGCACTGACACCAGCACCGTGATATAGAGCACTGACACCAGCACCGTGATATAGAGCACTGACACCAGCACCGAGATAGAGAGCACTGACACCAGCACCGTGATATAGAGCACTGACACCAGCACCGTGATAGAGTGCACTGACACCAGCACCGTGAGAGCCCTGACACCAGCACCATGATAGAGTGCACTGACATCAGCACCGTGATAGAGTGCACTGACACTAGCAATATGATAGAGAGCATTGACCCCAGCGCCGTGATAGAGTGCACTGACACCAGCACCATGATATAGAGCACTGACACCAGCACCGTGATAGAGTGCACTGACACCAGCACCGTGAGAGCACTGACACCAGCACCGTGATAGAGTGCACTGACACCAGCACCGTGAGAGCACTGACACCAGAACCGTGATATAGAGCACTGACACCAGCACCGTGATAGAGTGCACTGACACCAGCACCGTGATATAGAGCACTGACACCAGCACCGTGATATAGAGCACTGACACCAGCACCGTGATATAGAGCACTGGCACCAGCACCATGATATAGAGTACTGCCACCAGCACCGTGATAGAGAACACTGACACCAGCACCGTAATATAGAGCACTGAAACCAGCACCGTGATATAGAGCACTGATACCAGCACTGTGATAGAGTGCGCTGACACCAGCACCTTGATAGAGTGCACTGACACAAGCACCATGATATAGAGCACTGACACCAGCACCGTGATAGAGTGCACTGACACCAGCACCGTGATATAGAGCACTGACACCAGCACCGTGATATAGAGCACTGACACCAGCACCGTGACAGAGTGCACTGACACCAGCACCGTGATATAGAGCACTGACACCAGCACCGTGATATAGAGCACTGACACCAGCACCGTGATAGAGTGCAGTGACACCAGCACTGTGATATAGAGCACTGACACCAGCACTGTGATGGAGTGCACTGACACCAGCACCGTGATATAGAGCAGTGACACCAGCACCGTGATAGAGTGCACTGACACCAGCACCGTGATATAGAGCACTGACACCAGCACCGAGATAGAGAGCACTGACACCAGCACCGTGATATAGAGCACTGACACCAGCACAGTGATAGAGTGCACTGACACCAGCACCATGAGAGCCCTGACACCAGCACCATGATAGAGTGCACTGACACCAGCACCGTGAGAGAGTGCACTGACACTAGCACCATGATAGAGAGCACTGACCCCAGCACCGTGATGAGTGCACTGACACCAGCACCATGATATAGAGCACTGACACCAGCACTGTGATAGAGTGCACTGACACCAGCACCGTGATATAGAGCACTGACACCAGCACCGTGATAGAGTGCACTGACACCAGCACCGTGATATAGAGCACTGACACCAGCACCATGATATAGAGTACTGACACCAGCACCGTGATAGAGAGCACTGACACCAGCACCGTAATATAGAGCACTGAAACCAGCACTGTGATATAGAGCACTGATACCAGCACCGTGATAGAGTGCACTGACACAAGCACCATGATATAGAGCACTGACACCAGCACCGTGATATAGAGCACTGACACCAGCACCGTGACAGAGTGCACTGACAACAGCACCGTGATATAGAGCACTGACACCAGCACCATGATATAGAGCACTGACACCAGCACCGTGATAGAGTGCAGTGACACCAGCACTGTGATATAGAGCACTGACACCAGCACCGTGATGGAGTGCACTGACACCAGCACCATGATATAGAGCACTGACACCAGCACCGTGATAGAGTGCACTGACACCAGCACCGTGATATAGAGCACTGACACCAGCACCGTGATAGAGTGCACTGACACCAGCACCGTGAGAGCCCTGACACCAGCACCATGATAGAGTGCACTGACACCAGCACCGTGATATAGAGCACTGACACCAGCACCGTGATAGAGTGCAATGACACCAGCACCGTGAGAGCACTGACACCAGCACCGTGATAGAGTGCACTGACACCAGCACCGTGAGAGCACTGACACCAGAACCGTGATATAGAGCACTGACACCAGCACCGTGATAGAGTGCACTGACACCAGCACCGTGATATAGAGCACTGGCACCAGCACCGTGATATAGAGCACTGACACCAGCACCGTGATATAGAGCACTGACACCAGCACCGTGATATAGAGCACTGACACCAGCACTGTGATATAGAGCACTGACACCAGCACCGTGATGGAGTGCACTGACACCAGCACCGTGATATAGAGCACTGACACCAGCACCGTGATAGAGTGCACTGACACCAGCACCGTGATATAGAGCACTGACACCAGCACCGTGATATAGAGCACTGACACCAGCATCGTGATAGAGTGCAGTGACACCAGCACCGTGATATAGAGCACTGACACCAGCACTGTGATGGAGTGCACTGACACCAGCACCATGATATAGAGCACTGACACCAGCACCGTGATAGAGTGCACTGACACCAGCACCGTGATATAGAGCACTGACACCAGCACCGTGATATAGAGCACTGACACCAGGACCGAGATAGAGAGCACTGACACCAGCACCGTGATATAGAGCACTGACACCAGCACCGTGATAGAGTGCACTGACACCAGCACCATGAGAGCCCTGACACCAGCACCATGATAGAGTGCACTGACACCAGCACCGTGATAGAGTGCACTGACACTAGCACCATGATAGAGAGCACTGACACCAGCACCGTGATATAGAGCACTGACACCAGCACAGTGATATAGAGCACTGACACCAGCACCGTGATAGAGTGCACTGACACCAGCACCGTGATATAGAGCACTGACACCAGCACCATGATATAGAGTACTGACACCAGCACCGTGATAGAGAGCACTGACACCAGCACCGTAATATAGAGCACTGAAACAAGCACTGTGATATAGAGCACTGATACCAGCACCGTGATAGAGTGCACTGACACAAGCACCGTGATATAGAGCACTGACACCAGCACCGTGATATAGAGCACTGACACCAGCACCGTGATATAGAGCACTGACACCAGCACCGTGATAGAGTGCACTGACACCAGCACCGTGATATAGAGCACTGACACCAGCACCATGATATAGAGCACTGACACCAGCACCGTGACAGAGTGCACTGACAACAGCACCGTGATATAGAGCACTGACACCAGCACCGTGATAGAGTGCAGTGACACCAGCACTGTGATATAGAGCACTGACACCAGCACCGTGATGGAGTGCACTGACACCAGCACCGTGATATAGAGCACTGACACCAGCACCGTGATAGAGTGCACTGACACCAGCACCGTGATATAGAGCACTGACACCAGCACCGTGATATAGAGCACTGACACCAGCACCGAGATAGAGAGCACTGACACCAGCACCGTGATATAGAGCACTGACACCAGCACCGTGATAGAGTGCACTGACACCAGCACCGTGAGAGCCCTGACACCAGCACCATGATAGAGTGCACTGACACCAGCACCGTGATAGAGTGCACTGACACTAGCACCATGATAGAGAGCACTGACCCCAGCGCCGTAATAGAGTGCACTGACACCAGCACCATGATATAGAGCACTGACACCAGCACCGTGATAGAGTGCACTGACACCAGCACCGTGAGAGCACTGACATCAGCACCGTGATAGAGTGCACTGACACCAGCACCGTGAGAGCACTGACACCAGAACCGTGATATAGAGCACTGACACCAGCACCGTGATAGAGTGCACTGACACCAGCACCGTGATATAGAGCACTGACACCAGCACCGTGATATAGAGCACTGACACCAGCACCGTGATATAGAGCACTGACACCAGCACCATGATATAGAGTACTGCCACCAGCACCGTGATAGAGAGCACTGACACCAGCACCGTAATATAGAGCACTGAAACCAGCACCGTGATATAGAGCACTGATACCAGCACTGTGATAGAGTGCGCTGACACCAGCACCTTGATAGAGTGCACTGACACAAGCACCATGATATAGAGCACTGACACCAGCACCGTGATAGAGTGCACTGACACCAGCACTGTTATATAGAGCACTGACACCAGCACCGTGATATAGAGCACTGACACCAGCACCGTGACAGAGTGCACTGACACCAGCACCGTGATATAGAGCACTGACACCAGCACCGTGATATAGAGCACTGACACCAGCACCGTGATAGAGTGCAGTGACACCAGCACTGTGATATAGAGCACTGACACCAGCACTGTGATGGAGTGCACTGACACCAGCACCGTGATAAAGAGCAGTGACACCAGCACCGTGATAGAGTGCACTGACACCAGCACCGTGATATAGAGCACTGACACCAGCACCGAGATAGAGAGCACTGACACCAGCACCGTGATATAGAGCACTGACACCAGCACAGTGATAGAGTGCACTGACACCAGCACCATGAGAGCCCTGACACCAGCACCATGATAGAGTGCACTGACACCAGCACCGTGATAGAGTGCACTGACACTAGCACCATGATAGAGAGCACTGACCCCAGCACCGTGATGAGTGCACTGACACCAGCACCATGATATAGAGCACTGACACCAGCACTGTGATAGAGTGCACTGACACCAGCACCGTGAGAGCACTGACACCAGCATCGTGATAGAGTGCACTGACACCAGCAACGTGAGAGCACTGACACCAGTACCGTGATAGAGTGCACTGACACCAGCACCGTGAGAGCACTGACACCAGCACCATGATAGAGTGCACTAACACCATCACTGTGAGAGCACTGACACCAGCACCATGATAAAGTGCACTGACAGCAGCACTGATACCAGAAACTCGCTGCTGGGTCCCAAAAATGATACCGCTCAACCTCTTCAAACAGGAGGGTACGGGCATATAGTATGGTGTGTTTTTTTTGTACAAGGAAGTGAGTCAAATGCAGAAAAAAGGTCTGTGTTCTCGATTAAATAAATCGTTTATAGAGATATACATGGTCTACTGGTCACATGTGTTGAATTCCTCCGAGATCCATGCCTCATTCATTTTTAGAAATGTGAGGTAGTCAACACTGTCGTGGGCTAGGCAAGTGCGCTTATCGGTCATGATCCCCCCAGCTGCGCTGAACGTCCTTTCGGACAGGACACTGGACGAGGGGCAAGCCAACAGTTCCATTGCAAATTGGGCAAGCTCTGGCCAGAGGTCAAGCCTGCCCACCCAGTAGTCCAGGGGTTCATCACTCCTCAGAGCGTCCATATCGGCCGTTAACCCGATGTAGTCGGACACCTGTCGGTCTAGGTGTTCCCTGATGCTGGATCCGGATGAGACCTGTCGATGGGTCGGCTGAAAGAATGACCTCATATCAGAAGTCACCAACACATCTTCAAACCTGTTGGATTGGTACCCGCAACTCTTTCTCTGGGAGTGGGAATTCCTCCTCTGCCAGCGCACGAAAAAGCAGAATGCAGCATTTCTCGAAGCAAGGCCTGGAAGTGCTTCATTCTCACAGCCCTCTGTGATGGTGGTAACATTTCTGCCATTTTGTGTTTGTACCGGGGTCTAAGTAAGTTGCCCAGTACTGGTCCTTGACCGTTATGCTTTTTATACGGGGGTCCCTGTTAAATCACTGGAGCATGAAGGCCCCCATTTGCACTAAACTGGAAGCGGTGTGGTGGCCTGGTTCCTGCTCCTTATCCAGGATAACGTCGTCCTCCTCGTTCTCCTCTCCCCATCCACGCACAACAGCAGGGATCCCAGAAAGGTTTAAAGCATGCCCTTCTTGCTCCTCCTCATCCACCCCGGCACCATCCTCCTCTGACTCCTCTTCAGACTCCTGTTGTTGACTCGTCCCAGATAGAGTAGCCCCCCCTGGGAATTCATCCAGCATTGCAACTTCCTCATCTTCCAGCTCCTGCTCCTCCATGGCTTGATCAATGACACGACGCAATGCACGCTCCATCAAGATGGCATAAGGTACCATGTCACTGATGGCGCCATGGCTGCGACTGACCCGTTTGGTGATCCGCTGAATGTGGGCAAGGCGAGCCATGGCTGTGTAAGATCTTCTGAAATGGACCGAGTTTTTCCTTGCCTGCCGCAAGATGTCCTGGAACCCAGGGTATTTGACAACGAATCACTGCACGACCAAGTTTAAGACATGTGCCATGCATGGCACGTGCGTAATTTTGCCCTGTTTCAATGCGCTAAGCAGATTGGCACCGTTGTCACACACCACTTTACCAACTGTCAAATTGAGCGGTGTTAGCCACTGATCTGCCTGTGAACGCAAACCTGAAAGGAGTGCAGGGCCAGTGTGGCTCTTGGCTTCCAGGCATAACAGACGCAGCACAGCATGGCAACGTCTCACCTGGCATGTCGAATAGGTTCTGGGGAGCTTGGGCGGCGCAGCGGAAGAGACGCTAGCAGCGGAAAAGGAGGAGTCAGCCGAGGAGGAGAGGGAGGAGGATGGAGTAGGAGTAGAAGAGACAGGCCTGCATGCAGTCCGTGGCGGTAAAACCAAATCTACACGGGTGCCATGGGTTGCATGCTTGACGGCCGTCAGAAGGTTCACCCAGTGGGCAGTAAAAGGGATATACCTTACCTGCCCGTGTTTGCTAGACCATGTGTCTGTGGTCAGATGTATCTTGGCACTGACACTGTGTGCCAGAGATACATTCACTTGCTGCTGAACATGCCCATATAGCTCCGGGATGCCCTTCTGTGAGAAATACTTCCTTCCTGGGACCTTCCATTGTGGTGTTCCAATGGCCACAAATTTTAGAAAGGCCTCTGAGTCCACCAGTTTATATGGCAGTAGTTGGCAGGCTATCAGTTCTGACAAGCCAGCCGTCAACTGCAAGAGGGTTATCCGGCGTCATCATTTTTTTACGCTCAAACATTTGGCCCACGGAAGCCTGCCTTTTTGCAGAAAAACGTGAGCTTGCCATGATGGAAGGTGGAGTGGAGGCCAATTGTGAGAAGAGAGGAGAAGAAGAAATAGAAGACGAGGCTGGACGGTGAGAGCCTGGAGTGTGGCTTTGTGTATTCCGTTGCTCCCACTGGGCTCGGTAATGGCTGCTCATGTGCCTTCTTAAGGGGGTCATCCCTAGGTGAGTGTTGGGCTTACCGCGACTTATGCGTTGACTGCAAAGATTGCAGATGGCAACACTATTGTCAGCAGAGGACACGTTAAAAAAGCCTACACTGCGGAGCCATGTGCCAGTGTCCTGGGAGCACCATATGTGACCGTACATTGTTGATGCCTCGCTCCTGATACATTTGCAGTCTGCTTTGTCCCTCCTGTGCAATCTAAGTTCTTTCTGCTTCTCCTCCCTATCTGCTGGTCCATATCTCCCTCTGAACTCCCCTCCTCTTCCTCTCTTGTGGGCACCCACGTGACATCCCTAGACACGTCATCATCGACGTCACCTTCTCCACCGCTATAATTAGAGATCTCGAAGTAGGCAGCAACAGCGGGGACCAACCTCCTCCTTGGGCTGATCTGGGTACTGTCGTCAGACTGCTGAGTGGTGGTTGTTGCTACCTCCTCTTCCTGATCCAATGCCAAGAGTGGCGGTGCATCGGAAATGTCTTCATATGGATCGGAAAATAATTCCTGTGACTCAAGCGGAAGATATATGGTGGTGGTGGTGTTGGTGGTAGTGTCTTTGGGGGTGCACATAGCAGAGAGTGAAGAAGAGGGTGCAGATTGAGAGGATGAGTAGGGTGCAGAAGAGTAAGGCTGAGTGAGCCACTCAACCAAGTCTGATGCGTTCTTTGATGTAATCGCACGCACCTTCTGCAATTTGCAACTTTGGCTCAAGCCTGTTGCTCCTGCCCTACCCCTACCAGCCCTGCGGAAGGGCCTGCCTCTTCCTCTGCCTGTCATTTTTTAAATGACCCTGTGACAAAAGTCTCTAGAGAAATGCAGTATGTATGTGGAAGAAGGTATATAACACCCCGCTTCAATCTGTCGTTTTTGGGGGCCACTGGTCTATCACACCAGTTATAATACTTTTGTTTTGATTGCCTTTGTCACTCTTTGTAGTATCGTTACAGAACCGCTAAGCAGTCACAATGCTGCACAGTGGAATTGCACTATACTATGCTCTCTATGTGTGCAAATATTTTATATGTGTATTACACACCTATATACTGCACACCAAATAGTACACCTATACCAGTCCTTACAAGGACCTTTGTGGACCTAGTAGCTAGTGATTTGCAGACTGTCCCTCAGTCCCTACACTGATAAAAGACTGCTGCAGAATAGGGCAGCAGTCAGCAGCAGTGCACCACAACCCTACATATTGTACACCTATACCAGTCCTTACAAGGACCTTTGTGGACCTAGTAGCTAGTGATTTGCAGACTGTCCCTCAGTCCCTACATTGATAAAGGACTGCTGCAGAATAGGGCAGTAATCTGCAGCACAGCCCTGCACCAGCACCCTCTATATTGTACACCTATACCAGTCCTTACAAGGACCTTTGTGGACCTAGTAGCTAGTGATTTGCAGACTGTACCTCAGTCCCTACACTGATAAAAGACTGCTGCAGAATAGAGCAGCAGTCAGCAGCAGTGCACCACAACCCTATATATTGTACACCTATACCAGTCCTTACAAGGACCTTTGTGGACCTAGTAGCTAGTGATTTGTAGACTGTCCCTCAGTCCCTACACTGATAAAGGACTGCTGCAGAATAGGGCAGTAATCTGCAGCACAGCCCTGCACCAGCACCCTATATATATTGTACACCTATACCAGTCCTTACAAGGACCTTTGTGGACCTAATAGTAATAGCTAGTGATTAAACTGACTGTCCCTGCTCCACACAGCGTCCTGTCCCTACATTGACAAAAGACAGCTGCAGAATCAGTGAGCAGTGCACTCAGCAATCACCAGCACAGCAGTGCACCAGAACCCTATATACTGTACACCTATACCAGTCCTTAAAAGAACCTTTGTGAACCTAATAGTAATAGCTAGCTAGTGATTAATCTCACTGTCACTGCTGCACACAGTGTCCTGTCCCTCCCTACACTGACAAAAGACAGGCTGCTGCAATCACCAGCACAGCAGTGCACTGAACCCTATATACTGTACTACACCTATACCAGGGACTTTTGTGGACCTAATAGCTAGCGATTTGTGTCACTACAGTCTCTCCCTGCTCCACACAGCGTCCTGTCCCTGAACTGACATAAGACAGAATGTAAAATGGCCGCCAGATCAGGTCTATTTATAAGGTAGGGGGAATGTCCAATTGCCCATGTGCTGAAATGTCTCAATTGGCTGTCCTGTACCCCATGATGGATGTTTCATCATGGGTCAAAGTTCTTTCACACTGTAAACACATATGTCCGCCGGGCGAACAGCAGCAATAGTCCACCGATCGGGCAAATCGCGAACACGCAAAATTTGCCACGAACCGACCGCCGGGCGAACAGTTCGGCCATCCCCACTGACCCCTGAAGGAGTGGCTGGTTTTAATGGGCTTATCGTTACCTTCTTCGCCTCGATTATCGTCTAGGGGTTTCCTCTAGGGGTTTCCCGTGGTAGATGGCCCAAGTCTCTCAGTATAGGATCAGAAGGTTTAGGTGAAATGTCCAGGTACTCTAATGCCGCGTACACACGTAGCAGACTATCCGGCGGACTGTCCGCCGGACTTTCCGAACGAGCTACCTGCCCACACACGGTACTTCTGCGGCGGACAAAGTACGGCGTACTAAGTCCGCCGGACTATCCGCCATATTTTTTAAATGAACAGACTCGCCCACACACACGGAGGAAAGTCCCCTCATTTTGAGCACGGCTCCAGGTAGCAAAGTAAGCGTCGCTGGCCCTGTCACCTGGTATGGATTTAAAGGGGAATCCCTACGCCGAAAAATCGGCGTGGGGGTCCCCCCCAGGTCCATATCAGACCCTTATCCGAGCACGCTACCCGGTCGGCCAGGAAAGCGGGTGGGGACGAGCGAGCGCCCCCCCTCCTGAGCCCTACCAGGCCGCGTGCCCTCAACATGGGGGGTGCCTTGGGGAAGGGGGGGCCATGAGGCCCCCCACCCCAAAGCACCTTGTCCCCATGTTGATGAGGACAAGGGCCTCTTCCCGACAACCCTGGCCGTTGGTTGTCGGGGTCTGCGGGTGGGGAGCTTATCGGAATCCGGGAGCCCCCTTTAATAACTACCCATTCACCTGTGAAAAAAAGTGAAAAAAAAACACAACACACAAGGCTTAAAATAGTTTATTGCACAGCTCCGGGGATCTTCTTCTGTCTTCGGGGGTCTTCTCGCTGGACTCCTCCGCTATCTTCTGCTAGCTCTTTTACTAGCAGAGGAGCCCGGCTTTCTTCTTCGCTGCCGCCGCCCTCTTCTTCCGACTTTGCGGGTCTTGTCCCCCTCTTCGGGGGTCTTGTCCCCCTCTTCGGTTCTTCTTGTCGGGCCACCGCGCCTTCTTCTAGATCTTTTACAAGCGGTGACCCAGTCTTCTGTCGCCGCTGTCGCCGTCTTCTGTTCTTCGGTTCTTCTCTTCAGGAGATGTTGCCTCATCGCTGTCTCCGGTCACTATGACAGGACACGCGGCATGCGGCGACTTATATAGGGACATCACCGGATGATGTCATCGCCCATTATGATGTCACAGTCCCAGCATCCTCTGGGACTGTAGGATAAGGGTCTGATATGGACATGGGGGGGACCCCCACTCCCATTTTTCTGCGTAGGGATTCCCCTGTAAGTCCATTCCAGGTGACGGGACCAGCGAACCTTAGGCCGCGTACAAACGGGCGGACTGTCTGTCCAACTTAGTCCGCTGAAACACATTTCAGCGGACAGTCCGCTCGTGTGTGGGCTTCAGCTGACTTTTTCAGCGGACAGTCTGGCGGACTAAGTCTTTCGGAATTTCCGTAATATTGTCCGCCCAACTTTGGTTTCAGTGGACAGTCCGCTCGTGAGTAGGCAAGTTGGACGGACTAAGTATGGCGCATGCTCAGAAAGGATTTACACGGCCGAAGGTTGCATTGCAGTGTATTGGACGTCGTATTTCTAGTCCCGTCGTACGTGCTGTACACGTCATCGCGCAAGCTTTCAACGGACTGTCTGTTCATCATGTGTGGTCAAGTCCGTTCATTCAAAAGTAGGACGGACTGTCTGTCGGATTGTCTGACGGACTTAGTTGGCCAGACAGTCCGCCCGTGTGTACGCGGCTTTACTTTGCTTCTCCCGGCTACCTGGAGCCGCGCTCAAAATGAGTGGACTTTTCACCGGGTGGGAAAAGTCAGTTCATTTCAAAAGTACGGCAGACTGGCACACACGCGGCTGTACTGTCTGCCGAAATGCGAGTCAGAACAGATTGGAGTGCAAAACTACTTTCTTAGTCCACAGGACTTTTGGGTAAAAAAAGTCCGCAGGAACCTACACACTGGCGGATTGTCTGGCGGACTTGAGTCTGCCGGACTTTTCCACTGAATTGTTTGATCGTGTGTACGCGGCATTAGTGTCAAAGTCAGTAATAAAGAACTTTCTTACTTTGAGTAAAATCCGAAGAATAGCCATTCACAGCTGGATCCTCACCCCAGTTGGATAGTCCTTCTCCCACCAGGCCTAGCAGCCAATAGAGTGCTTAAATCAGGAACAATATGCACAAAAGTATATAAGAAAAAAGGCCTCATCACTCAGATAGAAAGTAAGTTATTAAAGCGTACCATCATCCAAAATTATATGAAATTAAAAATCGAGAAGCCTGGATCCCCTGTCAGGCTTATCGAAAACAAAGGTGAGTTAAAGGACTATTACGGTACAGGTAAAAATATTGATAGCCAATGATTTAAAGATATATATAAAGTTTATTCCAATAATAAAAACAATTGACAATAAACAAAGTGGTACAGGTGGTGACGTATTTCAACTAGTTTCGCTCTGACTGAGCTTCTTCAGGAAATATATACGTCTGTGAAAGACACAAGTATAATAAATAGAACAGAAAAAAACAATAATCATCTAGGATGCATTGTGAAGGATATTAATGGGAACTATTATACAACATAAGATGTGGCTCCTACCCATGACGGAGTACCACCGGAGCGCCCGAGGGCCCCGGGAATGTCTCCCCCGCCGACTGGGGGAGGTATCTAAAAAACGTAAGGGCCGATAACTAGAAAAAATGCATGGTATTAGATTAAGTGGTATTGGGTAAATAGGTGGCTAATTGCAGCCAAATTAGTATAATATTATAATGTTGTGGGTAGTGCATTGAAACCACTTGTACAACCACAAAGTTCTCACAAATAGGTATACTAATGCAAGCGGTATTGTGCCCGTGAAAAAACGTGACTCATACTTAATAAATAAATGAGTGTGGGAAGGGAAGGAAGGAGGAGGGGGAGAAGGGGGAAGGGGGGAGAAGGGAAAAAAGAGAAAAAAAGAGGAGGGAAAGGGAAGGGGGAAGAAGAGAGAAAAGAGGGGGGGAGGGGGAAAAAGGGAGGCCAGAGAAAAAGGGGGGAGGGGGGAGGGAAAAGGGAGGGCAATGAAAAAAGAGGGGGGAAGGGGGAAAGGGGAAAAGGGGGGCATAAAAGCAAGGCAAGGAAAAGAAAAAAAGAGGAGAAAAAAGGGGGGAAAAAGAAAAAGGAGGGCAACACGAGAGAGGGAAAGAAAGGGGAAGGACATAAAAGAAAAGGGGGGAAAAAGAAAAAGATAAAAAAAGGGAGACAAAAAAGGGGGGGGAAAGGAAAGGAAAAGAAAGGGGGGAAGGAAGGATTAAGAAACAGGGAAGAGTTTAGGAGTCAAAGAAAGGGGGGGAAAGGGGGGGGGGAAGGGAGGAGAAAAGTGAGGAAAAATTATGAGATGATGATAAAATGAAATGAAGTGCATATAAGGGGTGCAGACAGACCAAATAAGGTAGTGAGGTTAAAACTAACAGTGACCACACAGTTAGAATGTTAAAATATTAATTGTAAAATGTGAGCAGATAAGAGTTGTCCCCCCATTAAAGAAAGGCAATCTGCATATACAGAGCCCAAAAAGGAAACCATGCAGTGAATAATTAAACATGCATGAAAAAAGTGCATCAGTAAGAACAAAAACCATAAATGCGCAGTGCCGGCTGGCGTGAGAGTAAAATGAAAAGAGTGAATAATAATTTGTGTTAAAGTGGTATTAGTGCTGTTTAACCTACCATACACTTAGTAGAGGTAAAGATAGTTGTCAAAACTTGACCCCGGGGGAGGAAAGCAATTCACAAGTGCCTAAGGCTGATAAAAACTGCCAGCCTTAATGAATGTACTTAAAGGTATTGTAAAGGTATTTTTTTTTCTCTTAAAATAACAAACATGTTATACTTACCTCCACTGTGCAGCTTGTTTTGCACAGAGTGGCCCCGAACCTGGTTTTCTGGGGTCCCTCGGCGGCTGTCTCGGCTTCTTCCCACAGGTGCATCTCACGTTCATGCGAGCTCCCGCGCATGGTGAGAAACACCTGTGGGCGCGCTCCCGTGATACAGCCGGCGGCTATAGCCACTCGCTGTATCACATGGCCCTGCCCCCCAGGCGCGCCGCGTCATTGGATGTGATTGACAGCAGCACGAGCCAATGGCTGCGCTGCCTTCAATCCATCCACTCCAGCCAATCAGCGGCCAGGCTGAGTGGTGAAGAGGAAGTCGGGAGCGAGCGCGGGACTTTCGAGGGGTGAGGTAAGTAAAACGGGGGGGCTGGGGGCTCCGGCACTGTGAGATGTTTTTTCACCTTAATGCATAGAATGCATTAAGGTGAAAAAACATTTACCTTTACAACCCCTTTAATCATGACAGCAGACCTCGGAAAGCATTCATATGTCAAATGGATAGCTATAAGTATTGCAGTAGATAATTGTCTATTGGTAATACCCTGAAATGCAAACATATATAAGCCATCAGTATAAATCTCCTGTTGCCTATATATGGGGTATCCAGTGTATCAACTATGTTAGAATCTATCATAAGGTGCTTACTGTTGCCAGCGCATGAATATGACCTGCCCCCTGGGTGAATCGTCGGCACACTGTCCAAAGACTAATCCGTCCATTAAATACCCCCCAACCCCGCCGCCAGACATGCATCATCGCTGGCGCATAGCGTCACGGGGTCAAGGGTCCCACAGGCGGAGCGTACGGGAACCCAATGCGCATGCGCAAGCATGTAGATAGGGCACAGAACGTGCCCTCACTTGCAGGTATACGATGGTGCCTAGTGCCCTCGGGCACTCCGGTGGTACTCTGTCATGGGTAAGAGCCACATCTTATGTTTTATAATAGTTCCCATTAATATCCTTCACAATGCATCCTAGATGATTATTGGTTTTTTTCTGTTCTATTTATTATACTTGTGTCTTTCACAGACGTATATATTTCCTGAAGAAGCTCAGTCAGAGCGAAACTAGTTGAAATACGTCACCACCTTTACCACTTTGTTTATTGTCAATTGTTTTTATTATTGGAATAAACTTTATATATATCTTTTTGGTTTAAATCATTGGCTATCAATATTTTTACCTGTACCGTAATAGTCCTTTAGCTCACCTTTGTTTTCGATAAGCTTGACAGGGGAACCAGGCTTCTTGATTTTTAATTTCAGAAATCAGGAACAAGTCTCTGCCACAGACTTTGTTATAGAACATGTAAGAATAAGTCTCTGCCACAGACTTTGTTATAGAACACGTGTTAGGAAACTAGAAAAACTTGTTGAACGCTTGTGTGGTACCAGTATCTTACAGCCGGTCTGGCGATACCGCACAAGATTGGATTCACTTAGGTCCTTCAGCTTTTCCAGGCTCTTGCTGAGAAGCCAATTCTTGCATGGCCTTCTCCAGAAGAGCCCTCCCCTGGGTAACGACGAAGTTGCTGGGCCTCTCCACAACCTGAGACAGTACCGAACCACCTCCGAATCCTTTCTTTAGTTTCCTCACCTTGGGCTAGCCAGCCCTGAGATGTAAACTCGGGTTGATCCGCACCCCAGGCCATAGGCGTCCTGAGGGCTGGTCAGGAGGAACAGGACTATGCAGTCAGAACATACTTCTGGACCGGAACCGCGAAACATGTGGCATCCACATCTTAAGTACCCTCTCCCAGAAAGCACAGCAAGAGGGACACTCCCACTGGGCTGGTTCCAAGAGAAAGTAACCTTAAAGTACCCAATGCCCCTTGTGGCTAGGCAGAACATCATGTAGTGTTATCAGACTGACGCTGAGTTTAAAATTTGGAGTAATTAAACCTAAAACAAACTGCAGTTTAGGTGTTACATAAAATTTCAAAAACACATAGTGCGTGCTCTTCAGGAGCCAACACTACATATACATACACATTTGATTATATAATATATAACACATCTGGTTGGGTTATGGAAAGTTAATTCTCCCAAAGTCATAAATCTGTCTTATCAGGACAAGAAGGGTTTGATTTAACACAGTTGGGTGCCATACTATCTCTACACAGGTGTTTTTAATTGGACAAAACCAGTAATAAATCACTTTAATGAACCTATAGGAATTCTGGAAATGAATAAGTTTGTCTGGCTGTAGAACAGGTGTCAGATTTATTGATAGTTACATTGACGTAAATTTTAGCAATCAATCATATCTAGGAGAGATGGCTAAGATAAGACTTGTAAAAGGGTATATAAATGCAAGTTCTACAATTGTTAGACAGACAAGTCAGGTAGGAACTCATAAGACTGAACTCTATGTATGCTGCCCTGTTGCATGGGTCATGGAGGTCCGAACCAGTGGGCAATTATCTGTTCACATAGGTGTCTATCAGGCTCTCTGCTATATATGCAGCCCTATTGCGTGGGTTATAGCAGTGAGAGCCAATAGGCAAATATCTGTCCTGTTGTTGTAACTTGTCTCCTCGTATGAGTCAAAGAAAACCTGCTTCACTGAAGTCCTGCCTGTTTCGATACTTTATTATTCTACTTCAGTTGGTGGCCCGTACAGGGACAGTATAACCTCAACTCCAATCTTGCCTAACTCCATGCTGGTGAGGCACTGAGCTCAAAACAATTTTGCGCAATTTATATCAGGTTAGCAGACACCTATTATTGAAAGTTCTTCATTGTGTTGTGTCATGTTTTGCTAGCGCTAGGAGGGGCAGGTGGTTGTTGTTGGGGTATCACTGTCCACCAGGCAGATCTTTGTGATGGTAGGTTGGGTTTTCTCAACTGTGGGTGGCTTAAAGTGCATTGTACAGGATGATATACCCTGGGTGGAAATTTTTTCAATTTTTTTTCCCGAAGGGTACCCCTGTAGAAGGTTAGTTACTCTCTATATAAACCTAGGTTTTACATGCATATTGGTACCCTGGACTGCAAAAATTAGTCAGGAAGAGGTTTTGGGGATTTAGGACCCCTGGAGAACCTACATTTACATGCATGCTTGTTCCCTGGACTGCAAAAATTAGTCAGGGAGAGGTTTTGGGGATTTAGGACATGTATGTTGATTCCCTGGACTGCAAATTTAAGTCTGGATGAGATTTGGGGATATAAAGACCCCTGAAGAACCTATATTTACATGCATGTTGTTTCCCTTGACTGCAAAATTTTGTCTGGATAAGGTTTTGGGGATTTAAAGTCCCCTGGGGAACCTACGTTTACATCCATGTTGGTTTCCTGGATTGGTAATCAATCTGGAGGAAGCTTTGGGGTTATCAGATCCCTGGAAAGCCTAATTTAAATATTTTTAGGATGAGTACTAATATGTAGTTACTAGTAGAAAAAGGTACCTTTATTTTATATAACATAGAACATAAAAGTTGTGGTGTAAAATAATACTCATGAGTTTAGACATGTCAGGAGAGGTAAGTCCTGACAGGCGAATCAGGTAAAGGTTTTGGAGCTCCATTTGTTAACAAAGTTAAATGGTATGTATGATCTTTGTACTATAGGTGTATATATGTTTATATGTATCTGTTATAACGGTCTGTGTACTGAGTTAAAGCGGGATTCCACCCTAAAGTGGAACCTCCGCTGATCGGAACCCCCCCCCCCCCTCCAGTGTCACAATTGACACCTTTCAGGGGGGAGGGGGGTGGAGATACCTGTCAAAGACAGGTATTTTCACCCACTTCAGGGCATAGACTCCCACGGGAGTCTACGCCATTTCCTGCCCTGCCGCGCTGTCTGCTGGGACACACACGGGTCCCAGTGACAGCGCGGAGATTTCCTATTGCGCGGCGCGGTTCGCGCATGCGCAGTAGGGAACCGGGAAGTGAAGCCGATTCGCTTCACTTCCTGATTCCCTCACCTAGAATGGCGGCGGCAGCAGCCGAGGACCGAGCGGTCGATCGGCCTCGGCTGCCGGCATCGCTGGAACCCGGGACAGGTGAGTGTCCATTTATTAAAAGTCAGCAGCTGTAGTATTTATAGCTGCTGGCTTTTAATATTTTTTTTTTGGCGGAATCCTTCTTTAAGATCAGGTTGAGACATTCCTGATTGCTGTGGCAAGCAGGGCTTGGAAGTTTTTCGTGTTTTGAGACAAGTGTTTTGGTAAGGAGACGTATGCGCATACGGTGCCTATTGGCTTTACTCTGAGCACTGCTGTCCATAAGTAATTACTAACTAACCTGTAAGTTTTAATCATTCTGTGAATATTTGTATATTTATATATAGTCAGGAATTTGTGTTCCTATGTATGCATACTTTGCTAGGTGGAGTGACTCTGTATTGCTATATAGAAAACAGAAGATAATGACATTTTGTTAATGAATGATCACAAATGTAAGTTAATTTCTTTGTAATCTGTGTAGACTGTTAGGGAATATTGTATGTGTGATTAATGGAGAGAGACTGATCATCTCCCAAATGAGGTTAGAATAAGTCTGTAGTGGTTGTAATGACGTTGGTGTGGAAGGACCCTGTGTGTTAGTTCTATGAGTGAATTGTAAGAAGTATGTGATGAGGACAAGGGCCTCTTCCCGACAATCCTGGCCGTTGGTTGTCGGGGTCTGCGGGTGGGGGGCTTATCGGAATCCGGGAGCCCCCTTTAAGAAGGACTGTCCTGGAAGATGCTGCGGCCTGTGACATCACAAGGGGTGGGGTCACCATGTGACATCAACCAGTGACCCCGCCCCTCGCCCCTATATAAGTCGCTACACGCCGCGTCCCTGGCATTGCGGCCGGAGAGAGCGTCGAGTCAACATCTCAAGAAGGAAGAAGCAGAAGAAGAAGAACGGAAGGTGGCGGTGGCGGCAGCAGAAGACTGGGCCACCGCTAGTAAAAGAGCTGGAAGAAGAAGTGGTGGCCCGGCAAGAAAAACCGAAGAGGGGGACAAGCCCCCCGAAGTCGGAAGAAGGGGCGGCAGTGACAGAAGACCGAGCCACCGCTAGTAAAAGAGCTGGAAGAAGAAGCGGTGGCACGGCAAAAAGAACCGAAGAGGGGACAAGACCCCCGAAGTCGGAAGACCCCCGGGCGGCGGCGAGAAGACCCCCCAAGACGGAAGACCACCGGAGCTGTGCAATAAACTATTTTTAACCCTTGTGTGTTGTGTTTTATTTACTTTTTTGACCAGGTGAATGGGTAGGGGTACATGGTACCCCAATACTCATTCACATAGTGTGGGGGGGCTGGTATCTGGGGGCCCCCTTCTTAAAGGGGGCTCCCGGATTCCGATAAGCCCCCCGCCCGCAGACCCTGACAACCAGCAGCCAGGGTTGTTGGGAAAAGGCCCTTGTCCACATCAACATGGGGACAAGGTACTTTGGGGTGGGGGGGCGGCAGGGCGCCCCTTTCCCCCAAAGCACCCACCCCCCCATGTTGAGGGCACGTGGCCTGATACGCTCAGGAGGGGGGGCCGCTCGCTCATCCCCACCCCCTTTCCTGACCGGCCAGGCTGAGTGCTCAGATAGGGGTCTGGTATGGATTTTGGGGAGACCCCCACGCTGTTTTTTCGGCATAGGGGATTCCCCTTAACATTCCTACCGGACCTAAGGGCTTGGTATGCCTCCGAGGGGGAACCCATGCCGTTTTTATTTTTAAATTTGACGTGGAGTTCTCCCTTAGGATTCATACAAAATACAGTGCCTGGTATTGGCGGGAATCCAATTTGGATCCCCGCACCATTGTGAACCCGGCCAGCGATGCTTGCCGTCTATCGGGAAAGGAAAAGAAACATTTTTCCTTTCCCGATGCGAGCCAGCTCGGCGCTGATTCCCATGATGGGGCTCGCAAGGTGTCAATCTCGCCGATAAAAGCGGCGAGATTGACACAATATCGCAGTCACCTACTGTATCTCATTGTTGTATCTGCTCTCTGAGTACTATCTGTTGTAGAACCACAAGTCCCAGCATGGCTTGAATCTGTAGATAAATTCAGTGCTGCTAATGTAATTAATGTTATGCTTAAAAAGATTTTTACAGTTGTAGGTTTTACATGCTAGCCCTTGTACACACGGTCGGATATTCAGATGAACAATGTCCGATAGGACCGTGTTGTCGGATAATACGACCGTGTGTGGTCTCCATCGGACTGTTTCCGTCGAAGGATCTGACGGACCAAGTTTTCCAACTTGTCTATAAAATTTTCCGACAACATGCTCCGATTGGACATACTCCGATCATGTGTAGCCTACTTCGACGGACAAGGTGCCACGCATGCTCACAATCAAATTCGGACACGGAAGCACTCGCTCAGGTAAAACTACCGCTCGTAATCGATATAGCACATTCGTCACGCTGCAATGTTAAAAATTCTTTCATGCAGTGCATTCTCTTGTTCTTTACAATGCTGCAAGAATGAACTTGTTTTGATGCTCATATTCACACACACTTCTCCCGAACGTATTTCTTTAGTCTTTTTACTAATTTCAGCAATACAATATTTTAAATCGTCACATCTACACAATCTTTTCTTGTTGTTTTTTTTTTTTTATTAATTTTGTGGTTGGTTTATTTAATCAAAATCTCCTTTTTTGACAGTTTGCTCATCTTTGCATTTTTTTGGGCGTATTTTGTGTGTCAAATTACCACAACACCATTATTATCTTTTTTGAATTTTGTTTTTCTTTTTTAATCTACAGGAGGTTGTTTGGTGTTGGTGCCCCTTGTTATTCATTTCACTTTGTATTTTTGAAATGTACCAGCCTGCTCACAAATAAACTGTCCTTTTTGAAGTAAAACACATACGCAACTATTTCGTCAAACAAAAAAAACCTTTATTTAGGTGTCAAACAACTAAAAAGAGGGAGGCAGCGCTGGAGAAACTTGTCAATTTGGCGAAGCCTTTGGCCCCCAGGGCAGACATGAACTAATTAGAAAATGCTAAATTGGTGGCCTGAGGAGTACATATCTCAGGGAGAGAAGTCTGGTCCAGAAGTCCTAGAGATCAGGAAGAGCAGATGCCATCTATGTCCCCAGGATGTGGTTCTACAAGAGGCTGCATTTTCTGTCAGACCAGACTGAACCCAGGCCATCATTCTCTCGTCTTCCTTGGGCACTTCCCTCCAGGTATCCTTCCAGGCTGTGGCTCAGCTCCTATAGTTGGGGCAGGAGGAGGAGAAGGAGGGCGATGGTCGACCTCCCGGCTGCCACTTGCCACAGCCTCCCCCGGCTGAGGTCTTCCTGTGTATGAAAATGGGACATAGTTTTAGTTTTTTGCTCATCAATCACACCATTTTGTGCTCATGACTGTTGAAAATTGAATGTTACCAAATAGAACAGACTATCATTCTGAGCCCAGCATTTTTCATTCTTGTCCCAAACATTTTTGGTCACTACTGTCTATTGAGATGTAAACCACTTTGTTAAATCACAACTTACTGATCAATAATAACATCTAGTTAACATCATTAAATGTATGACAAGAAATATGTTCAACAATGCTATACCTGTTTCAAGCTGGGCCCCTCCACATGTTTTTGCCTGGAAGGCCCAGGTTGGACATTGGAAGCCTCAGCTGGGGGTGAAGGAAGCCTTGAAGGAAGATGGTAGAGTGGTGGCCTGGGTTCCCCCCCTGTCTACTAGAACATGCAGCCTCTCGAAGTACACCATCCTGGGGTAATAAATGGCATCTGGATCTCCTGATCTCAGGGACTTCATGTGCTTCTTTCTCTCCCTGAGATATGTACTCTTCATGGCACCAATTTTGGCCATAACATAGGTCATGTCTGCCGTGGGGACCATGATCCGCACCAAAGCAAGAAGTTTCTCCAGCGCTGCCTTCCTCTTTCCTCGGTCATTATAAAATGGGTTGTTCATCTGCCACAGGCAGGGCAGCTCCCTGAACAGTTCAAGGAATAGCCCATAAAATTTACGTTTTGGAAGGGATCCATCTTGTCTGCAAGACACAACACACAAACCCTAAAATACTAATAATGCCATGCTAAACCCTCCTAATCTTGTCCCAACATAGGCCTATATAGAAGCAGTATAGGCTAGTGATGTACCAAGTTAAAAATTGTACCTTAGTTTGCACGATCGGCATGTCAGCTCCTCACTCTGTTCCCAGATCGTACGTACGACACACGCATGTTGCGTTTTATCTACAGTGCGCATGCGTGAAACTCCGCCCGCCCCTGACATTCTTTCTAGACTATTCCCCGCCCCTTCTCTTTTGGTGCATTGGGGAGAGCACATGGCGGAGACACAGCAGGTGCACAATCAGAGTTCCACTAACGAGGAGGAGGGCGAGGAAAGCCCGGAGCCTGAAACGTCCCGATCCTGGAGGAGAAGATTTAAGGCCTCAAATATGTCTTTTGGAGAGATGTTGGAGATGGTGGACATATTGAAGAGGACCGACTATGATGGGAAGAATGGACCTTACCCAAACCCAAATATCAGAAAGGCCAAGATCATGACTAAAGTTGTGAAGCGTCTTCAGAAGAATTTTGGGGTACGACGTTCCAAGGATCAACTGAGAAAACGCTAGTCAGACCTGAAACTGAGGGAGCACAATCAGTACAGAAGGATCAAGCGTGTTCTTCAAAAAAGTAAGTAGTGTGTTCATATGATTATTCTTGCTTGCATACTGCTCCATGTGCTTTGATTTAATGTTGTACAGTTTAAAATGGCCACTTTCATGTTCATGGCTTCAATCGTTCTTAAGAAACATCATTTGTTAGCCCACTCCCAAAACAATGTTTTCACAACTTACACTTCACTACATTTCTTCACACTGTAGGTAAGTATTCCAGCGTTAGAAAGTGTCCAAATAATGTTTTCACCTTTGAATTCGGCCAAAAAACACAATTGTACGACACTTTCAAGCAATGTTTCATATTCATATTTCTGCCCTCTGTGTGCTAAGTATTCTATTTTTTCATTCTCATAGGGGAGAGAAGACTCGGGAAGTCTGAGGACACCAGGGACCCCACACCTCCCAAAGAAGGCGAAATTCCAAATCAGAAGCAGAGGAGGAGGAAGAAGAGATCGTTGAAGTTGGACAAATTGTCACCACAACAGGTGAGTGTCGGAGACCACAGCTTCGGGTAAGCTAATCAATGTATGTTGTAATATTTATAATACATGGTGTTTTTTTGCTTTATTTTTAGGTGATGTGGAAGAAGAATCACATTTTACCAGTGAAAGTGCCCATATTCTGATAATTGCAATCGCGATTTAGAAAATATACAGAAAAACATCAATGATGTTCAAAATAAAATGAAGAACATCATTGATGTTTTGGGGAGAGTCTGAAACACCCCAAACTAGCTAGGGTTTGATTTTTGTGTTTTTAAAAACCAACTTTTGTATTTTACAAAAAGCCAAAATTGGAAGATGCACACAGTGTGTCAACATGCCCTATCTCCCATCATGGGGGATCAATGTACGTGTTTTGTGGAAAGTGGCTGAGATGAAGGGGTTGCATCCCAAAAACATGTACATTGATCCCCCATGATGGCAGATAGCACATGTTGACACACTGTGTGCATCTTCCAATTTTGGCTTTTCCAGGGGTGACACCCCATGTGATGAAGGCAATATCAGCCCAGTTTGTACATACTAATGTCTGATATTGTCTTCACTTTTCAAAGTTGAACTTTGTAATAGACATGTGCATTAGTTTTCGTCCGAATGCATTTTCGTCCGAATTTCAGCTATTTTCGTTTTCGTTTAGACAAACGATAACGAAAGCACAAAATCCGAAAAACAAAAGATCCGACATAAATAAATGCTTTATTTTCGTTTTCATTGTTACAACAGTTCGATATAGAATAGGAGATTCGACATGACTCTGACAATAACGATCTGTCTATAGAACCTGTGGTCGAATGTGCCTAACCTTACCTCTATTAGTCCAAGATTATATAGAGAAAATATCCGACAGAGAAAAAAGATTTGACAGAGAGAAAAGATTCTGCATGTTACTGTCCTAAAAAGTGTTTGGGGACCCGGGTCCTGCCCCAGGGGACATGTATCAATGCAAAAAAAAGTTTTAAAAACGGCCGTTTTTTCGGGAGCAGTTATTTTAATAATGATTGAAGTGAAACAATAAAAGTGTAATATTCCTTTAAATTTCGTAGGGGGGGGGGGGGGTGTGTCTATAGTATGCCTGTGAAGGGGCGCATGTTTCCCGTGCTTAGAACTGTCCCTGCACAAAGTGTCATTTATGCAGGAAAAAAAGTCCTTTAAAATCACTCGCAGCTATTATGAATTGTCGGCTCCATAATACAGAGAACACTCATTGAAAGTCATTGATAAAAAAATAAATAAATAAATAAAAAAAAAAGAGTGGGGGTCCCCCAAATTCAATTACCAGGCCCTTCAGGTCTGGTATGGATATTAAGGGGAACCCTGCCTCAAATTTAAGAAAAAATTTGACGTGGGGTTCCCCCTAAATATCCATAACCAGACCCTTCAGGTCTGGTATGGATATTAAGGGGAACCCCGCGTCAAATTTAAAAAAAAATTGACGTGGGGTTCCCCCTAAAAATCCATACCAGACCCTTTATCCGAGCACGCAACCTGGCAGGCCGCAGGAAAAGAGGGAGGGACGAGAGAGCGGCCCCCCCTCCCTCCTGAACCGTACCAGGCCACATGCCCTCAACATTGGGAGGATGCTTTGGGGGTCTGTGACCCCTCAAAGCACCTTGTCCCCATGTTGATGAGGACAAGGGCCTCATCCCCACAACCCTGGCCGGTGGTTGTGGAGGTCTGCGGGCGGGGGGCTTATCAGAATCTGGAAGCCCCCTTTAACAAGGGGACCCCCAGATCCCGCCCCCTCCCCTCTGTTTGAAATGGTAAGGGGGTACAAAAGTACCCCTACCATTTCACAAAGAAAGTGTAAAAAATGGTTAAATAAAACAAACACACTTTTGAAAAATTCCTTTATTAAAAATAAAAAAATAAAAAAAAGATTCCAGCGGTGGTAATCCACTCTTGCTATCCAGCGACGGACGGTCATCTCTCCAGCGATGTCTCATCTCATCCAGCGCAGCGATCCATCCTTCTTCTGTCTCCGTGGAGGAGACACTGCAGGCATTCCGGCGGCTGACGTTTCTTATATACGGAGGGCGGGGCCACCCGTCGCCTGACCCCGCCCCCCTCTGACGCAAGGGGAAACCCGGGGTTCCCCGTGACGTATGGGTGACCCCGCACCCCTCTGATGTAACACAGGCAGGTTTCCGTTACATCAGAGGGGGGCGGGGTCACCCATACGTCACGGGGAACCCCGGGTTTCCCCTTGCGTCAGAGGGGGGCGGGGTCAGGCGACGGTGGCCCCGCCCTCCGTATATAAGAAACGTCAGCCGCCGGAATGCCTGCAGTGTCTCCTCCACGGAGACAGAAGAAGGATGGATCGCTGCGCTGGATGAGATGAGACATCGCTGGAGAGATGATCGTCCGTCGCTGGATAGCAAGAGTGGATTACCGCCGCTGGAATCTTTTTTTTATTTTTTTATTTTTAATAAAGGAATTTTTCAAAAGTGTGTTTGTTTTATTTAACAATTTTTTACACTTTCTTTGTGAAATGGTAGGGGTACTTTTGTACCCCCTTACCATTTCAAACAGGGGGGGGGGCCGGGATCTGGGGGTCCCCTTGTTAAAGGGGGCTTCCAGATTCTGATAAGCCCCCCGCCCGCAGACCTCCACAACCACCGGCCAGGGTTGTGGGGATGAGGCCCTTGTCCTCATCAACATGGGGACAAGGTGCTTTGAGGGGTCACAGACCCCCAAAGCATCCTCCCAATGTTGAGGGCATGTGGCCTGGTACGGTTCAGGAGGGAGGGGGGGCCGCTCTCTCGTCCCCCCCTCTTTTCCTGCGGCCTGCCAGGTTGCGTGCTCGGATAAAGGGTCTGGTATAGATTTTTAGGGGGAACCCCACGTCAATTTTTTTTTAAATTTGACGCGGGGTTCCCCTTAATATCCATACCAGACCTGAAGGGTCTGGTTATGGATATTTAGGGGGAACCCCACGTCAAATTTTTTCTTAAATTTGAGGCAGGGTTCCCCTTAATATCCATACCAGACCTGAAGGGCCTGGTAATTGAATTTGGGGGACCCCCACGCTTTTTTTTTTATTTATTTTTTTATTTTTTTATCAATGACTTTCAATGAGTGTTCTCTGTATTATGGGAGCCGACAATTCATAATAGCTGCGAGTGATTTTAAAGGACTTTTTTTCCTGCATAAATGACACTTTGTGCAGGGACAGTTCTAAGCACGGGAAACATGCGCCCCTTCACAGGCATACTTTAGACAACCCCCCCCCCCCCCTACGAAATTTAAAGGAATATTACACTTTTATTGTTTCACTTTAATCATTATTAAAATAACTGCTCCCGAAAAAACGGCCGTTTTTTTGCATTGATACATGTCCCCTGGGGCAGGACCCGGGTCCCCAAACACTTTTTAGGACAGTAACTTGCAAATTAGCCTTTAAAATTAGCACTTTAGATTTTGAACGTTGGAGTCCCATAGACGTTAATAGGGTTCTAAAGTATGCTATATACTAGCTCCGTCGAATCTTCTTTATACATTCGACAGACACCATAAGCCTTCAAAGACAGATTCGACCGTAATTCATGTGGATTTTCGGACGAATGCAATTTTTGAACGAAAAACGAAATAAATGAAAACGAATTTCGGGAGTAACTAAATAAATTAAGTTTTCGGACGAAAACGAAATTCCGAAACAAAATATTTTACTCTGCACATGTCTACTTTGTAAGTTCCTGTGTTCTGTATGTTACGCTTTGATACATGCCTGTTTCCACAAAAACGCCAAGTTAGCCAAAACTTACCTAAAATAATGTTTTTGATACACCCAATATGTTGGTTTGTTGCAAAACCCTTTTCTAAAAGCACATGTGAATGTGCTTTGATTAAAAAGTTAAATTATCAACAATGTGTGGCTTCCTTTTTCAATGCGCAAAAGCAGTATTTGGAGTAAAATTTTTGTTTTCGGTGACAATGGGTGTTATTTACTAAAGGCAACTCCACTTTGCACTCCAAGTGCAGTTTCATGTGCACTTTTGCGGTGCACTTTTGCGGTGCACTTGTAGTGCATAGTGGATGTGCCTTTAGTAAATAACACCCACAGTGATGTGTAAATTTTCACAATCACGCCATTTTCCTGACCCCACATATTTCTGCCATGGTGCTGAAAATTAGCAATATTTTTGTCCGTAATGCACTACATACATTAGTAACAAAAACAAGGTGTGTGTGTAGCAGACCCACAACATAATAAGATTATCTGAAGAAGAGACTGTCCCCTCATCTCGCTCAGAACTTGGGTTTGCACTGTTGTAGAAAAAGGCCCAACAAAAAAAAAGCAAAAAAAACCTATGAGACAGCTAAAACCAAGCCAAGCAGTAAATGAAAACAAAGATTCTTGTAGTTTCAAAGAAAAATGTATTACAAAAATGCCTCTCAGACATTGTCTGGTATATCAATGGCCCCCCTACCCAAAAAGTACTCCATGTATTGGGTTCTGACCTTGCGGGCGCTTTTGGGGGGCAAGCCAGGACGAGCAGCTTTAAGGGCTGTGAGGTTGTCATTTTCAGGCAAGTCTGCATCTGGGCCAACTGAGACCACATAGTTTGAGGAATGTCTTTTCAAGAAATTGTGCAGAACACAGCAGGCAAGCACAATGTGATTGAGTTTATATTCGGCCATGTGGATTGGCATCAAAAATAAGCCTAACCAACTGGAAATTAAACATCTTCTGATCTGGGGTGAGGGTCCTCATCGGGAAAGGCTGCATCAGATGGTTTGCCAGGGCAAACGCCTCATCCGCAACGGATACAAACGGGTGTCTTTCTACATTCTCCTCTGGGGGTGGCAAGCCCAGACTGCCACTCTGGAGATGCCAGTAGAATTCCGTCCATGAGAACACACCACCATCCGACATCCGGCCATTTTGCCCCACGTCCACATACAGGAAGTCATAGGTCGCTGACACCACCGCCAACATCACGATACTATTAAACCCCTTGTAATTATAATAGTAGTACCCCGAGTTGGGGGGTGGGACGATGCGGACGTGTTTCCCATCAATTGCACCTCCACAATTGGGAAAGTCCCAATGACTGGCAAAGTGGGAGGCCACAGTCTGCCATTCCTGTGGCGTGGAAGGAAACTGTGGAGTGAAACAAGACAAAAAATTAGTAATTTGGCACATCAACATTGCAAGCAGATTAGACACCAACATTTTGTACCAAGGTCAGTATAACATTTTGGGAAATGAGTATTTAAAGCCTAAAGTATAAGGTCCCCTTATTAGAGTCATCACCCCCCATCCTCCCCATCTGATGGGCCCTTGCAAAAAATGAGGGGGGGGGGATGTTTTGGACAGGTAACCCTCTCCACTTGATTGATAGCTGAATGCATAAATAATGTATGATACTTTGGGCGGCCCCTCCTTACTTACACTATTGGCAGCCCACCGGACAGGTAAGAAGTGTCATAATACCAAAATTAAAAAAAAATGGAAGCACATTTTGATATTCTGCTATTACCTATCAAGATAATAATAGGAGAAAAAAATATAGCATTTGAAAGTATTGAGGCAGGCCCTTGCACTACATGCTTTGATGAATTCATCCATAAATATGACCAGAAAAAGGTAGGTAGAGTGTGTATTGGGTTTGGTAAAGTCAGCAGATAGAGGATTGCTATCAGCTGACCTAGCAGTTGGGGAGAGGGGGGTTCCTAATGAGTTTGGCCCAACCCCCCCAAAAAAATTTCACTCTGCATGAATTGAAGCACACACATAACATTTGTAGACATTTTAGGGGGTGTTTATGGGAAAGCCCAGATATGGAGCTGACAAAAGACATTGGTAAGTGACTAGACTATAGTTTTAGGGGCCCAGAAGAGCATGGTGGGGAAGTTAGTGAAGGCAAATATGCATGAAGGACAAAAAAGGAACTTGAAAAGCTTCCAGCATGCATGAGGGCAAAGGGGCAGAGCATATAAATGAGAGCATATTGCAATGATGGTAATTAGGGAATGAGTAAAGAAATCCGAGACATTAGCAATCATTAAATACATAGAATGTGATGTTAAAGGATAAAACTTACCCTAATATAGTCCTTCCGCAGGACCTTAATGATGGCAGAACAGGTCTCTGGAATAATTATCCCCAGAGCCTGGGGGGGAGATGCCTGTGGAGAACTTGAGGCCCTGAAGGCTTCTCCCTGGCGCCAAGTAGCGCAACGTGGCGATGAGCCTCTTCTCCGGAGTGATGGCTTGCCGCATGCAGGTATCCTGCCTGGTGACATAAGGGGACAGCAAAGCCAGCAGATGGTGAGAAACGGGGTCCGTCATCCGGCGATAATTCTAAATTATCTATCTATTTATTTATTTATTTCATTTTTCGTTCAAAAATTGCATTCGTCCAAAAATCCACATGAATTACGGTCGAATCTGTCTTTGAAGGCTTATGGTGTCTGTCAAATGTATAAAGAAGATTCGACGGAGCTAGTATATAGCATACTTCGTGTGAGCTTTAGAACCATATTACAGTCTATGGGACTCCAACGTTCAAAATCTAAAGTGCTCATTTTAAAGGCTAACATGCAAGTTACTATCCTAAAAAGTGTTTGGGGACCTGGGTCCTGCCCCAGGGGACATGTATCAATGCAAAAAAAAGTTTTAAAAACTGCATTTTTTTCGGGAGCAGTGATTTTAATAATGATTAAAGTGAAACTATAAAAGTGTAATATTCCTTTAAATTTCATAGCTGGGGGGTGTGTATAGTATGCCTGTGAAAGGGGCTCATGTTTCTGGTGCTTAGAACCGTCCCTGCACAAAGTGTCATTTATGCAGGAAAAAAAGTCCTTTAAAATCACTCGCAGCTATTATGAATTGTCGGCTCCGTAATACAGAGAACACTCATTGAAAGTCATTGATAAAATAAATAAATAAATAAAAAGCGTGGGGGTCCCCCAAATTCCATTACCAGGCCCTTCAGGTCTAGTATGGATATTAAGGGGAACCCTGCTCAAATAAAAAAAAAATTGATGTGGGGTTCCCCCTAAATATCCATACCAGACCCTTCAGGTGTGGTATGGATATTAAGGGGAACCCCGCGTCAAAAAAAAAAATTGACGTGGGATTCCCCCCTAAAAATCCATACCAGACCCTTTATCCAAGCACGCAACGTGGCAGGCCGCAGGAAAAGGGGGGGGACGAGAGAGCGGCCCCCCCTCCCTCCTTAACCGTACCAGGCCACATGCCCTCAACATTGGGAGGATGCTTTGGGTGTCTGTGACCCCTCAAAGCACCTTGTCCCCATGTTGATGTGGAGAAGGGCCTCATCCCCACAACCCTGGCCGGTGGTTGTGGGGGTCTGCGGGCGGGGGGCTTATCAGAATCTGGAAGCCCCCTTGAACAAGGGGACCCCCAGATCCCAGCCCCCCCTGTTTGAAATGGAGGGGGTACAAAAGTACCCCTACCATTTCACAAAGAAAGTGTAAAAAAAATTGTTAAATAAGACAAACACACTTTTGAAAAATTCCTTTATTAAAAATAAAAAGATTCTAGCGGTGGTAATCCACTCTTGCTATCCAGCGACGGATGATATCTCTCCAGTGATGGTTGATCTGATCCAGCACAGCGAATCCATCCATCTTCTGTCTCCACGGAGGAGACACTGCGTCACCTGACTCCGCCCCCCTCTGACGCAAGGGGAAACCCGGGGTTCCCTGTGACGTATGGGTGACCCCGCCCCCCTCTGATGTAACACAGGCAGGTTTCCGTTACATCAGAGGGGGCGGGGTCACCCCTACGTCACGGGTAAGCCCGGGTTTCCCTTTGCGTCAGAGGGGGGCGGGGTCAAGTGACGGGTGGCCCCGCCCAGTATAAGTGTCACTGGTGACGCTGGTTAGCCAGTTAGTTATTTAGGTTCCCCGTCAGGTTTTTATATAGCGTCAGGGACCCCCATATACTACCTAATAAAAATTTGAACCCCCTGATTGCCCCTAGTTAACCCTTTCACCACTGATCACCGTATAAGTGTTACGGGTGACTTTGGTTAGTTTGCTTTTTATAGCATCGGGGCACCCACCATTTATTACCCAATAAAGGTTTAACCCTCTGATCACCCGGCGGGTGATATCAATTAGGTTTTAGGGTCAGGGTCTGCGTCGCCCCAGGCAGCGCTAGGTTAGTGCCAGTACCGCTAACACCCACACGCAAAGCATAAACCTCCTGTAGTGGTATAGAATCTGAACAGATCAATATCTGATCTGATCAGATCTATACTAGCGTCCCCAGCAGTTCAGGGTTCCAAAAAAAACGCATTTTTAGCGGGATGAGCCCAGATACCTGCTGGCACCTGCGTTTTGCCCCTCTGCCCAGCCCACCCAAGTGCAGTATCGATCGATCACTGTCACTTACAAAACACTAAACACATAACTGCAGCGATCGCAGAGTCAGGCCTGATCCCTGCGATCGCTAACAGTTTTTTTGGTAGCATTTTATATTTAAATCCGGAAGGCAGTGCTTGGTTTTCGGGGTCCCGTACGCGGCTAGGCTCCCAAAAAGTCCCACACATGTGGTATCCCTGTACTCAGGAGAAGCAGCAGAATGTATTTTGGGTGTCATTTCACATATGCCCATAGCATGTGTGAGCAATATATCATTTAGTGACAACTTTGTGCAAAAAAAAAAAAGTTTGTAATATTCCCGCAACTTGTGGCAAAATATAAAATATTCCATGGACTCAACATGCCTCTCAGTAAATAGCTTGGGGTGTCTACTTTCCAAAATGGGGTCATTTTGGGGGGTTTTGTGCTATTTTGGCATTTTATGGCCTTCGAAACTGTGATAGGTAGTGAGGAGTGAAATCAAAAATTTGCACCCTTAGAAATCCTGAAGGTGGTGATTGGTTTTCGGGGTGCCGTGCGCGACTAGACTCCCAAAAAGTCCCACACATGTGGTATCCCCATACTCGGGAGAAGTAGCGGAATATATTTTGGGGTGCAATTCCACATATAACCATGGCATGTGTGAGCAATATATCATTTAGTGACAACTTTTTGTAAAATTTTTTATTTTATTTTTGTCATTATTCAATCCCTTAGGACAAAAAAAATAAATATTCAATGGGCTCAACATACCCATCAGCAATTTCCTTGGGGTGTCTACTTTCCAAAATGGGGTCATTTGGGGGGGGTTTGTACTGCCCTGCCATTTTAGCACCTCAAGAAATGAGATAGGCAGTCATAAATTAAAAGCTGTGTAAATTCCAGAAAATGTACTCTAGTTTGTAGACGCTATAACTTTTGCGCAAACCAAAAAATATACGCTTATTGACATTTTTTTTACTAAAGACATGTGGCTGAATAAATTTTGCCCTCAATGTATGACTAAAATTTAGTTTATTTGATTTTTCTTATAACAAAAATAACAAAATATCTTTTTTTTTCAAAATTTTCGCTCTTTTTCCATTTATATCGCAAAAAATAAAAATCGCAGAGGCAATCAAATACCATCAAAAGAAAGCTCTATTTGTGGGAAGAAAAGGACGCAAATTTTGTTTGGGTTCAATATTGCATGACCGCGCAATTACCAGTTAAAGCAGCGCAGTGCGAAATTGGAAAAAGACCTCTGGTCCTTAAGGTGTTTATTGGTCCGGGGCTGTAGTGGTTAATAAAGGAATTTTTCAAAAGTGTGTTTGTCTTATTTAACAATTTTTTACACTTTCTTTGTGAAATGGTAGGGGTACTTTTGTACCCCCTTACCATTTCAAACAGGGGGGGCAGGATCTGGGGGTCCCCTTGTTAAAGGGGGCTTCCAGATTCTGATAAGCCCCCTGCCCGCAGACCCCCACAACTACCGGCCAGGGTTGTGGGGATGAGGCCCTTCTCCACATCAACATGGGGACAAGGTGCTTTGAGGGGTCACAGCCCCTAAAGCATCCTCCCAATGTTGAGGGCATGTGGCCTGGTACGGTTAAGGAGGGAGGGGGGGCCGCTCTCTCGTCCTCCCCTCTTTTCCTTCAGCCTGCCAGGTTGCGTGCTCGTATAAAGGGTCTGGTATGGATTTTTAGGGGGGCCCCCACGTAAAAAATTTAAAAAATTTGATGCGGGGTTCCCCTTAATATCCATACCAGACCTGAAGGACCTGGTAATTGAATTTGGGGGACCCCCACGCTTTTTTATTTATTTATTTATTTTATCAATGACTTTCAATGAGTGTTCTCTGTATTACGGAGCCGACAATTCATAATAGCTGCGAGTGATTTTAAAGGACTTTTTTTCCTGCATAAATGACACTTTGTGCAGGGACAGTTCTAAGCACCAGAAACATGCGCCCCTTTACAGGCATACTATAGACACCCCCCAGCTACGAAATTTAAAGGAATATTACACTTTTATTGTTTCACTTTAATCATTATTAAAATCACTGCTTCTGAAAAAACAGCCGTTTTTAAAACTTTTTTTTGCATTGATACATGTCCCCTGGGGCAGGACCCAGGTCCCCAAACACTTTTTAGAACAGTAACTTGCAGAATCTTTTCTCTCTGTCAAATCTTTTTTTCTCTGTCGAATATTTTCTCTATATAATCTTGGACTAATAGAGGTAAGGTTAGGCACATTCGACCACAGGTTCTATAGGCACAGATTGTTATTGTCAGAGTCACGTCGAATCTTCTATTCTATATCGAACTGTTGTAACAAGGAAAACTAAAATAAAGCATTTATTTATGTCGGATCTTTTGTTTTTCGGATTCTGTGCTTTCGTTATCGTTTATCAAAACGAAAACGAAAATAGCTGAAATTCGGACGAAAATGCATTCGGACGAAAACGAATGCACATGTCTAGTATGTAGAAAATTACCGTTGATTTGCTTGTTATATATGTCATAAGTATTATTATTGTGAACACCTTAAAGTTGAACTTTGGTCAGAAAATTAAGTCCTGCTTGGTCACTTGAGGCTGACCCCTTTTGCAGGTATAGCTATGAAACACAGTAAAAAAATAAGTAATAAAAAATAGGATTTTTATATACAGCTTACCTGTAGAATCCTTTTCTTGAGAGTACATCATGGGACACAGGAGCTTCATTACATAGTGGGTTATATAGGCACCTCTGGTGATTGGACACTGGTTAACCCCAATTAAGGAGAATTCCTCCCCTATATAACCCCTCCCATATGGGAGGCACCTCAGTTTTGTAGCAAAGCAATAGGAAACCACGTAAAACCCAAGAGGGGTGGGAGCCCTGTGTCCCGTGATGTACTCTCAAGAAAAGCATTCTACAGGTAAGCTGTATATAAAAATCCTATTTTCTTGATCATACATCACGGGACACAGGAGCTCATTACATAGTGGGATGTCCCAAAGCAATGCTCAGATTGTGGGGAGGGAGACACAGATCATAATTATAGACCGCCATAGGCCGGAGGACCTAAACTGCAGCCTGCAGTACACTACGCCCAAAGGCGATATCCTCTTGCCCTCTGACATCCACCTGATAGAATCTGGTGAATGTGTGGACTGATGATCAAGTTGCAACCTTACAGATCTGAGCCAGGGAGGCCTGGTGATGCACTGCCCAAGAAGCACTTACAGCCCTAGTAGAGTGCGCTTTCACTTGAAAAGGAGGGATTTTCCCTTTAACACTATAGGCCTGAGAAATAATCTGTCCAATCCACCTTGAGAGAGTGGATTTTGATGCCACCTGGCCCTTCCTAGGGCCTTCCGCCAAAATAAATAAGCAATACGTTTTCCTTATCTGAGCCGTTGCTTGAAGATAGATACTGATTGCCCTAACCACATCCAAAGTGTGCAAAGATTCTTCTTCTGCGGACTGTGGGTCCGGAAAAAAGGATGGTAGGATTACATCTTGATTCAAATGGAATCCCGAAACCACCTTAGGTAGAAAGGACCTGTTGGCGCGCATGACCACCCGGTCCTTATGAACAATTAGATACGGCTCTTTGCTGGAGAGAGCTGCTAGTTCTGACACTCTTCTAGCCGTGGAAATGGCTACCAAGAAAACCAATTTTTTGGTCAAAAGAACTAATGAAGCCAGATGCAAAGGTTCAAAAGGTTGCCCCTGCAAAGCCGAGAGAACCAAATTCAGATCCCATGGGCATAACGGAGGTTTGACTGGCGGCCTTATCCACATAGCCCCCTGGATGAAAGCCCGCACCAGGGAATGCGATGCAAGTGGCTTCTGAAAAAACACTGACAAGGCCATAATTTGCACGTTGATAGTGCTTACGGCCAAATTAATTTCTAGGCCTGACTGGAGAAAGGCCAAGATCCTGCTAATGACATACTTTCTAGGATGCCATTCCCTGAGTTCACACCAGGAAACATATGCCCTCCAGATTTTGTAGTAAATAAGCCTGGAGGCCGGCTTTCTGGCATTAACCAGAGTAGAAAGGATTGGCCCCAAAAGCCCACGGTCTCTCAGAATGTGGGTCTCAGCAGCCAAACCGTCAAATTCAGACTGTGTAAAGCAGGATGGTAAATTGGACCCTGTGAGAGCAGATCTGGCCAGAGAGGGAGGATCCATGGCCTGCCTAGTGCCAACTCATGATCTCTGCGTACCACGGTCACCTAGGCCAAGCCGGGGCTACCAAAAGAACCGATTTTGTCTCCCTCTTGACTCTTCCCAGGAACCGCGGCAGAAGCGGGCACGGGGGGAAGGCATAAATCAGATTGTACTGATCCCAGGGAACTGTCAGATCATCTGACCCCTGAGCAAGTGTATCTCTTGTTCTTGACACAAATTTGTCCAGTTTTCTGTTGAACCTGGACGCAAACAGATCTACGTCTGGAGTACCCCACCTGCGACATATGTCCAAAAACACGTTGGGGTGCAGAGCCCATTCTCCTGGGCACAACTGCTGGCGGCTCAGAAAATCCGCCTGCCAATTTTCCACTCCTGGAATGAAGACTGCAGAAAGGCATGGAACATGCTTTTCTGCCCAGACAAGTATGCGATTCACCTCTTTTTGCACAACCAGACTCCTGGTACCGCCCTGGTGATTCATATAGGCCACTGCTGTGGAATTGTCGGACTGAACCCGAACAGGGAGACCCCTTAGTCTGGAAGACCACTTTATGAGAGCCATATAAACTGCCCGGATCTCCAAGACATTTATGGGCAATAGCTTCTCGATCGCAGACCATTTCCCCTGAGAGCACGTCTCCTCTAACACTGATCCCCAGCCTGTCAGGCTGGCATCTGTTGTAATAACCTTCCATGGAAGAGGAAGAAAGGTTTTGCCTTTCAGAAAATTCTCGGTTTGTAACCACCAGACGAGACTTTTGCATGTCCCTGGGGATAGACGCATAGGAAGATCCAGGGGTTGGGGCTTCCTGTTCCAAGCCGCAAGGATGCATCTTTGCAGAGGCCTTGAGTGGAACTGGGCAAATGGAACGGCCTCAAAGGAAGCGACCATTTTCCCTAACAGTCTCATGCACAACCGAATGGGGTAAGATCTCCTGCCCAGAATTAGGCGCACCAGATCCCCGATGGCCAAGGCTTTTGGCCTTGGAAGAAACACCTTGCCCTGAGCGGTGTCGATAAACATATCCAGGTATTCCAACCTGGTAGCAGGCTGTAGGGATGACTTTTCTAGGTTTATAATCCAACCTAGGCGTTCCAGGTGTTCTAGTGTTCTGGAAACACGGTGGTTCAGGAACGCTACTGTTTTCTCCATGAGAAGCAAGCCGTCTAGATAGGCCACAAATTGAAAATGGTGCTGCTCTACCGCAAACCTTAGATACTTTTGGTGTGCAGGAAAAATTGGCACATGGAGATATGCATCCTTGATGTCTATTGATGCCATAAACTCTCCCCCTTGCAGGGAGGAGACCACAGTGCGAATTGACTGCATTCGGAAGGACCGGATGCCTAAAAACCGGTTCAGATCCTTCAGATCCAGGATAGGTCTGACACTTCCATTTGGCTTTGGAACGGTGAAGAGATTCGAGTAAAACCCTGAACCCTGTTCTTTTGGGTCCACTTCTACTATCACCCCTTGGGATAGTAAGTGATCTAAGGCCAGAAATAGCGTTTTTTGCTTTATTGGATCCCTGGGGATCCTTGACCTTAGAAAGCGAGAAGGTGGAATCTCCTGAAACTCTAGCTTGTAGCCCAGAGATACCGAATAGATCACCCACTTGTCCCGGATCTCTTCCCGCCAGGCTTCCGCAAACTGCCGAAGCCTTGCCCCCACTCGGCTGAGCGGGGGTGCCCCTTTACAAGGAAGCTTTTGGGCTCTGCTTGGCGGGCTTTCGCCCCCAAGTCTTTTTCTGCCCCTGGGCCCGGCCCTGAGCCTTTCCTGTAGAGGAGGGTTGAGAAGGCCGTCGCCACTGCTTAGAGCTTGATGCTCTGGGAGAGAGAGAACGCCTAAATGATGGATGTTTGCTCTTTTTGACTGGAAGGAGAGTAGATTTACCCCCTGAAATTTTTTGGACGAATTTGTCTAATTCTTGTCCAAACAGACGTTCCCCTTTAAACGGGAACCCAATCAAATGCTTCTTGCATGATAGCTCAGCTGCCCAATTCTTTAGCCATAGGGCCCTTTGCATGTGTACCAACAGGAGAGACAAACGAGATGCTTGTGGGACAGAATCCAAAATCGCATTAATCATGAAACACACAATTTGAGGTATTTCTGCATAATTCTCCACTTCCTCACTGGGAAGGAGGCCAAGCATCTGCTTAACCTGTTCCTTGAGGAACTGACACAACCGCACGGCTGCGACTGTAGGTTGCACTACAGCGCCAGTCATGGAAAAGGAGGCTTTTAATAATGTTTCCAACCTCTTATCAGTTGGATCTTTAAATACCTGAGCATTATCCAACAGACAGGTCAGGTTTTTATTCACACAAGAAACATCCGCATCGACAGATGGAACCCCCCATTTCTTGGTGAAACTTTCCTCCAGAGGATAATGCATAGAAAACCTTTTAGGAGGAGCAAACAGTTTACCGGGATGTCCCCAATCCTCATAGATCAATTTATCCATTAAGGGATGAATTGGAAAGGAAAAAGCAGTATGTGGGACTTTCCTGACTCCTAGGGAAGAAACAGATGACGTAGTGACTTCAGCAGCAGGCATTCTGAATGTGGTATGCACCAATTCAGTATAATACTGCACCTGTTTTCTGAGCGCCTGGGAGGAGGGGACTCTCTCCTCTTCCTCTGATTCCTCCGACTGCTCAAGATCCCTGTCCCAAGATAAGGATCTCTCCTCATTGTCAGAAGAATCATCTGAAAGAGGAATCTCAGCAGAGGGAGGGGATCTACCCCTTTTCCTGCTATCTTTCAGGGAAGCAGAAATAAAATTCACGATTCTCCCTTCAAAACCCTCCAATGTAGCCCTAAGGGAGTCCTCAGTGACGTATACCGGGGCTGAGACATTAGGAGAGGCTGAAAAACCTGACAGGGGCACTGACTCATCCTGTGAGGCTGGCTCCAGTCTTGCAGGGGGGGGTGGTAACTTACAGGCATTTTTAGAACCCTTGGACCTAGGCGGTGATTTACCAGTGCCCTTGTTACCTCCCCCTGAGACCCTCTTACGAGGAGACATAGTCCTAAGCTACAAAGCAGAGGTACTAGTATAAAGTGCAATCACTGTTGTGTTTAAAGTCTCACAATAAATATATATGCTTAATACTGCACAACCTGATGCTGAGTAGGTGTCTTAGGTTGGCATGGATCCAATCCGCTGGGATGCTTACTGCCCACAGCTCCTGTGTCTCACACTTACAGCCCCCTGATGCTGTGGGCTTTTAAAAACTGGCGCCTGGCGCCTGCGCAGTACAGCGCTGTGCACACCAACGTGCACGGCTCACAACCACACTCCCCCCTCCTCCATTAGCCCGGGAGCGTGCTCGACGCGCGTGCACGAGGACCGCCGGAATCCAGGGGGGAAGGAATCTCCATCAGAGCTGTGTGGGACCCCCAGACTACGTGGGACCCCTGTATTACATTATTGTGGCAGGGACTGCAGTGGAGACGTGAGACCTCTGAAGAACCAGGCTTCACTGAGCGTGTTTACTGAAAGGCATGTAAGTATACATCAGGCTGCTCTTACTCCCTCTAGTGGTGGAAACCAGGTAAGACATACTACTACTCAAATGAAGAAATCCATAATATAATTATATATAGGATTAACTTCCCTTACCTGTCCTCGCCGCAGGAATTGCTGAAACAGACAGATTCCAGCCTTCACCCATCACGGCGGGCAGAGTGTGCCAACCTTCAGGTTTTTTTGGGGTTCTTTCTCAGAAGAACCTCCTACCTGGACCTTGTAAAAGACTCTGCCAGAAACTTTCGTGCCACTATGTAAACAGTACACCAAGTCTGCTTTTCCCAGAGCCCAGTCTTCCAATAGGAGAGGACTTACAGGCCATACCTCGTTTCTTCGGATGACCAGGCCCGGGTACCATACCATCTTGGGAGTCAAATATCAGCCCGAGATATGGATCCGGTTTGTTGTAGCCCTTAGGCCCCCGCAGGGACCTGCGCAGAGCTTTCTTCATAGCACATGTTTTACGTGACCAACCACCATAGACACTGGCGAAAAAACTGAGGTGCCTCCCATATGGGAGGGGTTATATAGGGGAGGAATTCTCCTTAATTGGGGTTAACCAGTGTCCAATCACCAGAGGTGCCTATATAACCCACTATGTAATGAGCTCCTGTGTCCCGTGATGTATGATCAAGAAAGAAAAATACTTGTTGCTCTATGAAAATGAACATATATGGATAGCTGGTAACACAATATTGTTGGGTGCAATAACAAAGATATGGGAAAAAAGGTGTAGCTCTTGAAAAATGGTGATCAATAAACACAAAATTCATATGAAGCAAATTGTTGAGGAGATGATCTAATATTCGCAAAATAGTCCATCTGAAGAATTCAATAAGATAGGAAAAGGAGACCGTCACCAACACACGATATAGCTGACTCTTACCATCAGTACATAGGACATATGCAATATGCAAAACACTGTATGGTCAGATCCACAGTTCCTCCTATTCCTCAAAATGATCCACTAATGCAACAAGAGATCTTTCATCCAAATGACCCACCATATATTAAGCAACTAGATCTTAGCACAACCTTGGTTTAGGAGGTATGCTCCAAAGAAATGGCATGGTGGTCACATGTATGAGAAACAAAAGAGGCACTCTCATTACGCAGACATCCAAAAAAAGGGGTAATTTAACTTTGTATAAAAACTCACATGTAATAAATGCAGTACAAACATAAAGGAAAGTGTCCAGCACTTCCTACCAGCAAGATGAAGGCAACTCCTCTGTCCACACCTGTTACGTCACTTGTCTCTTAATCAACCCGATGTTTCATCTCAAATGTGCATCTTCAGGGGCGTGGTCATGATGTGTGACACTATTGTTTATATAAGGATAGACGTAAGTGAATTGCCGGAAATTAGATGCAATCCCCAGGGCGGAAGTTGTTACAGTAGGTGACCGCGATATTGTGTCAATCTTACCGCTTTTATCGGCAAGATTGACACCCTGCGAGCACCGTCGTGGGAGCCAGCGCCGAGACGGCTCGCATCGGGAAAGGAAAAATGTTTATTTTCCTTTCCCGATAAGTGACAAGCATCGCTGGCCGGGTTCACACTGGTGTGGGGATCCGAATTGGATTCCTGCCAATACCAGGCACTGCATTTGGTATGAATCCTAAGGGAGGACTCCACGCCAAATAAAAAAAAAAACGGCATGGGTTGCCCCTTCGGAGGCATACCAGGCCTTTAGGTCTGGTAGGGATTTTAAGGGGAATCCCCTACACTGAAAAAAATGGCATGGGGTCCCCCCAAAATCCATACCAGACCCCTATCCAAGCACGCAGCTTGGCCGGTCAGGAAAGGGGGTGGGGACAAGCGAGCGCCCCCCCTCCTGAGCCATACCAGGCCGCGTGCCCTCAACATGGGGGTGGGTGCTTTGGGGGAAGGGTGGCGCCCTGCGGCCCTCCCACCCCAAAGCACCTTGTCCCCATGTTGATGAGGACAAGGGCCTCTTCCCGACAACCCTGGCCATTGGTTGTTGGGGTCTGCGGGCGGGGGGCTTATCGGAATTCATTTATTAAAGGGGGCTCCCGGATCCCGGCCCCCCACCCTATGTGAATGAGTATGGGGTACAATGTACCCCTACCCATTCACCTGTGAAAAAAAAATGTAAAAAAAAAAACACAACACACACAATTTAAAAATAATTTATATTACTTTTCCGGGGGTCTTCTTACGACTTTGGGGGTCTTGTCCCCCCTTCGGTTCTTCTTGCCAGGCCTCCGCTTTCTTCCTTTAGCTCTTTTACTAGTGGAGGCCCGGTCTTCTGTCGCCGCCACCGCTGCCTCTTCTTCCGACTTCGGGGGTCTTGTCCCCCTCTTCGGTTCTTCTTGCCGGGCCACCGCTCTTTCTTCCAGCTCTTTTACTAGCGGTGGCCCGGTCTTCTGCTGCAGCCACCGCCCGCTGCTGCTGCCGCCTTCTGTTCTTGCATTGTTCTGTTCTTCTTCTTCTGGAGATGTTGACTCGACTCTCTCTCTGGCCGCAATGCCAGGGACGCAGTGTGCGACGACTTATATAGGGACAAGGGGGCGGGGTCACTGGTTGATGTCACATGGTGACCCCGCCCCCTTATGATGTCACAGTCGCAGCATCCTCCAGGGCTGTGACATCATAAGGGGCGGTGACCAGTGACCCCGCCCCCTTGTCCCTATATAAGTCGCCGCACACTGCATCCCTGGCATTGCAGCCAGAGAGAGCGTCGAGTCAACATCTCCAGAAGAAGAAGAAGAACAGAACAACGGAAGGCGGCGGCGGCGGTGGCGGCGGCAGAAGACTGGGCCACCGCTAGTAAAAGAGCTGGAAGAAGGAGCGGTGGCCCGGCAAGAAGAACCGAAGAGGGGAACAAGACCCCCGAAGTCGGAAGAAGAAGCGGCGGCGGCGGCGACAGAAGACCGGGCCTCCGCTAGTAAAAGAGCTAAAGGAAGAAAGCGGAGACCCAGCAAAAAGATCCTAAGAGGGGGACAAGACCCCCGAAGTCGGAAGAAGACCCCCGGAGCAGTGCAATAAATTATTTTTAAATTGTGTGTGTTGTGTTTTTTTTTACATTTTTTTTCACAGGTGAATGGGTAAGGGGTACATTGTACCCCATACTCATTCACATAGGGTGGGGGGCCGGGATCCGGGGGCTCCCCTTATTAAAGGGGGCTCCCGGATTCCGATAAGTCCCCCCGCCCGCAGACCCCGACAACCAACAGCCAGTGTTGTCGGGAAGAGGCCCTTGTCCTCATCAACATGGGGACAAGGTGCTTTGGGGTGGGGGGGCCGCAGGGCGCCTGGAAGGTTGACTGGAAGGAATCTGTCCTCCTACTCCTGTTTCCTTTCAATTTGCAAACAGGGAATTTTCTACATGGGTAGAAACCTCCCATACTCTGAGAAAAAGACAATTGTCTCAGCGGATCAACTATGTTGGGAGCAAACTGTAACTTCAGTGGGGGACTCCTTGATACATGACCCGTGGCCATTCAGGTAAAATCGATCTTAAAACTCGATCACCTCTTAAAACCTTCCAATGTTTTTGCATTTTTTTTATTTCATAGTGCTGATTGGAATATCCAGTAATAAAAGAAAATTTAAAGGATTCATCCTGCGCTTTTGGTTTAACAACCAGTAGATCATCCCTATTCCTCATAAGAGCCAGAGTGCATCATCAAGTTCACCAACACTATATCCCTTTTCAAGGAATCGTCCTCTGAGAATTGAGGCTTCACTGTCAAAATCATCCAGATTAGTGCAGTTCCACCTCAACCTCAGAAATTGACTTTTAGGAATCGATTCTAACCAGGCCTTATGATGAAAGCTCTTAGTATCAATGAAATCGTTTTCCTTGAAATAAGTTGATGTAACTACATATCCTTCATTCACTCTAATTTTAAGGTCAAGGAAGTGAATTTCCACACTGCTTGTTTCGTGAGTTAGGAGAATACCCCTATCATTATTATTCAGACCAACAATAAAATTATTCAGGGATTCTAAGTTACCATCCCATAGGAGGAGGATGTCATCTATGTACTGCCTCCAGAGTACCAGCTCAGACCTGGACTCTTGATAGATGACATCCTCCTCCCATTTGGACATGAAAAGGTTGGCAATGCTTGGGGCAAACTTGGCCCCCATGGCCACCCCCCCTTTTCTGCACATAATAGAAGCCATCATACCAAAAATATTTCCGCCCCATGGCATAATCCAGAAGCTCCATGATGAATGATCTCTGTTGAACATGGAGAGTGTCTTGTAAAAAATGTTCAACTGCTTCCCTCCCATGTTGGTGTGTGATTACAGTGTACAATGAAGAGACATCTGCAGCTGCAAGTATAAAGGTGTCCTTCTATTCCACCCTGTGGATTGCATCTAATTTCAGGCAATTCACTCACATCTGCCTTTATTAAAACAATAGCATCACATGTCATGACCACTCCCCTGAAGATGCACGTTTGTGATGAAACGTCGGGTTGATCAAGGGACAAGTGATGTAACAGGTGTGCACAGAGGAGTTGCCTCCATCTTGCTGGTAGGAATCGCTGGATGCTTTCCTTTATGCTTGTACTGCATTTATTACATGTGAGTTTTGATATATCGTTTTTAAATGGAATAAATTACCCCTTTTTTAGGATGTCTGCGCAATGAGAGTGCCTCTTTCATTTCTTATACATGTGACCACCGTGCCATTTCTTTGGAGCATACCTCCTAAACCAAGGTTGGGCTAAGATCTAGTTGCTTAATATCTGGCGGGTCATTTGGATGAAAGATCTCTTGCTGAATTAGTGGATCATTTTGAGGAATAGGAGGAACCGTGGATCTGATAGGAGGAACTGTGGATCATTTTGAGGAATAGGAGGAACCATGGATCTGACTCTTACCATCAGTACATAGGACATATTGCATATGTCCTATGTACTGACGTAAGAGTCAGCTATATCGGGTGTTGGTGACGGTCTCCTTTCCCTATCTTATTGAATTCTTCAGATGGACTATTTTGCGAATATTAAATCATCTTCTCAACAATTTGCTTCGTATGAACTTTGTGTTTATTAATCACCATTTTTCAAGCACTACACCAATTTCCCCAACAAAATAAGTGCCTATACTGTTTAAAATCCACTGCCTCACCCTGCTCCGCACATGCTCAGTTGTGCTCTCTTTTTTTTTGCACTGATTAAAATCTTGAGCCCATGTCATATCTATATGGTCATGTCATGTGGTGAATGTTATACCTATACATCTGCTGTGAAGTCACCACACTAAATTACTTAATATTTGGACACTACGTTTTTGGTCTACGTTATTTAGACCATCTCATGGTTATGGACACGTTTGATTCACTTTATTTTTGAATATTATTTTTTTTTGTTTGTACTTCTTGTAATAATTTCACTGTAGGTATTGTGTTTTGTATTATCACATTTACATTTTCCAGCGCTGCACTTTATTTTTACATGTTCCATTCATGCCCCCTATCAGGGTTATAGTGTTCAGCTGCAGGACTTCTTTACACAAGCTTTATTTTGATCACATTTATGTTCACCTACCGAACATTTTTCCTTTTACCCCAAAAATCCATACCAGACCCATATCCGAGCACGCAACCTGGCAAAAGAGGGGGAAAGAGAGAGCCCCCCCTCCTGAACTGTACCAGGCCACATGCCCTCAACATGGGGAGGGTGCTTTGGGGTCGGACCCCAAAGCACTTTGTCCCCATGTTTATGGGGACAAGGACCTCATCCCCACAACCCTTGCCCAGTGGTTGTGGGGGTATGTGGACTGGGAGCTTATCAGTATCTGGAAGCCCCCCTTTAACAAGGGGATCCCAGCCTCCCCCTGTGTAAAATGGTATCGTACCCCTACTATTTCACAAAAGGTAAAAAAAGACAAGAGACAGCTTGGGACAAGTCCTTTATTAAAAAAAATAAAAATGTTCCACAATGTAATTTCACGCTGCCCAATGGACCCGAAGAAAAAAAATAACACAGCCAATCCGCCTACATGGGAGGCTCCCACCAACTGATTCATCTTCTCTGTGACAGGTCTTATATAACTGAGTCAGACCCCAAAGCACCCTCCCCATGTTGAGGGCATGTGGCCTGGTAAAGTTCAGGAGGGGAGGGCTCACTTGTCCCCACGAATTTGCCACAAACACCGCACATTGCTCAGCGAACAGGCAAACACCTGATGTTTGAGTCAAACTTATGTTCGACTCGAACATCAGGCTCATCCCTATTAAAGGCATTACTAATAGCACTAGCTACATGTTTATAGTGTAAATATTGACCTGTTTGCACAGTTTAGCACTGAAAACTTGCATTTTAGGTACTTTTGCAGCGTCAGTAAAAAAATGTGGCTTTGTTGGTAAATTTCATGATTTTTGCCAGTAAAAAATGGTGCTGTTTGTAAATTTTGGCATCTTGCCAGTAAATTGCACTTCATGGGGGTTGGCAACACTGAATCCTGGTAACCAACTACAAGAAACGTCTTACCTCTTCTCCACCAAGTACTAAGTCATATTTTGCATGGGGATCAAATACTATTTTATTCACTGAACTGAAACTCAATTTATAGCATTTGTTTTATGTGTTTTTTTCTGGATATTTGGTCAATATTCTAGAAACTTAATTTCTTTGTAAGTGTGCAAACTTACAAAATCTGCAGGGGATCAAATAACTATTTTCCCCACTATATAATAATATTAGGGTGTTATAAGTAATTTTGTAGCAAAAAATACAGATTTTTGCTTGAAAACAACAAATGTAAAAAAAAGCCTGGGCTTAAAGTGGTTAAACCTTTGCAAACTCAGATGGCAATCATACCTCAGTCAGCACTATCCACATGACTGCTTTGTAAATATATTTATGATTATATTACAATAACATGTAACCACCTTATTTAAAAGGAATATAAATAGAACTCAAACATTAAAGCTTAGTAGAAATCAGAAATCAAATAGGTGAAGTTCATCTTTGCAGGACGATGGATTCCACAACACATAAACTCTATCATGTACATGGAATGGATTCCAGAAGTCATCTTGATATGTATTTCTCTAATAAGGAGGACATGATCTTTGCAGAGGATACTTTAAAATTTCCAATGGCGATGTTTCACTATCAGTTCAGCACCGGTATGTACAGAATCATAGGTGTACGCAGCCTATTGCATTAGGGTGTGCACCCCAAAGCTCAAACACACATGTGTGTGTGAATATATATATATATATATATATATATATATATACATATACATATACACATATACACTGTATTACCAGAGGTATTGGGACGCACATGAACTTTAATGGCATCCCAGTCTTAGCCCTTGTACACACGGTCGGAGATTCCAACAAAATGTGTCCTATCGGACCATTGTGTCGGATAATCCGACTGTGTGTGGTATACACCGGACTGTTTCCATCGGAATATCCGTCGGACCCAATTTTCCAACTTGTTGGAAATATTTTCAGACAAACTGGTCCGATCGGACATACTCCGATCATGTGTAGCCTACTCCGACGGACAAGGTGCCACGCATGCTCACATTCAAATTCCGACACGGAAGCGCTCGTTCAGGTAAAACTACTGCTCGTAAGCGATATAGCACTTGCAATGTTAAAAATTCTTTCATGAAGCACAGTCTCTTGTTCTTTACAATGCTGCAAGAACGAACTTCTTTTGATGCTCATAGTCACATACACTTCTCCCGAACGTATTTCATTACTCTTTTTTAACCATTTCGGAAATACAATTTTATTTTGCGTCACATCTACACAATTTTAGATTTTGTTTATTCTTTTTTGGATGTTTTTTTTTTATTTAATTCCTAAAAATCTCCTTTAAAGCGGGAGTCTGCCGTTTTTTTTTTAAAAAAGCCAGCAGCTACAAATACTGCAGCTGCTGACTTTTAAAATAATGACACTTACCCGCCCAGCGCGCCCACGATGTCGGCACCCGAAGCCGATCTCTCGGGTGCTGCTGCCGCCATCTTGGGTATGGGAATCAGGAAGTGGAGCTTTGCGGCTTCATTTCCCGGTTCCCTACTGCGCATGCGCGAGTCGCGCTGCGCAATAAGGATGGTCCCCGCTGTCTCTGGGATCCGTGTGTTTCCCAGCAGGCAGCGGGGGACCTTCGGAAAGGGGCGTAGATTCTGCGGAAAGGGGCATAGCTTCTGCAGAATCTACGCCGGAAGTGGGTGCAGATACCTGTACTGTACAGGTACCTGCACCCCCCTCCCCCCTGAAAGGTGCCAATTGTGGCGCCGGAGGGGGGGAGGGTTCCAATGAGCGGAAGCTCCACTTTAGGGTGGACCTCCGCTTTAAAGACAGTTTGCTAATTTCTCAATTTTTTGGGGTGTTTTTTGTGTGTAAATTTACCACAACAACATTATTTTATTTTTTTACTTTGGTTTTTCCTTTTTAATCTACAGGAGGTTGTTTAGTGTTGGTACCCCTTGTTATTTATTTCACTTTGTATTTTTGAAATTTACCTGCTTGCTCACAAATAAACTGGCCTTTTGGAAGGAAAACACATACACATTTATTTCATCAAACAAAAAAAACCTTTATTTTGGTCGCAATAAAATAAAAAGAGGAACGCAGCGCTGGAGAAACTTGTTACTTCGGTGCAGCCTTTGGCCCCCAGGGCAGACATGAACAAATTAGAATATCAAAAATTGGTGGCCTGAGGAGTACATATCTCAGGGAGAGAAGTCTGGTCCAGAAGTCCTAGAGAACAGGAAATTCAGATGCCATTTCTGTCCCCAGGATGTGGATCTTCAAGAGGCTGCATCTTCTGGTAGACCAGACTGAACCCAGGCCATCACTCTCTGGTCTTCCTTTGTGACTTCCCACCAGGCATCCTTCCAGGCTGTGGCTGTGCTCCTGTAGTTGGGGCAGGAGGAGGAGAAGGAGGGCGTTGGTCGACCTCCTGGCTGCCACTTGCCACAGCCTCCCCCTGACTAAGGTCTTTCTGTGTATGAAAAGGGGACATAGTTTTAGTTTTTTGCTCATCAATCACACCATTTTGTGCTCCTGGCTTTTACAAATTGAATGTTACCAAATAGAACAGACTATCATTCTGAGCGCAGCATTTTTCTTTCCCGTCCCAATCATTTTTGGTCTCTGCTGTCTCTTGATATGTAAACCACTTTGATAAATCACAAATTACTGATCAATAAGAAAATCTAGTTAACATCATTAAATGTAACACAAGAAATATGTTCAACAATTCAATACCTGTCTCAAGCTGAGCCTCACCACATGTTGCTGCCTGGAAGGCCCAGGTTGGACGTTGGAAGCCTCAGCTGGGGGTGAAGGATGCCTTGAAGGAAGACTGGAGAGTGGTGGCCTGAGTGGTGGCCTGGGTACCCCCTGGTCTACCAGAAAATGCAGCCTGTCAAAGTAAACCATCCTGGGGTAATAAACGGCATCTGTATCTCCTGCTCTCAAGGACTCCAGGTGCTTCTTTCTCTCCCTGAGATATGTAATCTTCATGGCCCCAATTTTCTGAATCAGATAGGCCATGTCTGCCGTGGGGACCATGATCCGCACCAAAGAAAGAAGTTTCTCCAGCGCTGCGTTCCTCTTTGTTATGTTGTCATAAAACTCGTTGTGGAACTGCCACAGGCAGGGCATCTCCTTGTAGAGTTCGAGGAATAGCCCCATAAAATGTGGGTTTTTGAATGGATCCATATTGTCTGCAAGATACAACACAAGTCAAACCCTCAAATACTAATAATGCCATTAAAAACCCTCCTAATCTTGTCCCAACATCGGCCTAGATAGAAGCAGTCTAGTCTAGTGATGCACCAAGTTAAAAATGTTACCTTCGTTTGCACGATTGTCGCGTCCACGCCTCACTCTCTTCCCAGATCGTACGGACGATACACGCGTGTTGCGTTTTATATACAGTGCGCACGCGTGAAACTCCGCCCGCCCCTGACGTTCTTTCTAGACTATTCCCCGCCCCTTCACTTCTGGCGCAGTGGGGAGAGCACATGGCGGAGAGAACACAGGTGCGCACTAATAATAGTTTCACTAACTAGGAGGAGGGTGAGGAAAGCTCGGAGCCTGAAACGTCCCGATCCAGGAAGAGAAGATTTAAGGCCTCAAATATGTCTTTTGGAGAGATGTTGGAGATGGTGGACATATTGAACAGGACCGACTATGATGGGAAGTATGGCCCTTACCCAAACCCAAATATCCGAAAGGCCAAGATCATGTCTAAAGTTGCGAAGAGTCTTCATAAGAATTTTGGGGTATGACGATCCAAGGATCAACTGAGAAAATGCTGTTCAGACCTGAAACTGAGGGAGCACGAGCAGTACCTAAGGATCAAGCGTGTTCTTAAAAAAAGTAAGTAGTTGTCGTGTGTTCATATGATTATTATTGCTTGCATACTGCTCCATGTGCTTTGATTTCATGTTGTGCATTTTAAAATGGCCACTTTCAAGTTCATGGTTTCATTCGTTCGTAAGAAACATCGTTCTGCAGGGAATTATTCCAGCTTAACAAAGTGACCCCAATAATGTTCTCACCTTGGAACTCGGCCAAAAAACACAATTGTACAACACTTCCAAGCAATGTTTCAGATTCCTATTTCTGCCCTCTGTGTGCTAATTATTCTTTGTTTACATTCTCATAGGGGAGAGAAGACTCGGCAAGTATGAGGACACCAGGGACCACACCCCTCCCAAAGAAGGGCAACTTGCAAAAGCAGAACCAGAGGAGCAGGAGGAGGAGGAGGAGGAGGAAGGAGAGATCGTGGAGGTTGGGCAAATTGTCACCACAACAGGTGAGTGTCGGAGAACACAGCTTCTGGTAAGCTCATCAATGTATGTCACCATATTTTTTATTACATGGTGTGTTTTTTTGCTTTGTTTTGTAGGTGATGCGGAAGAAGATTCCTGTTTTACCAGTGAAAGTGCCCAGATCCTGATTGGGGAGATAATGGGGTGCAATCGGGATTTGGAAAATATACAGCAAAACATCAATGATGTTAAAAATAAAATGAAGAACATCATTGATGTTTTGGGGAGAGTGTGAAACACACAAAACTAGATAGGGTTTTATTTTTAATATTTTAAGCCAAAAATTTTGTATTTCTCAAAATTACAAATTTGAAAGCTAGGGTTTGATCTTTGTGTTTTTAAAAACCAACTTTTGTATTTTACAAAAAGCCAAAATTGGAAGATGCACACAGTGTGTCAACATGCCCTATCTCCCATCATGGGGGATCAATGTATGTGTTTTGTGAAAAGTGGCTGAGATGAAGGGGTTGGCAGCCCACCGGACAGTTAAGAAGTGTCATAGTACCAAAAAGAAAACAAAATGGAAGCACATTTTGACATTCTGCTATTATATATCAAGATAATTAATAGGTTAAAAAAAAAAATCTAGCATTTGAAAGTATTGAGGCAGGCCCTGCACTACATGCTTAGGTGAATTCATCCATAAATGTGATCATCAAAAAGGTAGGTAAAGTGTGTACTGGGTTTGGTAAAGTCATCAGATAGAGGATTGCTATCAGCTGAGCTAGCAGTTGGGGGGAGGGGGGTTACTAATGAGTTGGGCACAACCCCAAAAATTAAAAAAATGTCACTCTGCATGAATTGAAGCACACACATCACATTTGTAGAGATTTTAGGGGGTGTTTAGGGGAAAGCAATACTATGGAGCTGACAAAAGACAAGACATTGGTAAGTGACTAGACTATAGTTTGATGGCCCAAGAAGAGCATGGTAGGTAAGTTAGTGAGGCAAATATGCCTGAGGACAAAGGGGCAGAGCATATGAATTAGAGCAGATTGCAATGATGGTAATTACGGAATGAGGAAAGAAATGCAAGATATTAGCAATCATGAAATACATAGAATGTGATGTTTAAGGAGAAAACTTAGCTTCATATAGTCCTTCTGCAGGACCTGAATGATGGCAGAACAGGTCTCTGGAATAATGATCCCTAGAGCCTGGGGGGAGATGCCTGTGGAAAACTTGAGGTCCTGAAGGCTTCTTCCTGTCGCCAAGTAGCGCAACGTGGCGATGAGCCTCTGCTCCGGAGTGATGGCTTGCCGCATGCAGGTATCCTGCCGGGTGATATAAGGGGTCAGCAAAGCCAGCAGATGGTGAAAAACGGGGTCCGTCATCCGGAGATAATTCCTGAAATCATCAGGATTATTCTCGCGGATCTCACGGAGCAAAGGCATGTGCGAGAACTGGTCACGATGACGCAACCAATTCTTGGTCCACAAACGCCTCCCCTCCCTGTTCATGGACCGGGCTTGTGTCAAAGTAAGAATCCCAACAAGAAGCCCCTGCACAGCACAAACTCTACGACGAGTGCGTAGACGAAACATGGTTTCAAAACGGTCGGCTGGTCAGAACAGACACCAGAAAGCATCGATAAACAGCAAGGCCTGAAAGAACGACCTGAATAGCAGAAGCAAGCAGACAATAAAAAATGCCTTCCAAAGCGTACTATACCAAGATATAGTCCACAATGAGAAACAAATACTTAATGACTGCACGCACTGATTATCAGATATGCAAAGACAAGCACACGAAGAGCAGTAGCGATCTGAATCACTAATCTGAAAATCGCGAATCGTCTCTCACCAAACTTCTACTAACACGAGATCAGCAGAAGGAGCCCAAAGGGTGCCGGACGTGGTGCTGAACTTCCCTTTTCTAGTCCCGCTGTACACGGCTTACGTCACCGCGTTCTTGGCAACCGCAAATTCCGACAACTTGCAACATTTTCGGACACAATCCGTCGGACAAAATCCGTCAGACAAAATCCAATGGATTTGGTTGGCAGAATGTCCGACCGTGTGTACAAGGGCTAAGAGTCTGTAAGTTTCAATATTGAGTTGGTCCACCCTTTGCAGCTATAACAGCTGCAGCTATAACAGCTTCAACTCTAACAGCTTCAACTCTTCTGGGAAGGCTGTCCACCAGGTTTAGGAGTGTGTCTATGTAAATATTTGACCATTTTTCCAGAAGAGCATTTGTGAGGCCAGGCACTGGTGTTGGATGGGAAGGCCTGGCTCGCAGTCTCCATTTCAATGTGAAGGCCAGTCAAGTTCCTACACCACAAACTCGCTCATCCATGTCTTTATGGACCTTGCTTTGCACACTGGTCCAAATCATTAGGTAGAGGGGGGATTATGGTGTGGATTTTTTTTTCTTAGGGGTTGGGCTTGGTCCCATAGTTCCAGTAAGGGAACTCTTAAGGCATCAGCATACCGAGACATTTTGGGCAATTTCATGTTCCCAACTTTGTGGGAACAGTTTGGGAATGGTCCCTTCCTGTTCTAACATTACTGTGCAACAGTACACAAAGCAAGGTCCATAAAGACATGGACTGAGTAAGGGCGGTGGAAAATTAACTTCAAGTGCAAAAATTCACATTATAATAGTAACTAAAACAGAAAAATAAGTGTAACAATCTAAAGCATAAAAATTCCAAAGTGCTATAATGGTGTGAACCTCCCAACTAGAAAGTTGTTTAACTTGAAGTTAATTTGTATTGCAATTATCTGTAGAGGGGTTTCCACCATCCCCGCTAAGTAAAAAAAAAAAAAAAAAAAAGATGTCTTATTATCATTTTGATGTGTATTTCATGTGAAATCACATACCACTGGAATTATTGCACTTGTAGTTAATCTGTATGGCAAATATCTATAGGAGAGGTTTCCGCCATCCCTAAGTTTCATTTTTTTTTCAGTTTGATGTGTATTATATGTGACATTACATATCACCGGTATTGTGGTAGTATTGACATTTATTGAGATTTCCATACATTAGAGGGTTCCACAATTATTGTTAAGTTATTGTTTAGTAAGTTAGTGCTGCACTTTTTCGTGGTGTGGAAACAAATAACAGTGTTTAGTGGCAGGCCTTTTACTGACACTTATTTAATTTACCTCCAGTAGTTTATTGTAAATAGTAGTGTGGTGATTATGCATTATACTAAATATCGGCATGTGGCATTAATAAATAGACAGATTTCAGTTGTGCCCCACCAGGCCAACCCCCATAGACAATGTGCCTAGCTGCTGAGTTCAACTGCCCATCCCTGCACTCAGTGCACTGATGGGCACTGATTGGAAGCACTGATAGGCAGCACTCATAGGCACTGATAGGCAGCACTGATAACCAGCACTGATTGGTACTGATAGGTGACACTGATTGGCAGCACTCATGGGCACTGATAGGCAGCACTGATTGGCAGCACTGATGGGCACTGATAGGCACTGCATGGTGGCACTGATAGGTGGCACTGATTGGCACTAATTGGCAGCACTGATTGGCACTGATATGCAGCACTGATGAGCGGCACTGATGGGCACCGATTTGCAGCACTGTTAGGTGGCACTGATGGGCATTGATAGGCAGCACTGATGTGCACTGATAGGCTGCACCCATAGGCGGCACTGATTGTCACTGATAGATGACACTGATAGGCAACACTGATAGGCAACACTGATGAGCACTGATAGGCAACACTGATGGGCACTGATTGGAAGCACTGCCGGGCACTGATTGGTACTGACAGGTGGCACGGATTGTCTCTGATAGGTGGCATTGGTTGGCACTGATAGGTGGCACTGGTGGGCATAGGCACTAACAGGACAGGAGCAGTCAGCTAGGCATTTAAGAGCCACTCAGTGTGTGAAACTGTAATGTAAGGACACTGCTTGCAGAAAGGAACTCGGAGCTGTTGTTGGGGGTGGGTGGGACTGAAGAGCTAGCCTATAAAACACAAGCCAACAGGATAGGGGCTGGGCGGGCCTCTCCCCTTTCTATCATCTATCAAACACCAGCCAAAGGAATAGGGCCTGGGCGGGCTGCTCTGTGTATATGGCTCCGACCCCTTTCTTAAGCAGCCCAATCATTGGCTGGTGTTTAATAGCTGATGGAAAGGGGGTGGATCCACATACATGGAGCCGCCCACCCAGCTCTCTACATCAGCGTGTTTGATAGGCTAGCTGCTTGGTCCCTCCTATCCCGACATCAGCCCTGAGTTTTGACAGCTCCTACCTGTAAGCAGTGACATTACATTACAGTTTAAAGGAATAATTGGCTCTTACATGCCTCCCTGACTGCTCAATGGGAAACTGTCTCACAGGCAGCTCCCTATACAGTCTTTTGCAGCATCTTACAGCAGATCTCCAGACACACATTAGGGTGTGCCCAGGCACACCCGGCACACTCCATATGCACGCCATGTACAGCATATATTGATATTTTCAACAAAAAAAGACTAATGTTGTTAATAAATCTAAGAGTATCACTCACTTAAGTGGCAGTTCCCATAGTGCTGACCTCACAGCTTCCTAGTTCTGGTAGAGGGGGAATGCTGTATTTCTTACTCAAAGATCAAGCTGTTTCTATAGAGAAAATGATACACCTCACTATGGGCTCTTCTACATTTTGTTGTGTTACAAGCTGCAATTGAAATTGATTTGATTGATATTTTATAACACTGAGGTAAGTGAATTTAAATTTAATTTGTAAATAAATAACAAAAATAAACACAAAAAAGTGGGTTTCCTCTGGAGCAACCAATCGTCCTCTGATTTCGTATAATTGGTTGAATGAAGTCTTTTGGGTAATTAATGTTCCTGGAGTAAACAAGTCCAGGATAAGGGTTTAAACAAGTACCACTCAAGGTTCTAGAAACAATTTTTAGAAAATTCTCCAGTGGGGCCACGTCAAGCGTTCTTAAGCTGTAGTAATTGGATTTTGGAGTGAAAAGTAGAAGAGGGCAGAGAAACACTGCTAAATGGTAACGCAGCTAAACACAGCTAAATGGTGCATTTTTCCTGGTGTCGGTATTAGTAGTTCCTGTACTACTTTGGTCATACTTTCATGCAACATGAGGGCCATAGACTTCAATGAAAACCTCAAAAGTCTTTGTAGTGCACACGCAGTCACATGGTCAAAGCCAAAGTTGCAGCAAAGTCGCACTTGTCCAAAGTTGCATCAAAGTCGTATCATGTTACACTGCAAAGTCGCAGTGGAAATCACACAATTTTGAAGTCGCATTAGTGTGAATGGAGCCTAAATGATCTGAACAGATGTAGAGCAAAGGGTCTGTTTTTCTGCAAATGAGCACTGATAGGCAACACTGATGGGCACTGATTGGAAGCACTGCCGGGCACTGATTGGTACTGACAGGTGGCACGGATTGTCTCTGATAGGTGGCATTGGTTGGCACTGATAGGTGGCACTGGCGGGCATAGGCACTAACAGGACAGGAGCAAAATAGCTTTAAAAAGCTTTAAAAAGTGGTTCCCAACCAATATATAATATGGCTCTGGGATTTCCTGCTAGGCCAGCCACCATTTTATGTCACATCCTCAATATATGAAAGCACCAGATGAGTAAGAGAGAAAGAGAGAGAGAGAGAGAGAGCGGGTAAGAAGAGTATAAAAGCATCAGAGCTTTTATACTCTCCTTACCCGCTCTCTCTCTCTCTCTTTCTCTCTTACTCATCTGGTGCTTTCATATATTGAGGATGTGACATAAAATGGTGGCTGGCCTAGCAGGAAATCCCAGAGCCATATTATATATTGGTTGGGAACCACTTTTTAAAGCTATTTTCACCTAGCAGTGTCAAATGTAAATGCCAAATGTTATGAAAATTTTAAATTTCTTCTTTGGCAGTGAAATTATTTTCGGTAAGATAACATCTGAATCTCTATTATTCCTCCAGGTCGAGCTGAGGGTACATTTTTGATTGACATCAGCCTGGGTTCCGTCATTCACCATCTTTATTCCGCCGCTAAGTTTTTAAAAAAAATAGTCCTATTAAGATTCCAGGAGAAATGTATTATGGAAATGAACAGATGGCTACATGACCGTACCGGAGCATATGATTGGTCGCATACATCATCAGCCGCAGCTGAGTTAGAAGGAATGAGGTGACTTTTCCACTATCTGATTTTTGCATTTTAGGTTGCAGAAGATTGTTTCTTTAAAGTGGAGGGCCACCCTGAAAAACAAAAGTACATTAAAATTTCGCAAAAAATCTGAAAAAAAAAAGAAAACATTTTTTTTTTTAAAACTTACCAGAAATGCCTGTTGCTAGGCATATTGTCCTAATCTGCCTCTTCCGACTATGCAGTGATCTTCGGTCTTCTCTCCTCCGTGCGGCGTCTTCTGGGGAATGGGGCGCTGTGTGTTCTGGGAACTGTGTGTCCCAGAACACAGCGCGCCCCATTCACAAAGCACTGCGCGACTTGCGCATGCGCAGTAGGAAACGGGCAGTGAAGCTGCAAGGCTCCACTGCCTGTTTCCCTTAGTTGGAATGGTGGCGCTGGGACCCAAGAGCCAAGGGACGGGTCAGCTTCAGGCGGCCGACATCGCGGGCGCCCTGGACAGGTAAGTCTGCTTATTAAAAGTCAGCAGCTACAGTGTTTGCAGCTGCTGACTTAAAAAAAAAAAAAATTAAGCTGGCCCTCCCCTTTAAAGGGAACTTCTATTATTTTTGAGTATATTTCATTCATTAAGTTGTTTAATATACAAACTGTTTTCATGTTTTTAGTCAGGTAACTTTGAAATGTTGTATTTCAAAAGTTCAAATCTATGTTTTATCTATGGAGCTCTCATCTCTTTATACTGTTTTTAATCAGGCTCTCCTTATCTACTGTACTGAAAAAGCCTATTCACATTGTTTTGAGTAGAAGTCAAATCTAAGCTTAAGCCTGCTCTCACCCCCATTCTAAGCCCTATACTAACTACCCTGTAAAGGAATGACGTCTATGCTTACCTATTCTGAGGACCCTCCAGTCCGAACTGACTACAGATGCCCCATAGTAAGCCTATGGGTGAAGAGTAATCACTGCTCAAGGTCAGTCTCCACCTGTACCACCTCCACTCCACACTACCAGGTACTGGCCCTGTCTATTACAGGCTTCACAGTAGAGGAAAAGGGTCTGGTCGGCCGCACATCTGTTAAAATCACTTTTATTAAGAAGACATATTCCAAATAGACACTCGACAATGTACAATTGATGGAAGATAGCACTAGCTGGTGTGCCATTTTCCCTCAGTTGCACATTGGGGAGTGTCTATTCGGAATATGTCTACATTAAGGTGATTTTATTGGACGTGTGGCTACTCTGGTACCTATTTCCTTTACAGGGTAGTTAATAAAGGGCTTAGAATAAAGGTGGGAGCAGGCTGAAGTTTAGAGAGTATTTGATTGGACTTCTACTTCAATAGCTCAATCTATAACTTATATATAGAACTTAGATCGGCGATGCCTTGGATTTGAACAGTTTCATCTCTCTCTAGTTTTTCTGATAGACATCAGCTTGGGTGTACCCAATGCAAAGGATTTCAACTGTGCTGAAGTCAATAGGGGTACATTTTTTGATTTCACAAATCACAAAGATTTATGTGTGCTTTGAGGGCCCGCTGGGGGTCCGTGTTAAGCAGGATGTCAGGGACAAAATCTGAGAGAGTGAATATGTTGAACTGTTCTCCCTCTTGCCTTTAGAGAAATTCAAAATAGAGAAAGGTAAGGTGGATGAAAGCAAGAAAGAGAAGGCGAAGTGCCGCTGGCGGCTTATCCACCGCTCCTCTTCTAATTGGCTTCAGGCTTTTGCCATCTTGTCCAGAATCATTGGTGAAAAGGCACCGGAAAATCATTCTCTACTTTTTTGCTATCTTGACACCATTGGGGAAGCATATAGAGTTTACAGGGGGTACTGCTGGGCTAGATTATGATGAGCAGTTCTGCCATTGGAAGGCCCTGTGGCCTGCTTGTACTGGGTTCATATGGACATTGGGCTTTGGATGAAGCTCATGTGTCAGGCGAGGGCTCCAGGGTGGCCCTTTCTCAGGGGGCTGGCAGTGTGGATGCTGCTGAACATTTGGCCAACCTTAAAAAGGAGTTTGGCAGTTCAATGAGGGTCATGCCATCTTGGCATGGCCTGTAATTTCCACCATGAGTGCTCAGGTTGTGGGGGTCACACAGTTATGCCAAAGGTTTTAAGAGAGGTAAGTCCCAACCCGTGGCTCCAAGCCTTCCCGCGATGGTGCCATATCTAGATATTCACAGAGGGAGGAGGCAAATTTCCTGACTGATGGTTTTGCTCATGTTTTTTTCTGACAAATTGACAAAGGAGGTGGAACTTGGGAGAATGGTTGGACCATTTGACCTTCCTCCAAGTCCGTCTTTTCAGGTGTCTCCATTGGGAGTGGTCCCCAAAATGGAAATCAACAAAAAATTAGGTTAATACACCATGTGTAGTATCCGAAGGGACCTTCAGTGAACAATGCCATTTTTTAGAACACTGGGCTTCGGTGTAGTATACATTGTTTGATCCCGCAGTCGGTTGGGTGAAATGTTATGGCCTGGGATTGTTGTTGGCAACGACAGATATCGAATATGCTTTTCACCTGCTGCCAGTTCACCCTGGGAGATGAAATTTGCTGGGTTGTTTTCGGATAGACAGTTCTTTCTGCTGTCTCCCGATGGGCTGTTCCATTTCTTGTGCATCTTTTGAGGTTTTAATATTTAAAGGGGAAAACACTGCACTATACCAAACAAACACCAAAAAACTTCAAAACAGCTGCCAACACTTCAAACAAAGTTCAATGAATATAAGGTAGCAAATAGTGTGGCGCTGAATATATATATAGCAAAACCATACATAAAAGAATTATGTGATTGTGAAAAACAGAATGTGAATATACAAAAAATGCAACATGAAAACTGTGGGCACTAAAAAATATTAATAACTAAATAGTGAGTCCCAGTGAACAAGTCCACATATATTAAGTGGTGCACAAATGTTGTGGTAGATATTCCTCACGGGGAAATCAGGGAGTCCACAAATCAGGTGAAACCAAGAGTATCGACTTGTCTGAAGTAATTTCAAAAAATAGGTAGAATACTCTTACCAGAGAAGATGGACTCATCTGTCTTACGAGGGTTGAGTCAACAGCGCGCGTTTCGACAAAATATGTCTTCAACAGAGGCATGCGTCGGCGGGCATGCGTCGGGCTTGCATCTGGCACCCCACATTGCTTTTTATTTTAAATATTTCTTTTTTTGTGATCACATGTCATATTTTTTGTTTATTTTTATGACTTTTTAAAAAAAAAACAATGGTTACCCTCTGACCTGCACCATTTGGAGCTTTCTTTTTCCTTTATTTTTTGTGGACCTCCTTCCACATTTGGGATCGGAACCCCAAATGCGACACATTCGATCCTGATATCCTGAGAGACGCTTCGAGAGACGCTCACCATGGTCTTATAACATCTGAAGCCTCCCCAGCATCCATTCGGACTACCCTTAATCCATCATTTGGTTCCATGTTTGGACCCCAAGCGCTGTTGACTCAACCGTCGTAAGACAGATGAGTCCATCATCTCTGGTAAGAGTATTCTACCTATTTTTTGAAATTACTTCAGACAAGTCGATACTCTTGGTTTCACCTGATTTGTGGACTCCCTGATTTCCCCGTGAGGAATATCTACCACAACATTTGTGCACCACTTAATATATGTGGACTTGTTCACTGGGACTCACTATTTAGTTATTAATATTTTTTAGTACCCACAGTTTTCATGTTGCATTTTTTGTATATTCACATTCTGTTTTTCACAATCACATAATTCTTTTAATTATGGTTTTGCTATATATATTCAGCGCCACACTATTTGCTACCTTTTATTTTGAGGTTTTAAATAGACATGTGCAGAGTGAAATATTTTGTTTTGGGATTTCGTTTTCGTCCCAAAAATAATTGTATTTAGTTACTCCCTAAATTCATTTTTATTTATTTTGTTTTTCGTTCAAAAATTGCATTCGTCCGAAAATGCATTCGTCCGAATCTGTCTTTGAAGGCTTATGGTGTTTGTCGAACGTATAAAGAAGATTTGACTCCGGAAATGTACGATTGCAGCGTCGTACAGTTTCGATGCTCTGACGAATATTATTATAAACATGTGTGTTTTTCGTTGGTTTGTCGAATCTCTGTCATTCAAGTTGAATGAATGGTCTAGGTCTCACAGTGTCAGGTGTCAGATAGTGAGTGACTGATAATATCGAATGTGGCGGCAACCCATTGTGAGAGCGGCATGGAGGCATTGGAGGACTTTCCTGGGCCATCCACAAGTGTTTATGTATATATACTAGTTCAAAGAGAAACTGGTGGACTGGTGATAGCTAGGGATGAGCTTCGTGTTCGAGTCGAACATACTTTCGACTCGTACATCGGCTGTTCACCCGTTCGGCGAATTCCGAACGTTATGGGCCGTTTGCGCCAAATTCGTGTGGCACTCACGGCCCACAATGCACTGCGATGGCGCAGTGCATTGCTGGCTCATGATTGGCCAAGCATGCACTGTGACCCCGTATGCTTGGCCAATCACAGCGCCGGCAGCGAGGAGAGCCATGATTGGCCACAGGCAGGATGCCTGTGGCCAATCACAGCTTATGCTGTGTAGTACATGCCCCACACTATATAAGGCCGCCAGCGCGGTGGCCTTGTGTAGTGTGTTGGCATCTGTAGCAGTTAGTGGGTGTTCTGTGTACCTTCAACAAAGTATACAGCGATCGTTATCGGCCGATTTTTCGTTCTTGCTCTTCTGTAGTGGTTGTTGCCTGCGTGCCCTGACCGCAGTTTACACCGCTATATTCACCTATATAGCTAGCTATATTTCTGTTTTTTAATAGAGCTTGCAGTCAGTGTTAGGAGATTGAGCGTGCTGTCTGCGTGCTGTCTGCGTGCTCTGAACCCAGTATACACCGCTATATCCACCTACATAGCTAACTATCTTGCTCATTTTAAATAGAGCTTGCAGTCAGTGTTAGGAGATTGTGCGTGCTGTCTGCGTGCTCTGAACCCAGTATACACCGCTATATATCCACCTATATAGCTAACTTTCTTGCTTGTTTTAAATAGAGCTTGAAGTCAGTGTTAGGAGATTGTGCGTGCTGTTTGCGTGCTCTGAACCCAGTATACACCGCTATATACACCTATATAGCTAACTATCTTGCTCGTTTTAAATAGAGCTTGCAGTCAGTGTTAGGAGATTGAGCGTGCTGTCTGCGTGCTGTCTGCGTGCTCTGAACCCAGTATACACCGCTATATCCACCTACATAGCTAACTATCTTGCTCATTTTAAATAGAGCTTGCAGTCAGTGTTTAGGAGATTGTGCGTGCTGTCTGCGTGCTCTGAACCCAGTATACACCGCTATATCCACCTATATAGCTAACTATCTTGCTCATTTTAAATAGAGATTGCAGTCATTGTTAGGAGATTGTGCGTGCTGTCTGCGTGCTCTGAACCCAGTATACACCGCTATATACACCTATATAGCTAACTATCTTGCTCGTTTTAAATAGAGCTTGCAGTCAGTGTTAGGAGATTGTGCGTGCTGTCTGCATGCTCTGAACCCAGTATACACCGCTATATCCACCTATATAGCTAACTATCTTGCTTGTTTTAAATAGAGCTTGCAGTCAGCGGTAGGAGCTTGTGCGTGCTGGCTGCGTGCTCTGAGCTCTGAGGACTTCCAGAGTGGTGGAGGAGGACAGGGAGCTGATGGCGTCGGTCAGCCCAGGCCAGGGGCCTGTTTCTCGGCCTGAGGAAAGGCGTGGAGCCCTGAAGCTCCTGGAGTTCGTTGAGGAGGAGAGGCTGTACTTGGAAAACCAGCTTGACTTGGTTGACTGGTCTCTGAGACAGCCAGGAGAAGACGTGGAGAAATCTGCGGAGAGGAAAAGAAAAGCCCTGAGCTTAATGGTAAAGGCTTCTCGCTGTTACTGCGAAAAAATGAAAGTTTTGGCCGAGCTGAGGAATAGACGCGACAGATCAGGTATCAAGAAGAGAACAGAATTCAAGCCTGTCATAGATGGACTGAAAGAGCAGTGTAACATGCTTGGTGAGCTTTTATCAAATCTAATTGAAAGTGCCTCAAGCGAAAAGGACTTTCTGTTGAGAATAGAAAAAGTTATGAGAGTGGCGTGCGATGAGGGCTCTCAAGCGGTAAGACGCCGCAACCAGCGTCTATCACAGGCGGCGGAGCCCATGAGAGAGGCGGAGGAACCCACAAGTGAGAGTGCACAGACAGATGGAGGAGAAAAGCAGAAGGTTGTGTCCCCGGAAAAGATAAGGACCAAGGCAAAGACAGAAGGTGACATGAGAGACTCTATCCCAGTGACTAAGGGCTTAGGTAGCGCTACAGTGGGTCCCGGCAAGCCTAGTGGTTCTCAGCCTGTTGCCAGGGCTGCAGACCCGGTGGTAGCTGTGGACGCCAGTGGTGCAGTGCCAAGCCAAGGTCAGAGAGGAAAGCAGAGTTTAGTGGTACAGCTGGAAAGACTGATGGAGACTAAAAAAGCCACGGACTTACCTTGTAAATCCCCAGTGAACCCAGCCGGTGTTTGCGGGCAGGGCATGCCGTCAGCTGAGTTGTCGGCTGCCACTGCTGCAACCCGGTCACAGGGTAAGGGGAAGGAGCTCCAGGGTAAAGGTGGACAAAAGACTCAGGTCAGCCTGGCTACCTCTGTAGTAAACACAGTGGTGTCCAGTAGTGAAGCAATGGCGGGACAGCATGGAGGGACGCCGTCTTCCCATGCTGACACTAACAATCGTTTGGCGGGAGAATTTGGCGGGGTTTCTGTAAGGAGGAAAGCTGCGGTCGCGCCGGAAGTGACGCCAGGGCCGGAAGCGGAAGTTGGCCGCGTGAAGAACGTCCGGTCGGCAGCTTCCGGTATAGCATCGGTCCGAACGGGAGGAAGTTCGGTAGCATCCGAACGGGAGGAAGTGAAAGTTGGCCGTGTGAAGAACGTTCGGTCGGCAGCTTTTATAGTATCCGAACGGGAGGAAAATGAGTGTATGGAAATCTCGGACAATCTACCCCCTAGACAAGTGTCAGCATGGGGTGATTGTCCCATGGGGGATGTAGATGAGGCTGATGATCCAGCATTGGTGTTTATTAAAGGCTTGGAAGGGTCACAAAATGTACAAGTGGACTCATGTGGGGCTCATGAGACTGCAGAGGAGTCGGATGGCCTGGATGCCCTTCTCCGTGACCAATCGCTAAGTGGTCTGGTGGAGGGTCTCCCGGAGGTCCAGCAAGGAGGTATGGAGTTGGAGGAAGGTATTCGGGGCTTGGAAGCTGGGGTGGCTCATCCGGATCCTAAAGAAGGGGTTTCTGCCCCAGGATCTGTTTTGAGGGGTTCACCGGAGGCCAGGCTCCTGAATGCCTTGGGAGAAAGGCGTTCTTACGCAAATGTCGCAGGGGCGAATGTGTCTCTGGGCCACCTGTATGACCAGTTTGGGGCTGGTAATTTCCATGCTCCCCCGGCTGGTCAACCTTCTGGGGCCAATTCGTGGTCTCGGGGTGCGGGTGGCCCGGAGCGCAAGCGCCGTAATGTAGTACAGTTAAGGTGGGAGGGGGAAGGTCAGTGCCCTAGTAGGGGCCAGGTGGTTGACATGATTTTATCACTGGGAATTAAAGTTTGTGAAATTTTTGCGGTCATCCACCCTGCAGGGTCTCATGATTTTGATTTGAGTTTCACAAACCTAGTGGTGATGGAGATTTTTATCACCTCTTTTGGGTTGATCAAGGGGACTGATCCCTGGAAGGGTTTCAGGATCATCCCCTTGAGTCGGCAAGAAGATGTGAAAACCCTCACTATTCTGGTGAGGAATGAAAGCCTGCCCCCGGAGGACATCTCAACTTGGCTGAGTAGGCACGGCCAATTGCAGTGTCCCCTAAATAAGTGCCTGGATGAGCGGGGAGTTTGGACCGGGGCTTGGAACACCAGGATTCGGTTACGGAGAGCCGGTAATACGGTGGCGCATGTTCCCGGTAGTGCATTTATCGGGAGGGACCGAATCCTGGTGTTCTATCCAGGACAACCCCGGAGATGTTTTAAGTGTGGGTGTCCAACCCACCTAAGCGCAGATTGCACAGTTGTTAGGTGCATAAAGTGCAACAAATTTGGCCACTCAAGCGATGCATGTGGCCTTATCTGTTGTAATCTGTGTGGCCAAATGGGTCACCCATTTAGCAGGTGCCCTAAGGCCTACAGAGGTGATGTTCCACCTGGTGGTCAACCCAGGGGGGAGGGACCTCCCCCTGGGCCCACAGGGGGAAATGCTCAGGGTAATCAAAATGTGGTGGGGAAAACCAAGGAAGCACCCCCTAGGGGAACTGATGCTGAGGTGACCCCCGATGCTAGCAAAGTACCCAGGGGTCAAGGCCCGTCTGTTAACGAAGCCCCAATGGAAGGTGTAGTCGGTCCCACTAATGAAGGTCCCTTAGGGAAGAGTCTTCCTGCTACTTCTCCTCGTGCTGGGGGTGCTCCATGTAGCAGAGCGTCTCGTCGTGGGCTAAGCCCGGCGGAGGAGAAAAGAGGGAGAGTGGTGAGGAGGAGGTCAGCAAGGAGGAAACCGGCACGGGTAAGCTCCTCGCGGAGTAGGAGTCCTCTCAGATCCCCCAGTCCGGTTCCTTCCTCTCCATGTCGCCTTTCGGGTAAGGGAGTTGAGTCTTCGGCCTCCTCGGTGTCTGGAGACGAACATGGGTACAGTAAAGTAGTGAGTAGGTCTGTTGAAACGGCTCAAGGGGAAGTGGCGCAAGAAGTCCCGGGGGATGATGGTGGTCCTCATCCTAATAGTGGTGGTAAAGTTCTTGTTAGGAAGAAAAAGAAAAAGAAAGAACGTTATGAGTGGGACAAGGTTCTTGACAGGATGTCAGATGACCAAGTACGTGATTTGGTTATGTCCCCCCTGTGTAGGCAAAGTGTTGCTAAATAATTAAGTTGTAGTATTGTTTGGTTTGTTTGTAAAGTGATTTGTAAAGTTTGTTTGTAATATGTTATATTGGTAGCAGTCATTATCAATAAAAAATATCCACCTACATAGCTAACTATCTTGCTCATTTTAAATAGAGCTTGCAGTCAGTGTTAGGAGATTGTGCGTGCTGTCTGCGTGCTCTGAACCCAGTATACACCGCTATATATCCACCTATATAGCTAACTTTCTTGCTTGTTTTAAATAGAGCTTGAAGTCAGTGTTAGGAGATTGTGCGTGCTGTTTGCGTGCTCTGAACCCAGTATACACCGCTATATACACCTATATAGCTAACTATCTTGCTCGTTTTAAATAGAGCTTGCAGTCAGTGTTAGGAGATTGAGCGTGCTGTCTGCGTGCTGTCTGCGTGCTCTGAACCCAGTATACACCGCTATATCCACCTACATAGCTAACTATCTTGCTCATTTTAAATAGAGCTTGCAGTCAGTGTTAGGAGATTGTGCGTGCTGTCTGCGTGCTCTGAACCCAGTATACACCGCTATATCCACCTATATAGCTAACTATCTTGCTCATTTTAAATAGAGATTGCAGTCATTGTTAGGAGATTGTGCGTGCTGTCTGCGTGCTCTGAACCCAGTATACACCGCTATATACACCTATATAGCTAACTATCTTGCTCGTTTTAAATAGAGCTTGCAGTCAGTGTTAGGAGATTGTGTGTGCTGTCTGCATGCTCTGTGTGAGCTCCCAGACTTCCAGGAGGAGTGCAGCGTGATGACTTCTTCAAGCCCAGGTTCTGAGCTCCCTGCTGGGTTGGGAGAAGTGCGTGGGGCCCTCTGGCCCATGGAGCTGTCTGATGATGAGAGGATGTTTTTGGAGGACCAGGCAGGACTTCCTGACTGGGCTTTGAATCAGCCTGAAGAGGATAGGGCTCAGGCCCAGGAAAGAAGGAGTAAGGTGAAGGATGTGATGGCCAAGGCGGCAAAGATTTTCTGCATGAAAATGAAAATTTTGTCTGAACTAAGGACAAGGAGAGACAAGGTGAGCAGCAATAGAAGGCCTGATTTCAAGGCGGCCATTGATGTTATGAAGAGACAATGTAATCAAATTGGTATGCTGATGACAGTGCTCATTAACAATGGCTCTCTCGAGAAGGAATTCCTAGACGGAATAGAAAGAGTGATGAGAGTAGCACAGGAAGAGGGTTCTCAAGTGGTGATACGCCGTAAAGAGCAATGTTTATTACAATCAACGGTAACTGGAAGTGAGTTGGCAGAAGGACCATCAGAAGAAGTGTCAGCAAGAGAAAAGAGAGACTTGGAAACCTCAATTTCTGGGAAAGTGATTGCAGAAGGTACAGACTCTAACTTTAAGACTGTTGGTTTGGGGGATACCACGGAGGGTCCTAGTAAGCCGGGGGGTGCTCAACCTGTGAACGAGGCTGTAGCCCCAACAGCTATGGCTGACTCCAGTGATGTGGTAACAAACCTAGGCCAGAAAGCAAAGTGTGTCCCAGTGGTGCTATTGAAAAGACTGACAGCAAATGAAGAAAGAAAAGACTTACCATCCCAATCCCCGGTGAATCCGGCCGATGCTTCCAAGCAAGGTGTGCCGTCAGAGATACTGTCGGCCGCCATTGCCGCAAGCCGACCTCGGGATGAGGGGAATACACTTAAGGACAGTATGGGGCATAGCCAAGCTACTGTTGTGCGGTGTGCAGTAGTGTCCAGTAGCGGGACTAACGAAGGTGGAGAAATGGCGTTAGTGGGAGGTGGAACGCCGTCTTCCCGCGGGAGGGGTGGTCCTGGCTTGGCGGGAAAACCTGGCGCGAAATTTGTGGGTGGGGAAGCTGGCAGAAAGGTTGGAGTCGCGCCGGAAGTGACGTCACTTCCGGAAACGGAAGTCAGCTTGGCAGGTCACTTCCGGGCAGCGGTCTCAAGAACTTCCGGGGTCAATCATCAAGAAATGGTCAGCAATGGTGGTAATGATATAGATATGTCTAATAGCCTACAACCTGGTCAAGTGATGGAGCCGGGTAGTTGCCTGAGGGAAAGTTTGGAGGGGGATGCTTCGTTAATAAATTACATTAAATGTTTAGAAGGTTCTCAGGAGGTTCCAAGGCGGGTGGTGGTAAACTCCTGTGAGGCAGAAGGGAGGTTAAATGATACGGGCAACTCCATAAGTAACCGGATATTAACTGTCTTAAATGAGAGTCCTCAGGTAGTTCAACAGGAAGGTATGGAGGTGGAGGAAGGTGTACAGAGAGGGGTGGGAGGTGTTTCTCCTTGTGACGCTGGGATGGAAACTTCTCATCCAGAACCTGTTTTGAGAGGCTCGCCAGAAGCAAGGTTGTTAAATGCGTTAAGGGAGAAACGCTCGTATGCAAATGTGGTTGGGTCATCTGTGCCTCTGGGACATCTGTACGATCAGTTCGGGGCTGGGAATTTCCAGGCCCCCCCGGCAGATCAGTCCTCGGGTGCCAATTCGTGGTCCCGTGGTACAGGTGGACCAGTGCGCAGGCGACGCAATGCAGTTCAATTAAGATGGGAGGGGGAAGGACAAAGTCCTAGTAGAGGACAGGTAATAGACATGATGCTGGCATTGGGCATCAAAGTTGGTGAAATCTTTGCGGTGATCCATCCTCCGGCATCCCGTGACTTTGATTTAAGTTTTATTAATATAGTTGTTATGGAAATTTTTATTACTTCTTTTGGATTAATTAGAGGGACGGAACCATGGAGGAATTTTAGGATTATCCCATTAAGCAGACAGGAAGATATCAAGAATTTGACTATTCTTGTAAGGAATGAGAGTCTATTGCCTGAGGACATTGCGACATGGTTAGGTCGGTATGGCCAGTTACAGTGTCCTTTGCAGAAAAATTTGGATGAAAAAGGAATTTGGACTGGGGCATGGAGCACCAAGATCCGGTTACGCAGAGCCGGTAATACGGTTGCTCATGTCCCAGGCAGTGCGTTTTTGGGTCGTGACCGGATCTTGGTGTTCTATCCAGGACAACCAAGACAGTGTTTCAAATGTGGGTGTCCAACCCATTTGAGCGCAGACTGTACGGTAACAAGATGTATCAAGTGTTACAAATTTGGACACTCGAGTGAGACCTGTGGTCTCATATGCTGCAATTTATGTGGTCAGATGGGTCATTCCTTTAATAGGTGTCCAAAAGCCTTTAGAGGGGAGGCTGAACCTGAGAGGCAGGCAAATGTTAATTGTGCTTCCTCTGAGTCTAGACAAGTAGAGGTGGTAGTTGGGCGGAATGAGGGGGGTGTGGTTGAGAGAGGAGCGGTTGGTGTAGCCAGCGCTGCTCCTGCTGAAGTAGCACCTTGTGCAGTGGAGGAGAAGGGTCCAGGAAATGTCAGTGCAGTTGTTGTTTCCAAAGGGGAAAGACCTACAGTTGCCTCACCCAATGATGTTGGGGGAGGGGTGTCCCGGAAAGGGTTAGATTCGGTGGGAGAGAGGAGGGAGAGAACGGCAAGGAGGAGTAGGCAGAAGTTGAGGCGTGCTAGCACTTCTCGTAGCAGAAGCCCTCTCAGGTCAGGGTCGATTTCACCTTCCCCGCAGCGGGGTTTGACAGGTACAGGAATAGTATCTACAGATTCTGAAATGTCGGGGGCCGAATATAAAAGTGGGGAGGAAGCTGATGCAGAAGTTGGTATAGTTCGTGATGATAAGGTGGGGGAGGCTGATGTTAGTAGAGGTGAAGCTCTAGCTTCTGGATGTGGTAATGAGTTTACTACTGTAGGGAAAAAGAAGAAAAAGAAGAAAGAGCGTAGAATGCCGGAAAAGTGTTGAGAATAAATTTAATGGTTAATGATTAAGTTTATGTAAATGTATAGTAAAAGTTGTGTTTAGTTTATTTTTGTTATGTAAAATACTTGTAAATGTGTGGTAGCAGTTATCTGAAATAAAAAATATCCACCTATATAGCTAACTATCTTGCTTGTTTTAAATAGAGCTTGCAGTCAGTGTTAGGAGATTGTGCGTGCTGTCTGCGTGCTCTGAACCCAGTATACACCGCTATATACACCTATATAGCTAACTATCTTGCTCGTTTTAAATAGAGCTTGCAGTCAGTGTTAGGAGATTGTGCGTGCTGTCTGCGTGCTCTGAACCCAGTATACACCGCTATATCCACCTATATAGCTAACTATCTTGCTTGTTTTAAATAGAGCTTGCAGTCAGTGTTAGGAGATTGTGCGTGCTGTCTGCGTGCTCTGAACCCAGTATACACCGCTATATCCACCTATATAGCTAACTATCTTGCTCGTTTTAAATAGAGCTTGCAGTCAGTGGTAGGCTAATTCCTGTACTAAAACTAGAGTATATGGGAGAGGTTGCAGTGTCGTGACACCAGCACCAGTGCCTAAGGCCCAATTTTTCTGCCCCTGTTTAACAGGGGCGTTTAATTACAATTTTTGAAGCAATGCTTTGCGGCAGGGCTAATTCCTGCACTAAAACTAGAGTATATGGGAGAGGTTGCAGTGTCGTGGCACCAGCACCAGTGCCTAAGGCCCAATTTTTCTGCCCCTGTTTAACAGGGGTCATTTAATTACAATTTTTGATGCAATGCTTTGCAGCAGGGCTAATTCCTGCAATAAAACTAGAGTATTTGGGAGAGGTTGCAGTGTTGTGACACCAGCACCAGTGCCTAAGGCCCAATTTTTCTTCCCCTGTTTAACAGGGGCGTTTAATTACAATTTTTGATGCAATGCTTTGCGGCAGGGCTAATTCCTGCACTAAAACTAGAGTATATGGGAGATGTTGCAGTGTCGTAGCACCAGCACTAGAGCCTAAGGCCCAATTTTTCTGCCCCTGTTTAACAGGGACATGTAATTACAATTCTTGATATAATATTTCACAGGAGGGCCTGTTCCTGTGCCCACCCAGAGTAACTGTGAGGACTTATAGTGTTGTGGCACCAGCACCACAACCACCAAAGGTAAATTTTTCTACCACTGTTCAACAATGGCATGTAATTACAATTCTTGATATAATCGTTCACAGCAGGGCGCTCCAGCGCCCACCAAGAGTCACTTTGAGGGTTTACAATGTTGTGGCAAAACCAACACCTTGTTCCACCATTTCTGCAGAGCATATAGGGCAGGCCCCTACTTTCAAACATCCAACTTACAAACATCTCCTACTGCCAATGGAAGGAGACAACAGCAAGTGAGATGAAAAAAGACGGACGGCAAAACAAATTATACAGGGGTGATAACCCTTCCCTTTGTTTTCCAAAAAGCTTAAAAATAGTTTTTTTGACTGGAGCTACACTTTAAAAATGTACCAGTTGAAAATTACAAACAGATTCAACTTAAAGCGGGATTCCGCTGCCGTTTTTTTTTTTTTTTACCTATGTCACTGGTGGGCGATTCCTACGGTGTCTTTGCAGTCACGATCGGCGTCTTTTTAACCCCCGGCGTGACGATTTCATTGCTAAGGAAAACTTTTAAAAAAAGCAGTCCGGCGGTTTCCATTTTCACTGTGGGCGTTTGAAGCCCACAGGCATTTACTTCCTGGATGCGATGACACTGAGCTCCCAGCATCCACCGCTCCATCTCGCACATGCTCATTGAGTGTCCTCTTTGTTTTCCTTCCTCTTGCCTTGTGTGCTATAGTGGTAATGGCAGATAGAGCTGCCTTCCCACTTTCAAAATGGCAATTTCGGACATGCCCTCGTCACGTGACCGGCGTCCTCCTTCCGAAATCTCACGAGATTTCGGCATGACTGTGTCCCCCACTGATTCCTGGGAAATAGCTAAAAAAGTTCCCAGGGACCATTGCGAAGCCGATAAACACGCCTACTCCCACGGGAGGAGAGCCCGGAAGTCGGCATAAACATTAAAAGTAAAAGGTAAATACTGCATATTATTTTATTTCAATGGTCATAACTGCATCTATGTTCCAAAGCCATTTGAATAAGATGAACTTGCAATTTTCTGTACAAAACCGCTTTAACACAACAAATCTACACAGTCCCTGTCTTGTTTGCACCGCCTGTATACTGCTGTTCTGAGTATATAGGGCCTGGGGGCCACACGTATTTCCTTTTTTTAATATGGGTATGGGGTTCCCCTTAATATCTGCACAAGACCCAAAGGGGCTGGTAATGGGCAGGGAGGGCTACCCATGCCATTTTTCTCAATGATTTTCAACCATATTGCAGGAACCAGATATAACATTAAAACCGCAAGCAGTTTGAAATGACGTTATTTCCGTTAAATGTCATTTTGTGCAGGGACTGTTCTAAACACAGGAAACATGTGGCACTTCACAGGCATACTATAGACACCCCCCAGGCATGATATTTAAAGGAATATTTCACTTTTTTTTTCACTTTAATCGTCATTAAAATCAGTGCTCCCGCCAAAACGGCCATTTTTAAAACTTTTTTTTGCATTGACCCATGTCCCCTGGGGCAGAAGCCATGTCCCCAAACCCTTTTTAGGACAGTATCTTGCATATTAGCCGTTAAAATTAGCACTTTTAATTTCATACGTTCGAGTCCCATAGACTTCAATGGGGTTCTAACGTTCGTACGAATTTGGGGTCCGTTCGAAAGTTCTGGTGCGAACCGAACCGGGGGGTGTTCAGCTCATCCCTAGTGATAGCAATCACTGATCAGACAGGTAACAAGATTCTATAATAATAAATCCCCCCCACAATACAGACAGCCTCTGAGGCTATCACAACAACATTAGCAGCAACACTAGTATCACTATAAGGTTCTCACACTAACACAATAGCAGCAGATTATTAGGAAAAAACTAAGTTGAACTGTAGCTTGCTTCACCATTGTTCTGCTGCTGTGCTTATGCTTAATAATAATTTGGGTTCTCTGACAAGTGATAATTCAAACTGACCAGCTAAGATTGACTGTCTTTTGAAATGATTCAGTGTGTGTGTCTCTCTCTGCTAGCAATCGTAAGTGAAAATAAGTTGGTTGTAAGTGTGTACTTATTTCTAGCTATTTTACTGCTCCTCCTCTTTGGTTACAATCAGACAATATTTTTCGTTTTTCGGATTCTGTGCTTTCGTTATCTTTTGTCAAAATGAAAATACCTGAAATTCGGACAAAAATGCATTCGGACGAAAACTAATGCACATGTCTAGTTTTTAGCACCTTTGTTAAATGGGTGGTACAGGAGGAGACGTGGGTAAGATTGGTGATACACTATCACGGTGATTTCCTTTGCATTGGCCCCACAGATTCCACTGTTTGTTCTGTTTTGTTACACACTTTGGAATCTATTGCAACATGGTTTGGGATTCCTCTGGCACCTGAAATCATGGAAAGTTCTGCCACGGTCATACAATTCTGGGGTATTGTCATTGACCTGCAAATGATGGAATGTAGCTTGCCGATTGACAAATTGGAACATCTGCATCAGATGGTTGATGAGGTCTAGACAGTGAAGAGGGTTAGGCTTGAACAATTGCAGTCCTTATTGGGTATGCTTAATTTTGCCTGCCACATTATGCCTATGGCTTTAAGTTTCAGGATCATCAAATTTGTTTTCATTGCGACAACATGGGGGTGGTGGAAGAGTGTCCATCCTGTCTGCCTCGTCTCCGCCTATGGTGTGCTTACTGCATCATCTTGTTTTGCGGTGTTTAAGTTTGAATTGTTTTGTGCAAGCTGTTCATGTCCCAGGTGTTCTGAATTCCATTGTCAATTCATTGTCTGGTTTCCAATGGGAGAGGCTCTGAAGGCTAACATCGGCAGCGGAACAGCGGGGGGTTCCTTGTCCCAAGCAGCTGTGGAGACTGATGTTGGAGTAGCAGGGGAGCTGTTACGTTGATTTTTGAGGGAAGCTACGTGGGCTGGATATTCGTTGGTTTGGGTTAAGTGGTCCGCTTTGGTAAGTTCAGTCGGTTGTGGTTTTTTCCACTCCAGATCGATTGTCTTAGCATTTGGATTTTTTTTTTAGTTGGGATGGAATTTGCCAGGGGTACATCAGTTCCGCAACTGAACAGGGGCTTGGCCGCTTTAGCTTTCCTCTTCCGGATGCATGGATTGAGTGATGTTACCAAAGACTTTATGGTGAGACAAGCCATGAAGGGTTTTCGGCACAGGAGGGTGAAGCTAGATACCAGGCACCTGGTCTTGTTTGATTTGCATCAGGAATTAGTGGAGGTGTTGCCCGTTCTGTGCACCTCTGCTTATGAGGTGCAGCTGTTAACTGTGGCTTTTGCACTGGTCTTTTTTGGGGCATTCCTGATTGACTAACTGGTTAGCAAGAACAAGTGTGGTGTGGGTGGGCTGGGAGCCTCGGATATGACAGTGGCTAACAACTGCGTCCGGAGTTATATTGGGAAATCTAAAACTGATTAATTGGGAAAGGGGGTTACTATGTCCTAGTTTTGGGTGCTCCCAGCCTCAGTTTGCCCAGTCTCTTCTTTTCAACAGTTTGTCAAGGCAAGGGGTCAGCACTTGGAAAGAGTTGGTGTCTTTTTTGTTGCACGAGGATGGATTGTCCTTGTCATGATTTCAGTTTTTAGCTGTGTTTTGCCATTGTTTGGCTTGGGCCCAGTTCAATACTCATTCCTTTCATGTGGGGATGGCCAGATGGGATTTTGACCCTCAGGTTGTGAGACGCTTAGGGAGGTGGGAGTCCGATCATTTTAAGATTTATATTTGCCCTCATTTGTTCTGAAGTTGTCAGCTGTTCTTTACATTGTGGGTATTCGCGAGGTTCTCTCCTATGTTTTTGGGAGGCTGTGAGGGCTGATGCTCATCCTGAGGGGAGGCAACTTGGCAGTCTACAGAGTGAGGCTATTCTGGAATGGCTGGAGATTCGTGGTATGATGTGGGGCTGCGTTCTCCCTGCATTTCATTACTATTTTAGAGTCGACAGGCCCCCCGGATGTTTTAGTGCTGCGTGTTAGGGGTACTGAGTTGGGGGTCCAGGCCACCAGGGACCTGGTGAGGGATGTCAAATTTAACATTTGTGCTTGATGTGTGATTTTCCTGGATGCATCATTGTATGGTCAGATATCGTGGCTAAAAAGGTTTGACATTTTGCTCACTCCATTGGTCGTTTGAACAAGGTAAAATTTAAGTTAAACAGAGAGGTAGGTGGGTTTGTGGCTAAGATCGGGGGCATGGTGGTTTGCCACCACAAGCTGGAGGTTCAGTCTTTCTGATATTGGAGGGATGATGGTGTTCCCCTGAATGCAATAGGGACAGATATTTGGTCTTTGGGCCTATAGGAGGGGTTACTGAGGGTGCTGCAGGTGTGGAGAGATTTTCACGAATGAGGTGTCACTCAAGCTCATGTGGCGGGTCAAGGGGTCTTTGGGGGGTCAGTAATTACATGGTTACAAAATTGTGGGGCCCATCTAAGGTATGGCACTTTCACTTGGTTAGCTGTGCTTCTCCCAGGAGTGAGGTCTCCTGGGGGAGGGGAATATGGAATTATGTGTCATGTCGGAATGTCTTTGAGCCAGTTGGGGCGCGGCTGAGGACATGGATGATTCCAGTTAAAAATTTGCCATTAGGACACCCAAAGACCTCTTGTTGTTGGGCATTACATTGTTGAATTTGCACTTATTGGTATGTTTTAATATTATTTTTTTTATTCTTTGGTTAATAAAATTGGCTGCTGTAGGTGGCCTGTCTCCGACTGGAATGGCCACTAAATTCAGCAGCTCAGCTCCACGGCTGGAGGACAGGCTACCCAAAGCAACCACTCTCCCACCCATGCTCTCTGCCTGGGTAGGGAACACCTGAGGAACGCCGGGGTATGTCAAAAAAGTGGCAGAAGCCACCTGCACTGCACCGCCTGACTCATTATTACACGGCTGCCACTGCCATGCAGACAGCCCAAGATGGCGCCGGCGCAGGGGACCCACACCTCGCTGTCTCCAGCCCCTCACAGCAAAACAAGCATCTAGCTACACAGCGCTCAGAGGAGGAACGGTCCACCCCCCTCAGTGAGCATATGGACACCTTACCACCGCCAGCAGCAGCCTTGGAGATAGCTCAGATGGACAGGCGTAAGAGGCTGGCTTCCTCACCAGCTAACTCCCCCTGTAAAGAGCCACATACTAAAAAGCAGTTATGGTCAGCGGTAGTGCCAGGGGGACAGAGCACAGACCAAACTCCCTCACTAGCTGCAGTTCCTGTCACAGATAAGCCAGTATCTGAAGCAATGCTTAAATCCATGCTGTTAACCCTTCAGAAGGACCTGCAAATCTCCATGTCTCAGATACATGATAGGATAGACTGTCTGGAGAAGAGAAGAGACGCCATTGAAGAAAACTTACAAGATTATTCCAAAGCCCACAACAAGCTATTAATTGGACGCACATGAGCACCATACTGAGGAAATTCCCCACCTAAAGTTAAAAATGGCAGATTTGGAAGACTGCGCCAGGCGGAATAATATAAAGTTTAGAGGAGTCACAAATCGATTAAAGCGCCTGATCCCATACTTGCAGCAATTATTCACAACGCTAATACCGCATCTCGGTACTAGTGACATCTTAATCGATTGGGCGCATAAGATTTCTAAGCCCGCGCATCTGCCTGATGACATCCCCCGAGACATCCTGGCCCGGATTCACTTCTTCCTCATTAAAGAACAGATCCTCTCCACTGCCAGGATCTCCAAATCCCTGCCTGCACTCTATACAAACATTAAGTTGTTCACGGATCTCTCTCCTGCAACAATGGAGCTACGCAAATCTTTCTCTCCAGTCACCTCTATTTTGCAACAGAAGAAAATCGTCTACAGGTGGGGATTCCCTACGAAACTCCTGGTGAACTATCAACAGCAAATGGTCCCCATCCTCACCCCTAAGGATGGATACAAGAAACGAACCAACTGGGGTTTCCTCCCGTTAACCTCTAGAGATCCTGGTCAAACCAACGATCACCTCAAGCTACTTCCCGCTGGAAAAGCTGACGTCTCATCAAGACTGAAGTGCTTAACCTTCTATTGTACCCGGTCCTCACAATAACCTCCCTGCCATGGTCGGATTGAACTATGCAAGTATCCCTGTTCGCTTTTGTTTCACTTAAAGACAAACAAAGTTAATATCTATAGCTCTTTTGCACCCCCCAGGATAGGGTGTGCTAAACCAAGTGATACCCGTATTGACACGGTTTTATCCTAATTGAGCTTTGCTCACAACCTTGTTTCTTGGTTCACTACTGTATTTTATATATCATATTGTACATTACTCTGAATTTTGTTCCTTTTTTCTTTTCTTTTTTTTCCTTTCTTGAATTTGTTTGAGTCAACTAGACTGGTAATAGAGTGTAGTACAGAGGTCTCTGCTTGAATTGTCTGGAGGGTGTGGTCTCTCTCTAAGCATTCGCTCCCCGTTGCATTCCCCATCATTCTGACCCTCACAATTACCACTATAAATGCAAAAGGCCTCAACTCCCCCTTCAAACGCAATTTTCTCTGGAAGGAGCCGCTGGCCCTCCGCTCCAACATTCTGTGTGTCCAGGAGACTAATTTTTCCAAGACCAATCCCCCCTCCTGCACTCACAAATGCTACCCTCACTCCTTTTTTACGAATGCCTTGCGCAAACAAAAAGGGGTAATGATAGCCATCAGTGCCTCAGTTGACTTTGTCTTACACCACTCTGAAATTGATGAAGAGGGCAGATACATAATTCTATCAGCCACAATTGATGCCCATCCCCTGACCATAGTCGATGTGTATGAACCCCATATGGCACAGAAAAAAATCTTCACAACCCTTATGACCAAACTGGCCCCCTACAGATCCTCATCTCTACTTATGTGTGGAGACTTCAATGACATATCTGACCCCTCATCATCCCCCACTAAATGCAGACCCTCCGCTTTGGCCGTCCTACTCAGACGGGAAGACCTCTACGACTCCTGGAGGTGTACACACGGCTCGGAGAGAGACTACACCTTCGTTTCCTCACCGCACCAGCATGGGCGTCCACAGGTAGGGGCAAGGGGGGGCGAGTGACCCCCCCTGGCAAGGCCCCCATCAGGGGGGTACAACCCATGCAATTGAAAGGAGCCCTGGCGTCCTTAGGGGGCAAAGTGGGAACGGCTGCTTTGGGTACTTTCCCGCATATCCTGTGAGGACTGGCGTGGTAATGAAGCTCTTCTGCGACATGTGTCGGCTGCTTATCACAGCAGCACATCTAGCCGATGGAACCAGTCTCCTTCATTCTTACCAGGGGCGGACTGAGGTCCCAGAGTAAGTGGATTGGGGGGGGGGGTACAGTTGCTACTGTGGGGACAGCAGCTTCTAAATACATAACCTGTGCCAGCGGTGTATGTATTTAGAACCTCTTCTCTCCCTCCGTCTCCTGCACTGTGAGATCTGACTCACCCCCCCGCCCCCCCCCCCCCCCTCTGATCACCAGTGCAGTGTGCTGAGGGGGCGGGGCTCCCTGTAGCTACTGCTGGTTGGGATGTCTGCTCACACTACAGGGAGGAGGTGAGTTCAGTGTTTTACTGAGTAAAGTCTCCTTGGAAGACAAGCTGACAACATTTCTGTAGAATTTGTCTTGTAGGTATTGTGATCAGGGTTAAGAAGACAAGGAGAATGAAGAGATAGCCGAGTGCAGCAGATATCTCCCAAACTGGCACACAGCCCTATCCATATAAACATCCCCCAATCACTCTGTACAGATAAAGTGAAAGTACCATTCATGTAACGCCGACTGTGTTTATGTGGTGAGTTTGCACTTCTGATGGTGCAGACTCAGAGCTTGGATAACACAGGGTTACATGAATTGTCATAAATAAATTTCACATTATCTGGACATACATAAAGTACATAAAGAGGATGTTTTCTTTACATACCAATTTTGTATTATGTATTGTTGTATATATTAGTAGATGTGCACAATATTATTATTTTTTTATTATTATAAACATCACTATCTGACTACATCTCAGCCTCTTACTCCCGCCAGCCTGCATCACCCCCAGACCACCTTATATATCCAGCTGATGGACATCACTCTGACCCTTATCTACCCAACATCCATCTTCCTCCTTGTATTCTTCCATCATCACTGACTGTAGATATACTGTACATCATCTGTCCTGTATATATAGCTGTATACAGGACAGATTATATATATCTGCAGTCAGTGATGATGGAGAAGGTCTCTATATACAGGTAGATGTATATGCCCACCTTCCTTCCTGTATATAGAGACCTTCCTCTATCATCACTGACTGCAGATATACATCATCTGTCCTGAATACAGCTATATACACCCACCCTCCTACCTGTATATACTAATGCCATCCACCCCCTATATATACACATACTGTCCCCCCCCCCCCGTACTGTACAGACCAAATTTGATGGGCACATGCCTGTGCTTTATGTGATAATGACAGCCCCTCAGCTTCATGGCATTGTCAAAAAGGGGCGGAGCATGGGTGACCTAAAATTATGCCCCCCCCTCCCCCCCGAAAAAAGTTCTGCGGACGCCCATGCGCACCAGTCCTACTCATGGATAGATTTGATTATCACAGATAAACATTTGTTACAATCAGTAACTGACTCACACATCGGAAAAATCTTGTGGTCTGACCACGCCCCAGTCACTATCAAATTGGCCCCATTATCCCACGTACCCAGACATACCCTTTGGAGACTAAATTCCTCCCTCCTTAACAACCCGATGCTTGACCCACAAATACAGTCGGAAATTCTATCATATTTCCAGAACAATGAGAACTCCATTAGGGACCATGCCCTTGTGTGGAACGCCCACAAGGCTTGCCTACGTGGTCTCTTTATAAAACTTGGAGCACACCAAAAAAAGACCCGTGCGGCCGCTACGGAGTCCCTGCTCCAACAAATTCGTACGCTAGAGGATACTAACAAACAACCCCCCTCGGATAAGATCTCCACCGAATTAAAAAAATCTTAGACTCCAACTCAGTGAACACCTCTGAGCTAAATTTGACTACTACATAAAATGCCTCAAATTACAATCATACTCCTCGGCTAATAAACTGAGTGCTTACATGGCCAAGCAACTAAAAACACAACTAGCCAATAAGAAGATCTCATTTCTGACAATCTCCCAAAAGGCTTGCATATCCAACCCTCTTGATATTGCAAATGAATTTAGTAAATTCTATCATAAACTTTATAATCTCACCGACACTGACCCTTTCCCTCCCCCCACCCAAACAGATATCACAACATTTTTAGCGTCTATCTCCCTCCCCACGATAACTCCGGAAAACAAACTTGACTTACTATCAGCCCCTTTTCTCCTTGAAGAAATACACAAACTCATTAGACAGCTCCCTTTGCATAAAGCCCCAGGCCCTGATGGCAGCCCCAATGAATATTATAAGCGCTACGCAGACCTTATCGTCCCCCACCTCTGTAAAACTTACAATCAGTTTGCGTCTACGGGAAACATCCCAAGAGAATCCCTAGAAGCTCTAGTAGTCACTATTCCCAAACCGGGGAAGTCTCCAGACAACCCCGCTAATTACCGCCCTATTTCGCTCCTCAACACGGACACAAAATTGTATGCCAAACTCTTAGCCCAACGTCTTTCCACAGTTATTCCCGCCCTGATTCATCAGGATCAGGTGGGGTTTGTCCAAGGACGGCAGACAGCAGATGGCACAAGACACTTTATTGACTTTATCCAATGGGTCGAATGGGAGTGAACACCTTCTCTCTTCCTCTCTTTGGATGCAGAGAAGGCATTCGATAGAGTCTCCTGGCCGTACATGGAAGCAGTTCCTTGTAAGGTCGGCATATCGGGGACATTCCTGTCTGCCGTCCTGGGTCTATACTCCTAGTGCACATGTCTGGACCTCAGGTATTGTTTCAAGCCCTTTCCAAATCACCAACGGAACAAGGCAGGGTTGCCCACTATCCCCTTTAATTTTCACTTTAATTATGGAACCACTAGCACAGGCCATTAGATTCAACCCAGAGATCACTGGAATCAAAGTTGGAGACACAGAACATAAGATTGACCTTTACACTGATGATGTTATTATAGCGATCACAAACCCTTTAACGTCTCTTCCCGCTATTCAGCATACATTAGACACCGTCAGTGCTGTCTATATATACAAAATTAATCACACCAAATCACTCATGCTTAACCTAGGCCTCGACCACCGAACGACCTCAATGATCTAGGCTAAAACTCCCTTTACATGGGCCACCAACTCCTTTCTACCCTACTTAGACATTCGACTAACATTTCCTAGCTCTATTCTGTTATGAACCAATTTAGAAGACCTCATAGGCAAGCTTACCCGTCTCTCCAAGGAGCTATCATCTACTCCAACCTCCTGGGCAGGCAGAATTGCCCAAGCCAAAATGTATTTACTCCCACACATTCTGTACTTTTTCCATTCAATCCCCCTGCCGATCATGCAAGCCCAACTTAAAAAACTTCAAGGCATTGTCAACACCTTTATTTGGCAATATAAACACCCTAGAGTTAAAATGAAAACACTCCTGACCCCCACACGCTACGGCAATCTAGGAGCCCCGGATATCAAGGCATATTACCGAGCATAATACTAGACCAGCTTAAGGCCTGGTGGTCCCTGGACCAACAATCCACTTGGAAACAGATAGAAACCACCACTTTGGCAGTAGACCCCAAAAAGGTCTCCACTATCCACTGGGCACCATCAACGCTTCCCTAAGAGTATGGAGGGCAATCTACCAAAGCACCATTGATATATCACCAACTACCCTACCACTAATCCCTACCGTGCCCCCCTTCCCCAAAGCACCCCCCCATGTTGAGGGCACGCGGCCTGGTACGGCGCTCACTCGTCCCCACCCCCTAGCAGCATGAGAAGGGATTCAAGGGACCAAAAAAAAAAATTAAAAAAAGGGTTGCTATGGGAACGACTATATTAGATAACTGCAGCTGAACGCAACTGCACAGAAACACACATAAACGCAGGTAATTGCACTGTACAAATGCAGCTGATCGCTGTGCCTGGAGTCTTGAATTTCACAGAAAAAAAATAAACTGCGGCAGAACAGCCGTCTGTGTGAAAGGGGCCTTAGCTTATTGCTTCCACTTAGACTTTTTCGCAGTGGACACTCTGACTGGTATGCATGGCTTATTATGCTTTTTTGCAGTGCTGTGACAAAGAAATCTAGAGTGGTGTTGAGATGTATGAGCATTATGTGACATCAAAAATCCCCTTCACAAAATTGAGCACTAATTTGCATGCTTACCTCCAAGAACAAATCTGCCCCCCTGCTGAAAACTCCCTTCTGAGCACAAATCTTTCCCCCATCCCCTAAATGCCTCCAACACAAATACCACTCCCCCAAAAAAGTCATGCCTCCTACCATAGATTCTCTACCCCTCAAAAGATGTATGAAATATTTGAAATGTATGAGCATTATGTGTCAGCAAAAATCCCCGCCCCAACAAAATTTAGCACTAATCTGCATGCTTACCCCCAAGTGAAAATCTGCCACCTGCTGAAATCTCCCCACCAAGCACAGATCTTTGCCCCCCATACCCTAAATCCCCCCCCAAAAAAAGTCATGCCTCCTACCACAAATTCTCTACCCCTAAAAATTCCCTCCAAGTACACATACTCTCCCCCTCAGCCCCCCCCCCCCACCTCACATGAACCCACAGTACCCAGTGCAGCCACCCATCCTGCCCACCTCTTGTCCCGGGCCTGATTTTTTACACATGAACTTCCCCACCAGTGTAGCACATTGAGAGGGTGGCCTTGTATTTACACTAGTAATATTTGCATATTTGAGCCATTTTGAAGTATTTTTTGGATTATAGTCTATTCCACTATCAAGGAGAGTATCTGTAAGAGAACTGTCAGTTCCTGTCTGTTGCACATTCGCGCGGGCGCACGCAAATGTCCGTGTGCACCAATGCGCACGTGCAGGCGTGCGCCCATGGCGCCAATTGGCGCCAGACGGCCTATTTAAAGAAGTGCTCTGACCCCAGATGGTTGCTGACTGATCTTCAGCTTATCCTGATACCTTGCATCCGCTATTCTCCTACCTGATACCTCCTGAAGAACCTGGCTTGCCTTGACCCTGCTCCTGCTCTTACTCTGATTCCTGGTTCCTGATCCTGGCTATTCACTTGACTCCATTTCTGCCTGCTGCTTGGTACATCACCGCCCTCCAGTTACCCGACCCGGTTATCCTTGTGACCTCGCTTCTGCCTGCTGCCTTGTACCTCACCGCCTGACTGTTACTGAACCTCGCTTCCCTCAAGACCCTGCTCTCGCTTCTGACCATTCTGCAAGTGCCTGCTGCCTTGGTCCTGTGACCCACTGTGATCTTCTTCTACAAGCCTATGAAGGACTTAACTATACCTCACGTTCCATTGCCACTGTTCCAGTGGAGTTCCCCTTTAAGCCCAGCTGATCTTTGGTGCAAGACGACCCATCCTGTCCTGACGGTTCTCCTGCCTGTCCAAGATCGCTTCCTCTGCTGCAAGTCTCCGGGTCCACAGCTGCGGGCACTCGTGTTCCCCCTGGCCCTTGGTTCCCTCTGTTCCACTTCTAGTGGGACCTGAGTGGGAAATATAAGAGAGGCCGACCTAGTCAATTCAATCTCCTCCAAGGTACGGGACAGTATCAGAATCGGATCAGGATTGAAAACATTTCTACCATGAGGGCTCATTCACACCAAACGTGCATGAAAACTGATGGGAACTGAAGGGAAAACTGCACAGATTTCACTTGCAGAGACATCAGTTTCACATCAGATTTCATGCGTGTTGACATCAGTTTTCATGCGTGTTGACATCAGTTTTCATGCATGTCAGTTGTGTGCCCTGTTCACACTAATGTCGATGCCATGTCAGTTTTTTTCCTGTGGAGAAAACTGTATATACGTTGCAGATTCCTGCGCAGAAAAAATCTTCATGTTGAGGTGTGAAAAGGGCACGAGGCCTTAGCCCCTGGATCACACCATGGTGCAGAGCCTACCGTTTTTCTGCATGTGTTCTGCAATGGCACAAAAAATAATGATTCTTTATGTGCCCTGTTCACACCACAACACTGGTATCAGGTGTAGATTTTTTTTGTGCATAAATCTAAAATGTGTATGCAGTTTTCCACACGAAAAAAAAACTGACATGACATCAACATTGGTGTGAACAGGGCACAGAACTGACACACATGAAAATTGATGGAAACTGATGTTTCTGCAAGTAAAATCTGCATTCCCTTCAGTTACCATCATTTTTCACACACGTATGGTGTGAATGAGCCCTTAATCTTGCATCAAGTTTACTTTTTTCTGTGGGCTACATCACAGTCTTGTGATATTTAACCACAAATATTTACTTCTGAGTTCAGCACTTAACTTATTCCCGTGAATTTTTTTTTACATTTACATATTCATCATCTTTGCTGGATTCCATAATATCTCATGAACCTACACAGACTATTCATATTATTCCCTTTTTTTTCTCAGTTAGAGATCATCTATTCACTCAAGTGAATCTTTTAAATAGACTGAACCCAGATTATTGTGTCCCTATAGGTTACTTTAGCAGCTTGCTTAGATTGTGGTCGTTTTGCCCCCATTTTACATCATTTCCGTTAAAAATGTGTTTATTGTCCCTTTGTCCTTCTATGAATCTTGGACCTTTTCTTGTAATTTTTGTTTGATTGTTACGATTGGGATTTTGTACACAGGTTTATTATCATAGCATAATCTCAACACTACCTACGTTTTTTCCTGTCTTTTAAGACATGTATTTTTTTAGCTTTTTCATATTACATATTTAAAAGTGAACACCAATAACGAAACAACATTATAAACTGTAATCCTTAAACTTCTATACCTGTTAAATCCTATTTTTGCAGATTTCACCTAGTTCTCTCAGGCGGCGTACACACGCGCGGACTGTTCGCCCAACCTTGTTCGGCAAACAGTTTCATCAAACAGTCCGCTCAAAATTTGCATGAGCGGACTTGCCCACACACGAGCGGACTGTTTGACGAACAAGGTTGGGCAAACAGTTCGCTCAACCTTTTGAAATGAACGGACTCGCCCACGTAAGGAGGAGGCAAATCCGCCCATTTCAAGCGCGTGTACAGGTAGGCGGGGCCCGCGAAGGAGACGTCGCGGGCTCCGCCGCCTGGAATGGGCTTAAAGGGGAACCCCAACGCCGAAAAAAATCGGCGTGGGGGTTCCCCCCAAGTCCACACCAGACCCTTGTCCGAGCACGCTACCCGGCCGGCCAGGAAAGGGGGGCGAGCGAGCGCGCCCCCCCTCCTGAGCCGTACCAGGCCGCGTGCCCTCAACATGGGGGGGTGCCTTGGGGAAGGGGGGGCCGCGCGGCCCCCCCACCCCAAAGCACCTTGTCCCCATGTTGATGAGGACAAGGGCCTCTTCCCGACAACCCTGGCCGTTGGTTGTCGGGGTCTGCGGGCGGGGGGCTTATCGGAATCCGGGAGCCCCCTTTAAGAAGGGGGCCCCCGGATACCGGCCCCCCACCCTATGTGAATGAGTATGGGGTACAATGTACCCCTACCCATTCACCTGTGAAATAAAGTACAAATAAAAACACAACACAGGGGGAAAAAATATTTTATTGCACAGCCGGGGGTCTTCCGTCTTCGGGGGTCTTCTCGCCGGACTCCTCCGCTATGTGTGTGTAGCTCTTTTGCCAGCGGAGGAGTCCGGCTTTCTTCCTCCCCGCCTCTTCTCCCGACTTCGGGGGTCTTGTCCCCCTCTTCGGTTCTTCTGCCGGGCCACCGCGCCTGGTCCGGTGGCCCGGTCTTCTGTCGCCGTCTTCCGTTCTTCTGTCGCCGCCTTCGGTTCTTCTGCCGGGCCACCGCGCCTTCTTGTAGCTCTTTTACAGGCGGTGGCCCGGTCTTCTGTCGCCGCTGTCGCCGCCGACTTCCGTTCGTGTTCTTCTTGTTCTTCTCCAGGAGATGTTGACACGTCGCTCCCTCCGGCCGGAATGCCAGAGCCGCCCTGCGTAGTCACTTATATAGTGACAATGGGGCGGGGTCACATGGTATATGTCACATGGGTTGGTCACATGGGTTGATGTCACATGGGGACTATGACATCGTAAGGGGGCGGGGTCACCATGTGACCAACCCATGTGACATATACCATGTGACCCCGCCCCATTGTCACTATATAAGTGACTGCGCAGGGCGGCTCTGGCATTCCGGCCGGAGGGAGCGACGTGTCAACATCTCCTGGAGAAGAACAAGAAGAAGAACACGAACGGAAGTCGGCGGCGACAGCGGCGACAGAAGACCGGGCCACCGCCTGTAAAAGAGCTACAAGAAGGCGCGGTGGCCCGGCAGAAGAACCGAAGGCGGCGACAGAAGAACGGAAGACGGCGACAGAAGACCGGGCCACCGGACCAGGCGCGGTGGCCCGGCAGAAGAACTGAAGAGGGGGACAAGACCCCCGAAGTCGGGAGAAGAGGCGGGGAGGAAGAAAGCCGGACTCCTCCGCTGGCAAAAGAGCTACACACACATAGCGGAGGAGTCCGGCGAGAAGACCCCCGAAGACGGAAGACCCCCGGCTGTGCAATAAAATATTTTTTCCCCCTGTGTTGTGTTTTTATTTGTACTTTATTTCACAGGTGAATGGGTAGGGGTACATTGTACCCCATACTCATTCACATAGGGTGGGGGGCCGGTATCCGGGGGCCCCCTTCTTAAAGGGGGCTCCCGGATTCCGATAAGCCCCCCGCCCGCAGACCCCGACAACCAACGGCCAGGGTTGTCGGGAAGAGGCCCTTGTCCTCATCAACATGGGGACAAGGTGCTTTGGGGTGGGGGGGCCGCGCGGCCCCCCCTTCCCCAAGGCACCCCCCCATGTTGAGGGCACGCGGCCTGGTACGGCTCAGGAGGGGGGGCGCGCTCGCTCGCCCCCCTTTCCTGGCCGGCCGGGTAGCGTGCTCGGACAAGGGTCTGGTGTGGACTTGGGGGGAACCCCCACGCCGATTTTTTTCGGCGTTGGGGTTCCCCTTTAAGCCCATTCCAGGCGGCGGAGCCCGCGACGTCTCCTTCGCGGGCCCCGCCTACCTGTACACGCGCTCGAAATGGGCGGACTTTCCGAGCGGGAACAGTCCGCTCATTTCGAAAGTACAGCGGACAAGCCCACACACGGGCGGACTGTTCGCTCAAACACAGTTTCAGCGGACAGTTTTTCGGAATTTCCGAAAGACTTTGTCCGTCCAACTGTCCGCTGAAACTGTCCGCTGAAAGCCCACACACGAGCGGACTGTCCGCCCAAACACTGTTCAGCGGACAAGGTTGGGCGAACAGTCCGCCCGTGTGTACGCGGCCTCAGTGTCATTCGGCCTACGGGATTCCCCACTATCACATGATCGCACTAACCTACTATACCATTACAAAAGGATAGGGATGGGCCATACACCCCCCTGTTTGGTTCACACCAGAACGGGAAATGTTCTAACCGAAACAGCAAATCCCATTGAAGTCTATGAGAGCGGAGCAGGAAAAATCAAAAGTGCCCATTTTTAAGGCTTATATGCAAGTAATTGGCCATAAAAGGGGTATGGAGGTCTGGGTACTGCCCTGGGGGACATTATCAATAACATTTTTCTTTTTAAAAACTGTTTTTTTCAGGAGCAGTGATTTTAAATATGCTTAAAGTGCAACAATAATAATGAAAAATTCATTTATATATAGTGCCTAAGGGGTCATCTAAATGTGCTTGTAAAGTGCCCCTTTGGATCTGGTATGGATTTGGAGGGGAACTCCACACCAAAATAAAAAACTGTTTTGGTCCACCCCCCCCCCCCCCCAATCCATACCAGACCCTTATCTGGGCATGCAGCCTGGCACGTAAGGAAAAGGGGGGGGGAATGAGTGAGTGGCCCCCCTCCAAAACATACTAGGCCACATACCCTCAACATGGGGGGTGGGTGCTTTGTGCAGGGGGGCTCTGCCTCTCCACCCCAAAGCACCTTGTCCCCAGGTTGATTGGGAAAAGGGCCTGATCCCCAAGACAATGGCCTGTGGTTGTGGGGGTCTGCAGGCAGGGGGGTTTATCAGAATCTGGAAGCTTCCAGATCCCGCCCCCCATGTGTGAAAACCTAAAAACCTTGATATTTCTTATAAATGTAAGGGTCATCCGGTGTCACCGCCCTCTTATGACTTCACGGACTGGTGCATGTGCATGCTGGGCCTGTGATGTCACAATGGGCCCCTGGGTGATGTAGACAGGTGGCCCCACCCCTTTCCTACTTAAAAAATGTCAAAGTGCAGAGCAGGCATTTGGCGGGAGGCCGTCCCAGGAGGCATAGTAATTTGAATTATTTTTTTTATTTTTTGGGGTCAGCGGTGCAGCAGGTGGTGTGATTGACAATGGATTTACATGGAGAGACACTTTTTTTTGTCAAAAACTTGCTTTTATTACATTTTTACACTTTTTTGGTGAATGGGTAGTGTTACTATGTACCCCATACCCATTCACATGGGGGGATCTGGAGGTCCCTTTGATAAATGGGGCTTCCAGAGTCTTATAAGCCCCCCTCTGCAGACCCCCACAACCAATGGCCACAGTTGTGGGGATGAGGCCCTTGTCCCCATCAACATGGGGGTAAGGTGCTTTGGGGTGGCCCCAAGGCACCCACCCTCCATTTGATGGCATGTGGCTTGGTATAGTTGGGGGGCACTCACTCACCCCCCTTTTCCTTCATGCCCGGATAAGGGTTTAGTATGGATTTTGGGGGGCCGCATGCCATTTTTTTAATTATTATTTGATCTGGGATTCCCCTCCATACCCATACCAGACCACACCGTTTTTTTCATTATGTTTTAACTGGCACTTTTTTTGCTCAGCTGTCAGCGGGGGATACCCCTTGACAGCTGGTGACTCATTGGTTGTCAAGGATGCTGCGGCGGGCTTCCCCGGTCCTGCTCCTTAAAGTGGAGTTTCACCCTAAATGAAATTAATTAATTAATTAATTAATTAATGTGCATAAAAAACATTTGGAGAATTTTTTTTTTACTGACCTCTAAATGCCTGTTGCTAGGGGGTCCCTTGTAGTCTGCCTCCTTCAGCGCCTGGGCTCCTGACGTCACTTCCCTTGGCACAGGAAGGGAGATTACCTCTCCCCCTCCCTCTAGGCAATCATCTTGGACACGTGACAGGTCCCAGATGATTGCATGGCTTGTCACTGGAGAGGGAGACGAGCAGGACTTTGATCCCCCACATCGCTGAACCGTGGGACAGGTAAGTGTCCAGTTATTAAAAGTCAGCAGTTGCAATATTTGTAGCTGCTGACTTTTATTTTTTTTTTTATAATGAGAACTCAGTTTTAACAAACAGCTTACACTGCATCATGACTGGGCAAAGATTTTCCCAATCAGGGCACAGAATGCACTGTGCAGCGCTCATTGGCTTGGCCTACTTCAGGATGGTATTTCATTTCATTCTCCCTTGCTTCAGGAAATAGGACACTACCATCTTGTTGCTTATTTAAATTAGCGTTTTTTTCCTCTTGATTAGAAAAAGCAAGAAGTACAATATTTGTCATGCTGCTCAAAGTTCCAGAATATTAAAGGTTGTTATTCCTGAACTTGGTGATTTGCCCTGGACTAGAATATCCTGAAAATGAGCTATGTAGCCTTGAGTGCTGACATCTGACATATTGTGATCCAAGTTCCCATGTCCAGCCGCTTCTGCAGATTCAGTACCTAGAGCCAATTTGGTTTATCTGAAGTAATGATCTCCATATGCACTGGCTCAGGAAGCCTGTTTGAAAGCATGGAAATTAAAGCATGGAACACATGTCCTGTGCTTCAGTAACCCCCCGGCGGTATTGCCGAGTCTGGCTCGGGGTGGAGATTTTATACCAAAAGCGGTAACCCCCGAGCCAGACTCGGGACTGCATCGCTGAATGCAGGGAGAGGTTACTTACCTTCTCCCCTGGATCATGCGATGTTTCCCCCCGCTGTATGAGGGAGCCGTCCTCCGCTCAATCTATCACGGAGCCGATCTCCGTTCCCTGCAAGCGTTGCGACGCACAGGGACGTAGAACGGCACCAAATTCAAAAAGTGAAACACACACATTACATACAGTATAATGTAATCTTACAGATTACATTACTGTATGTAATTATTTCACATCCCTTTTGTCCCTAGTGGTCTGCCCAGTGTCCTGCATGCAGTTTTATCTTATAAAAACTGTTCTTTATGCCTGGAAACTGGAAATTGTCCACAGCAACCAAAACTGTCCCTTTACATCAAAAATTATTTTAGACCAACTTGAAAACAGCGATAATAAATTGGAATCACTCGCAGATTTGAGCAATAATGATTTCTGGGGAGATCCGTCATCAAATACTGAAAAGTAATGAAAGCGACAATTCTGCAACTGAGCAAATTTCAGTGTTTTTGATCAATCGATTTTTATTGATTTTAAAAATAAAGCATATAGAAAGTACATTGTACAATAAATTTCAAATACGCGTAAACAAAAGAACAATAATGAAAAAAAAAAAATATATATATATTTTTCTGATATTCGTAAAGACGTTTAGTTCACGCAATAAGATATTAATAATAGAGTACATACATAAAATCATAAAGTTAATTAATACAAATACAAATATTAGCCTCCCTTAAACACCTCTATGGGTACTCAGCTGTGTCCTAGGGGAGGGAAATGTTGCCAATATTAAGCATTGTAGACATATAGAGCTAAAAATTAACCAAAAATAATGAAACCAGGAATTGAAAACTCAGTAAAGTATGCCTAAATATTGTTTAAGATTTTTTCAGAAAATCAGCGGATTTTGACCATCCCTCCCAAGGTGACCACCTACATTTTTCTTTTGGTAAATTGCCTGCAATGGAGGCCATCATTAATTCATAGTTGTAGTGTAAGGATACAGTATCTAAAAGTTGATAGACAGTTGGAGGTGTTGTAGATTTCCATAATCTGGTTATGGACAGTCTGGCTGCCAGGAAGACGTGTGTCATTACATGACAAAAAGGGTATGGTATGTTTTCTATAGTTAGGTTTAATATCGCTAACTCAGGTAGAAGTGGAATCTGCATTTGAGTTATGTCTGTTAATATAAGAAAGACACTTTTCCAGAACTCTTGGAGTTTATCGCAACTCCAAAAAATATGAAACATATCGCCTTTAGCGGAATTACATCTCCAACATAAATCCGACAAAGATGAATTAAAGGATGTTAGTCTTGATGGCGTCAAATACCATCTAAGTGAAATTTTTTGAGTAAGTTCCCATAGTGCTGAGCTTTTAGTAGTTTTATAGATACTTTTAAGTGCTTGTTCCCATTGTTGATCCGTAAAGGATTTTTGTAAATCATTTTCCCAATGTGAATGAGAGGTGGATTTCGTAAATATACTTTTGAGGTGTAAAATATTGTAAATTAAGGAGATTCCTTTTTTATGAGTTAAGGAGGAATTAAGAAATTTCCATATTGTTGGCGAAATATTGTATAGAGGAAGTTTGATTTTGTTGAGGCAATTTTGTAGTAGGGTATATGTAGATATATCTGAATGAAGTAAATTAAATTGTTTTTGTAGCTCAGAGAAGGATTGTATTTGTGTACCTGTAATAAGTTGGTTTATATGATTAATGCCTTTTTGAGTCCAATGATGAAGAGATAGATCATGTGATAGATGATGTAAGGATTCGATAGGAATCGTCATTTGGGGTATACTAGATTCACAATGAATTTCTTGGTTTAACATTTTCCAAGCTTTGGTCGTGGCAATCATGGTGGGAGGTAAATCTTTGGGTATTTTAGTCCCTAGTGGAGTGCTTAGAAGCCAGTTCTTAGAAAGGTATGTTCGATGTTACTCCAGAGTTTACATGGAGGGTTTTGGAACCATTCTTTAGATTGATCAATTATTGCTGCTATATAGTAATCTTCGAAATCAATAGAGCCTGACCCACCCGCCAATTTGTGATTTCTTAATTTGGAATGAGCACATCTAGGTTTTGTTCCATACCAAATACATTGATTGAGTAGCCTTTGTAGGGATGTAAAGAAATATTTGGGAATGGGGATTGGTAGAGTTCTGAATAGGTAAAGTATTTGAGGTAAGTGCATCATTTTGAACGCTGCTAATCTACCAGTCCATGAAAGTTCCAATTTAGTAATCTTCAGGGATTCTGTACGTAATTTATTCAGCAATGGTTTATAGTTTGATTTAAAAAGATGTTTTGTGGATTTAGTGAGTTGTATACCCAAATAAGAAATATTATCTTCAGACCAAGTAAATGGATATTGAGCTTGCAGGAGGTTTCTGGTGGTAGCATTAAGTTTTATGTCTAATATATGAGATTTTGTTGTATTAATTTTGTAAAAGGATATTCGGCTAAACCAATCTAATGTTTCACATACTGCGGGTAGTGATGAGGTAGGATTTGTTAATATAAGTATTATATCATCCGCAAAAAGACTAATTTTATGAGAGGTGGAACCCAAGTTTATTCCCGTAATCTTAGAATCTCTGCGGATATGTTCGGCTAAGGGTTCTATTGCTAAATTAAAGATTAGAGGTGATAATGGGCAGCCTTGGCGTGTGCCATTTGATATTTGAAATGGTTGAGAAAGCATGTTGGCGGAAAATACTTGAGCTGATGGTTGTGTATATAATGCCATAATAGCACCATATATATAGTCTTAAAATCCAAATTTTGATAGAACTTTTAGTAGATATGTCCACTGTACCCGATCAAACGCCTTCTCTGCATCTAAAGAAAGAAGCAGAGAAGGCGTTCCAGTTGATTCTGCATAGTGAATTAAATCTATCATTCTTCGTGTTGCATCAGGGGCCTGTCTTCCCTTAATGAAGCCAGATTGATCTTTGTGTATTAGGTCAGGCACAATGGATACTAGACGTCTAGCTATAGTTTTAGCATAAATTTTTAGGTCTAGGTTAAGTAGGGAGATTGGTCTGAAATTTTGGGGTGAGGTTGGATCTTTTCCAGGTTTCGGAATTGTAACAATAATTGCTGATAATGATTCTTTAGGGAAAGTAGAAGATAATGCAGCTTTGTTGAGGAATTTCGTTAAGTGGGGAGTCAGATATGTGGAGAATTGTTTAAAATATTCCCCCGAAAGACCATCTGGACCTGGAGAAATTTCAGTGTTTTTGATTTGATTACATTATTGAATAATTTTTATTTTTGTTATATTATTATTTGGTATAATTATTTATAGTTATATATTATATTATAATTTATGATTTCATTTTTCAAACTTTATCATACCCAGGATGTCTGCTAGACTCTGGTTTGGACAAATTTAAGTGATTTATTCCTAAGAATTACAGGATTACAATATAAAATGCCAAATTTTCATGCAAAATAATTGTACCGCTTTCAGCACCAAAAATCTGAAATAATCATACCGCCAGGGAGGTTAATAGAACACCACATTACTCTGTTATGGTCTTACTAGACATTACCCCCACAACCACCAGAATATGTTCCTCTTGAGGGACCCCTTTAGCACCTGTGGTATGAGGAATTCAGGGAGGGGAGTTTAAGAGAACCTGCTTGGAAAGGACCAAAGGAACTGTCCCTAGCATTTCTTGGCTGCATCATATTACTGTGAGGATAAAAAAGGATTCTGATGCTAGGATTTTTTTTTTATTTATGGAGTAGTCAGTCTTGTAGCCCTGTAAGGTTTGACCCATCAGTATGCTGCCATGCCATGCACAGGAAAGGACTATTAGGCAGACTGCAAAAATGAGAAATGCATTTAGTTGAAGGTTAAATGTATTGAAATACAATCACAGTGAATAATCAGTTATGAGAATTAACTTAAAGAAGAGGCTCCTGAAAAATTAAAAGTCCTCAGCTACAAATACTGCAGCTGCTGACTTTTAATATATAAAACAAGTAAAAAAGGCGCAATGCGACAATACCTCAATATATAGTTCCTAATAGTCCAAGGGGGCAGGGATAGGTATCTGCGTAGTTATACACATACATAGGTCTGTCAAGGCTGCCACCGACGGGACCAGAAGCAAGGTCCAAAAAATGCTGAGGTGAAAACAAGGAGAGGGGTGCCTCTGAGTATGTATCAAATTGATATTTATTATAAAACAAGTATCCGCTCACATGTAAAACTGCAACAAAGCGTTCAGGTCCGTCTGTGGACAGGAAGGGAGGAGAAGGACTAAAGGTCACAGCAGGTCCATATACTGTCAGCAGCACATCAAGTCCAATGGGAAATGGACAGTATATGGACCTGCTGTGACCTGTAGTCCCTCTCCTCCCTTCCTCCCTTCCTGTCCACAGACGGACCTGAACGCTTTGTTGCAGTTTTACATGTGAGTGGATACTTGTTTTACAATAAATGTCAATTTGATAAACACTCAGAGGTGCCCCTCTCCTTGTTTTCTCCTTGACTTTAAATATATGGACACTTATCTGTCCAGGGAGCCTGCAATGTTGACTTCACAGCCAGGTCTTTACTGCGCATGTGTGTAGCTCACTGTGCTTTCTAATTGGCCCAGCAGCGGAGGAAGGAGTAGGGGGCCGAACTCCCAAGAGACGGGTTCGCAGCCCCGTCTCCCAGAAGTGGGAAACAATGCCTGTCAAAATCAGATACCCCCATCCCTCCTAAAAGGTGCCAAATGTGGTAATGGAGGGGGGGAGAAGACGGATAAGCGGAAGTTCCACTTTTGAGTAGAATTCCGCTTTAACAGGCTCTGACCAAAGAAACAAATTGTGTGTGATAAAGGGACAGCAAGAGCCAGTTACTGTGTTTGGATGTATTGTACGCTATGTGGTAAGAAATATCAAATAACATTAAAATAAATGCACACATTATATTGCCTCTTTGTTTTTTAGGGTGCTATTATCACACTTTTTGGAGTTCCTTTTCTAAAGACAAATAGACATTGTAAGGGAAGTTGTACTTTGCAAGGGAATTTTACCCTGCACTTAGCGAATAAGGTGAAGGTCTGCTGACTTCCATCATCTAATCACATGCAAGTACAAAAAATTATTCTTTATGCTTGATTGGGTATTGTTTGCAAAGTGAAATATCACCTCATTCACTAAGCTGTGGGAAAAATGCTCTTGCAAAGTGCAACTTCACTTTCAAAGTCAACAGACCTTTTGCTTTTAGTAACCCCATTGTCTTACCAGTTCAAGGAACAACAAGCAAACACAAACATGTCATTTTAGTGACAACAGCTTGTCAAGCAGCCCGCCAGAGGACCTAATTTAAACATATTGACTGCAATGTAATTCAATTAAAAAATCCTAGTGTAGCGCCCTCCAGTGTGTGCTGATAGAAGAGAGATTAGGCAAACTATAGTCTATCCCAGAGATAAACCTGAGTCACAGGATCTAGGTCAGGGTTATTAGAAGTCAGGGCTGGATGACTCATAGCAGCTCTCTGATGCCCCACCCTGTTTCTAGAATGTTGGACAACATTCTGGAAGATAGTGGACGAAAGCTAGGAGGGGTTGCCTTGAATATTTAGGGGTCTTTAGCCAATCCCCAGGTTGGGGGCCTGGCAGGGAACAAATGAGGCAGAGGAGTTGAATAGCAGAAGGACAAGCAGTGTTGAAGAGAGTATGTTGGTGGCCCTTGAGGGACCCCTGCCAGGAGGGATTTTACCTTAGGCTTGAGCTTGAGAGGCTGGCCTGGAAGGATCACTTTACAGGAGTGGGAAGAGAAAGCAGCCAGGTGGACTGGTGGCAGCCAAGTAGGCTAGCATTTCTGCAACCAGTGGAACTGGGACAAGTGTCTACGAAGAGGCAGAAGGTTGTGTGAGATGCTGTTCACTCCATATTGCAAGTTTACCAAGGGACTGTTCCTAGCCTGTAATGGGCTATTGCTGAACTAACTAGGGACTGTTAATTCCCCCAGGAGTGAACCAGCAGGAGCTGTACAATGGAACCAAGTTTGTGCAGGCAGAAGGAAGAAGAGGAATCTGTAAATAGGGAGGAAGTTGTCCCCAGTTTTAATTGTTGGACATTTTTAAATTGGGTATCCCATAATGCCTTACCCCAGGGCTCGACAAACCCCGGTCGCCAGGTCGCATTTGCGCCTAGATTTCGTGTCCTGGCGACTGGGGCAACGCTGCTGGGGTATCCTGTCTCCATTTGGACCCCGAACTCCACCGCGCAATTCCATCGGGCCGCGCCGACCAGTAATTGAGGCCGCGGCTTTGCGGCCTTCTAAAATCTTTCGGTAGTCTGGCGCCATCTTGTGGTGGATGTAGAAATTACACCCTATTCCAATAATGCTAATTCCTAATGGAGTGAAGCTCCCCTGCCTGTTTTTTGCCCAACGGTGAGTGTGGTGGCTGGTAAATGGCTTCTCATTATATTATATATATATTATTAAATTTATTAATTAATTTATTAATTTAATTATATATATATATATATATATATATATATATATATATATATATATATATATATATATATATTTGTAATTTTTTTTTTTTTTTTTGTAAAAAGTAAAAAAAAAAAATTATTTTAATTAAGGAAAAAAAAAATATTATTTGTAATCCTCCCTGCTTGACCCCTTTCACAAGGGCTGTCTGATCAGGTTCACCTGTCAGTTTTTCAGGCGGACCTGATCGAACCCTTAGCAGGGAAATGGCAGTAAATGAGCGGGAATATGTCGGAAATAATAGTCACATTCTTTTGTTAACCACTTCGTGCCCGCGCTATAGACGAAAGATGTCTACAGCGCGGACACCAATTGCCGGGAGGGCGTCCCTAGACATCCTCCTGTTTACTTCCCCTCTGCACGCCGCCATGGGCGAGCATCGGGGAAGTTCTGTGTTGGCCGTGTCCCTTGGATACAGCCAATCACAGATCATGCTAAATGACCAATCACAGCGGCCATTTAGCACTCGAGCGGTGTGTCCAATGAGAGGTGATCTCATATGTGGGGGGCTGGGGGCTATTTTCCCCTCACTCGTCTCCATGTCAGGCCAGGGACAGGTCCAGATCGCCGTCACGGACCTGGCTCCTAACTTTTTTAGCTGGCTCCTAGATTCCAAGCAAATTTGTCAACCCCTGCCTTATCCCATCCAAGTCATCATGCCCTAATAAAACAACAACAAAAAACAAGCCAAAGGTCTGATCACTGTGTCTGGATACAAGAAGGAAATGCTGTGTGACTGGCTGTGCAGCAGTGGGGAACCCTGCCATTAGCAACTCCTACGGGGGTAGTGCTACACTAGTATGATCATTTTATTTTAACTTGTCAAGTTACAGTCTAACTGAATTTTGGCAGAATTGCTTATCACACCACATCACTGTATATTGAAATATTTCCTGTAATGTCCATATTATGTTTTTTTTTTCTTTTAGAGATCAACTTCAGGAGAAAGAAATGTGCCTAAGGTCATCCATCAAGCAGATTTTGAAATGTGATTTTGAACAAGAAAACATAACTTCCCCGGTGCTACTACCACTTGCTGATTGTATTATCAGTGTGGGGATACTGGAAATTATTAGTAAAAATGAAGATGAATACATGAAGAATCTGGAGAAGACAATAAAGCTGCTAAAACCCGGAGGCCAACTATTAATTATTGCGATGACAGATGCAACTTACTGGGTTGTTGGGGCAGAACGGTTTCATTGTTTTAAATGTAATGAGGTGTTTGTGAAAAACGCCTTTGGTAAGGTGGGTTTAGTCATTGAATACTATGCAGTGCAGAGGAGACACAATGCCAGCGATCTCGCTGATTATAAAGCTGTTCTATTCATTGTAGGACGCAAAGGGCAGTAGATGATTGGAGCCAATAGCATTCATCTGGTGCCAAATCGAGCCAAATAGAATTATGTTGGCCTCCGGGTTCTATGGCAGTCAGAAATCACAGGAGTTGCGCTAAAGTCAGCAAAGTTATTTTGCATTAATCTGTGTTAAATAGTGTTAACAAATATCGTTATCTGAATAAAGATATAGAATATCTCTTAAATATAAATGTATGTGGACTTGTCTTAGAACAATATTGTAAACCTTTTATGTATACAACATATCTTTTAATCTATTTATTGATAACCAACACATTTCAGGACATTTACTGTGTGCCTTCCATCATAATATGGATAAAGATGATATAAAAATACAATATCAGATACAGTGTATGGACAATATATTAGAAAACATAAAAAATTATCGCAAAATGATTACATATAACTTCTCAATTAGGGATGAGCTTCGAGTTCGAGTTGAACTCATGTTCGACTCGAACATTGCCTGTTCGCCGAAGAGCGAAAAATTTTAAAAATTTGCAAATTCAAAAAGCCGTGGAACACCCTGTAAAAGTCTATGGGAGAAATCTAAAGTGCTAATTTTAAGGGCTTATATGCAAGTTATTGTCATAAAAAGTGTTTGGGGACCTGGGTCCTGCCCCAGGGGACATGTATCGATGCAAAAAAAACTTTTAAAAACTGACTTTTTTTGGGAGCAGTGATTTTAATAATGCTTAAAGTGAAACAATAAAAGTGTAATATTCATTTAAATTTCGTACCTGGGGGGTGTGTATAGTATGCCTGTAAAGGGGTGCATGTTTTTCCGTGCTTAAAACTGTCCCTGCACAAAGTGTCATTTCTGCAGGAAAAAAAGTAATTTAAAAGCACTCGCATCTATAATGAATTGTCGGCTCCCCCTAATACAGAGAACAGTCATTGAAAGTCATTGAGAAAAAAAAAAAGCGTGGGGTTCCCCCCCGAATTCAATTACCAGGCCCTTCAGGTCTGGAATGGATATTAAGGGGAACCCCGCATCAAATAAAAAAAAATGGCATGGGGTTCTCCCAAAATATCCATACCAGACCCTTTATCCGAGCATGCAACCTGGGGAAAAGTCCTTTATTAAAAATAAAAAAAAGATTCTAGCGGTGGTAATCCACTCTTGCTATCCAGCGATGGCTGATCTCTTCTCCGGCGTCCAGCGATGGGTGATCTCTCCCAATGGTCCAGCACAGGGCATCCATCCTGTCTCCACCGGAGACACTGCGGGAATCCTGGCAGCCCGACAGGTTTTAGCTGAGGAGGACGGGGCCACCCGTCACCTGACCCTGCCCCCCTTTGACGCGAAGGGAAACCCGTGCTTCCCCAGTGACGCAAGAGTGGATTACCACCGCTAAAAATGATTTTTTATTTTTAATAAAGGACTTTTCCCAACGGTGTGTGTGTGTGTTTTTTAACAATTTTTTACACTTTCTTTGTGAAATGGAAGGGGTACTTTTGTACACCTTACAATTTCAAACAGGGGGGCGGGATCTGGAGGTCCTCTTGTTAAAAGGGGCTTCCAGATTCTGATGAGCCAGCAATTGATGGGTACAGTAGCTGCATATGATGTTCATATGATTTTCAGTTTGTTTGGGCCCCCCTCATAAATTATGAGCACCACCTGCCACTGATGTGGACCGACTGAAAGCCCCATGTAGGTCTACAGGAGTCCAGATGTGAATTGATTTGTGTCCATTCAGGTAAAAAAAAAAATAATAATAGAATAATGGTTATTAAAGCGGAGTTCAACCCAAAAGTGGAACTTCTGCTCATCTTATCCCCCCCCCCTCCGGTGCCACAATTGTCACCTTTTGAAGCGGGGCCTCGCACATGTGCAGTAGGGTTTCCGGGCATGAAGCTGAAAGGCTACACTGCCGGGTTCCCTTACCCACAATGGTGGTGGAGCACCCAACAGCTGATGGAAACATCCGCTGTGGGTGTCGACATCGTTGGACTCCAGGACAGGTAAGTGTCCATTTATTAAAAGCCAGCAGCTGCAGTATGTGTAGCTTCTGGCTTTTAATGTTTATTTTTTGGGGGGCGTAACACCACTGTCATGGTTATGCAGTGATCTTCCTGTGTTTGCTTACCTTCCCTCATGTCTTCAGACTAAGAAGCCAGCCATTTCCACCTGGTGGTTTTTATAACCTCTCCTCTAAGCATGACCCCAGGCCCTATCAGGGAGCACTATATTAACCTGTGCACTGCAGGCCTCAGTGCTGATCAACCATTGTGTATTCTTTGTGTGTTAGCGTCCGCTTGCCTGCTGTGTGCTCTGCTACCGGTTTCCGTTACCGACTTTGGCGTGTTCTGACCTGCTTGCCTGTGACCCTGACCTTTTGGTGTGTACCCGACTATTCTTGTCTGCCTGTGGCCCCGACCTTGGCTTTGTCCCTCACCATCCCTATCCTCCTGTTGCCTACTGTGGGTGTGAGCTGGGGGACCCTGGGGGTCGCGACCTGGAGCCAGTTGCAGCCAAGTCCATCCTCACCACTCGAGGCTCTGGTGAACACCTGCTGGCTCTTAGACTCCGCGCCCCGGGGAATCTCATGCTCTATCCCCAGTGGGATCTGTCCCCCATCTGCAGCAGTAAGCCGTAGGGTCCACAACCTTGCGGTGCACTCCGGATCCCTACGGTGTGCACCTGTCACCTCGCCTCAAGGTGACCTGACAACCACTTTAAAGGTTCACCTTTTGGAACATCTTACATGTTTCAGCTCCTACCACCTTTCCCCCAGATTTTGTGACAGCATGGGGTCAGGGGCGGAGCCAGGGGTGGGGTTGTGGGTGGGGCCAAGGGGCCCTGTCAGGTACGCTGTATGGGGCCCTGTGATTTCTAACAGCGGCCCTGAGAGTACCTATCTGCAGCCCATCAGAGTTCCTGAGTACCTATTTGCAGCCCATGCCTCATAGAATATACTTTGGGGTGTTTGCTTTCCAAAATGGGGTCATTTTGTGGGTAATTCCATTGTCCTGGTGCTCCAGGACCTTCAAAAGTGTAATGGGTAGGAATGAAATGCCGTTTATGCTCCTAGAACGCCTGAAGGTACTACTTCAATGTTCGGCCTCTGCATGTGGCCAGGCTGTGTAAAAGTCCTACACATGTGGTATCGCCATACTCGGGAGGAGTAGCAGAATGTGTTTTGGGGTGAAATTTTTGCTATATACATGTTATGTGTTAGAAATATCTTATAAATTGACAACTTTGTGTAAAAAAAAACGTTTTAATTTTTTCCCACATTTTCCAAAAACTTCTGGAAAAAAATGAACCGTTCAAAAGACTCATTATGCCACACAGATTATACGTTGGGGTGTTAGAATTCCAAAATGGGTAATTTTATGGGCAATTCCATTGTCCTGTTAGTGCAGGGTCTTCAAAAGTGTAATAGGTGGCTGTGAAATGAGATGTGCCATTTTTGCTCGTAGAACATCTATAAGTGCCACTTCAATGTTGGTACTCTGTATGTGTCCAGACTGTGTAAAAGTCTCACACATGTGGTATCGCCATACTCTGGTAGAGTAGCAGAATGTATTTTGGGGTGTAATTTGTTGTATGCATATGCTGTGTGTGAGAAATAACCTGATAATATGACTATTTTGTAAACAAAAAAAATCTTCATTTTACAAAGAATTGTGGGAAAAAATAACAACTTAAAAAAACCTCACCATGCAACTTACTTAATACCTTGGAATGTCTACTTTCTAAAAAGGGGTAATTTGGGGGGTATTTGTACTTTCCTGACTTGTTAGTGTCTCAAGAAATTAGATACACCTGATGTACTGAAGGCCTGATTAGATGTGATCAATTTTCAGTGATTGACACCATAGTTTGTAGACTCTATAACTTTCACAAAGACCAAATAATATACACTAATTTGGGCTATTTTTACCAAAGATATGTAGCAGTATAAATTTTGGCCAAAATTTATAAAGAAAAATTGCTAATTAGCAAAATTTTATGACAGAAACAAAGAAAAAGGCATTTTTTTTCACAAAATGTAGGTATTTTATTTATAGCACAAAAAATTAAAAACACACTAGTGATTAAATACCACTAAAAGAAAGCTCTATTTGTGTGGAAAAAAGGACGCAAGTTTCATATGGGTACAGTGTTGCATGACTGAGTAATTGTCATTCAAACTTTGAGAGCGCTGAAAGCTGAAAATTGGTCTGGTCAGGAAGGGGGTGTAAGTGCACTGTATTGAGGTGGTTAATTTACAGAACAGTAGATTAATTATATATGTGCTCAACTAGTTGATTTGGGTAGAATTACATAGTATAGTTTTTAAACGTCTAATGATTCTGCGTGATTATCTTTGTATAAAGGTTTAGGAAATATTTAGTATATTTTTACACATATTTTAAAATAATTGTATGAATTTGCTGATTTTATTAATCTAGATGTATAATTGCAGCTTTTGAATATATATGTCCTATTTAGTCATACCATCCTGACCAATGAGTGCGGCAGTTGATGTGATATTGGTAGAATCTGTATTTAAATTATGGCTCAAATACTTCCATGTGCGGGAACACATCTGTAATCACAGGGAAGTATCTCAATCATATAGAGGTTCGCCATGAATTTTTTTATTAATGCTAATGTTTTAAAGATTTTTCATTAGCTTAAGCATTGTAATTATGTTTACGTTGGATTGTATTTATGCTGTATTATAGTTCCTGATGGGTATGTAATACACCATCTCTGTGGTCGGGACAATTTCCAGGCTGCCTTTTACATTGTGTCTATGGGCAGGCAGAATGGACGTCACATGACATATAAGGTCCCCCATCCGATAGTGTCCGCTGTGTACTGCACATGCACAGTACACAGCAACACAGATTCCAAAAATTCCCGAGGATGAACGGCGCCTGCGCCGTGAGTCTAGGTTCCATCCCCACTATCCAAGTGGACATAAAAGAGCCGAGCGCAGCGAGGCCGAGCCCGAAGCGTGTCGAGCGAAGCTCGCCTGCGAGGGGCCCTCTAATATTCACAAACCTATGTCCGCTTGGATGGTGGGGCCACCACCTCCACTCACGGCGCAGGCGCCGTTCAACTTCGGTGATTTTCCGAAGCTTCGTCTGCTCCGTACTGCACATGCGCAGTACGGGGCGGACGCTATATGATGGCCGGACACTATATGGCACAACACTGGCACCTACAACATGAGATCACCCCATCAGGCGAAGTCAGGAAGTGACGAAACGCATCATAGACGTGATCTCCGTGGTTTACCGGAAGTGATGCGTGCATGTCACGGGCAGCTGGAACACTAGGAAGTAGGATAGGACCGCTGGTGTGCACAGATGCTCCCTTCTACTACCGACTAATCGTGATGTTTACACTTTATCATTGCTTTAGTTATTAGGATTTTTTGTACGTGTATATATATATTTTAAGGGGTAGATTGGGGTTTATTAATAAACTTATCAACAGTATTACACTATGTGGCAAATTAGTTTTTTCCACATGGATCCTTACATGATACGCCTCTAAATCTGGTTGGAGTTCTATTTGAGCGGTGGAGATTAAGTGATATGATTCAAGGCGCATTACCTTTTCATATGTGGTGAGTGCATCCCCAAAGGGGAGACCGTCATACAAGGTGAATTGTCTGGTGGAGGGTGTTTTTCACAATCAACAATTAACATCACTGAATCACTTTTCAATATTTCATGAACATTATATTGAAGTTTGCCATATTTGAACATATGAGAAGATCGCTGCTGCAATATTACAATGGACTTTAGTCAAGTTGTTTGTACTATTAATATTTATCGACAGCGCTGTCCTTCTCATGCTAATATTATCACATCAATATTACCATACATGATCTCATCATATATGCATTTGTGCATTAATTACAAAATTTATGAAATTGGTATACTAATTTTGTATTTCTTGTTATATCAGTTTCATTCGTTTTGTATTTAATGCACAAATGCATACAATATATGATGAGATCATGTACAGTACTATTGCTGTGATAATTAGCACGAGAAGGACAGCGCTGTGGATAGAGATTAATAATGGTATATGCTGGTTGCAGTAGTTCCTCTGCTCCAAATTACTTTGTTTGGATTTCTGTTTAATTTCTGAGGAAGGGAGTCCCCACTGTTCACAGAGGCCCTGCCCTGGGTGGAGGCACTGTCAACTTTATGATCAAACTAACACTTCCACTTACCGACAATTCTGGTTCTCTTATTTTCCTAGGGGTTTAGTGCAATGTCCTGTTTGGGATTGCTGTGTCCCATATCCCCCTCCCAAACTACACCCCTTAAAAAAATTTTTGGATGAATATGAAATATTGCATACACATACTTAATATTTACTAATAATATTTCTAGCCACAGATAAAGCTCTCAGCTCCTTTATATAGCTCAAGCAGAAATTTACTGCAAAACTGAATGAGTCAGGAGCAGGGCCGGGACAAGGGGTGGGCAGGAAAGACGGCTGCCCTGGGCACTGTGGTTTCATGTGAGGTGGAGGGCACCACAAGGAAATTGGGGGAGGGGATTTGTGTTGGAAAGGGGGATTTGGGGGGGCAGCAGGGAGTAAGTATTGTTCTAGGAGGGGAAATTTGGGGGTATGCTAAAATTTAAGGGGAGAAGGAATGGGGGGGAAGATTTGTGCTAGGAGGGATGATTGGGGCGCTTTGTGCTGGAGGGAGGGATTTGCAGTGGGTTTATTGGGAGGGGCAATTTTAGGGGTAGATAATTTGTGCTAGGAGGAGTGATTTTTTTTCTTTTTGGGGGGGGCACTTGAATTGGGGGGGATTTGGGGGATGGGGGGAAAGATTTGTGCAGGGAGGGGAGATTTCAGCAGGGGAACAGATTTGCACCGAGAAGAGGGGGAATTTATGCTTAGGGGGTGAAAAAGATTAATGCTCAGTTTTTTTCTTGGGGGGGGCAGATTTTTGATGACACATAATGCTCATACACATTGGGGCGGGGGGGGGGGGGCGCAGTTTGGCATGTTTGCCTTGGGCTCTGGATGACCTTGTCCCGGCACTGGTCAGGAGACAAGCATTTCCAACTTTATAATATTTCTGCCTATAAAGCCTGGTACACACTAATGCCTTGTACATGTGCGATTGGATCACGTTGTCGGAAAATCTGATCGCGTGTGGGCTCCATTGGACTTTTTCCGTCAGAATTTCCGACACACAAAGTTTGAGAGCTGGATCTAAAATTTTCTGACAACAAAATCCGATTGTTTAAATTCCGATCGTGTGTAGACAATTCCAACGGACAAAGTGCCACTAATGCTCAGAATAAATTACGAGATGAAAGCTATTGGCTACTGGCCTCATTATAGTCCCGTTGTACGTGTTCTACGTCATCCGATCGTTCACCACTGATGGTGATTTTCCAACAACTTTGTGAAACCATGTGTATGCAAGACAAGTTTGGGCCAAAATCCGTCGGAAACTGATTTGGTCATCGGAATGTCCAACCGTGTGTACAGGGCATTATAGGTTTTTTTTTTTTTTGCAGACTGAACAAAAAAATGAAGAGCTCGGGAAGAGACGCTTTCCTAACTATCCGATGTTAGAAATCTCCCCCACTGAGCTATTGTGTTCTGACAGGGGCCCCTGCCAGAACATACTAGTCAGTACTCTCAGCCATTGGCTGAGAACGCTGATGGGGTGGTCATCAGCAAACCTTTTTCAGTCATGCCCCTTCAACAGAAGGACCAATTGTCAGCCAATTTCTATTGAATCGGGTCTATGCCACTTGACATGCAGCCCGTGTATGCGGCCCTTAAAGGAGTTTTAAAGTCAGAAGGTTTTTGTTATCTTAATGCATTCTATAGATTAAGATAAAGCCTTCTGTGTGCAGCAGCAGCCCCAGCACCTCAAATACTTACCTGAGCCCCATCTCTGTCCAGCGATGTCCATGAGTGTCTCGGTCGTCTGAGACTCTCCTTCCTGATTGGCTGAGACTCAGTGAGGGGGTGGGGCCAGGCCACAGTTCCGTATCTAAATGGACACAGGAATCTGTGACTTGGCTCGGGTGCCCCCATAGCAAGCTGCTTGCTGTGGGGGCACTCAACAGGAGGGAGGGGCCAGTAGAGCCTAAGACGGACCTGAGAAGCGGAGAATCCGGGCTGCTCTGTGCAAATCCACTGCACAGAGGAGGTAAGAATGACATATTTGTTGTTTTTTATAGAAAAAAAACTAGACTTTACAATCAATTCTGAATATAACTTGTAGATGTTGCTGACAAATTCATTGCGGAACCAAAATTTACATTCTTCACTTGCAGAATATTGGAAACTTTCCCTGTAATGCCTATTTAATATTTTATTCAGAGGCGGAATTCAGGAGAAAGGAATGCCCCTTATTTAGTTTATCAAGCAGGTTTTTAAATGTAATCCTGAACATGAAAACATAACCTCTCCGGAGGTGTTACCACTTGCTAGCTGCATTATTAATGCATGGATACTGGATTTCATCAGGAAAAATTAAAATGAATGCATTTTCATCTCTGGCCACCTCCTCTGTATCCTGTCCGTATCCCCTGACTACCTCTGTATCATGTCCACAATTACAGACCACCTTCTCTGTACATAGTTACATAGTAGGTGAGGTTGAAAAAAGACACAAGGCCATCAAGTCCAACCTATGTGTGTGATTATATGTCAGTATCACATTGTATATCTCTGTATGTTGCGGTCGTTCAGGCGTTTATACAATAGTTTCATGAAACTATCGATGCCCCCTCTGAGACCACCGCCTGTGAAAGGAATTCCACATCCTTGCCACTCTTACAATAAAGAACCCTCTACGTAGTTTAAGGTTAAACCTCTTTTCTTCTAATTTTAATGAGTGGCCACCAGTCTTGTTAAACTCCCTTTTGCAAAAAAAGTTTTATCCCTATTGTGGGGTCACCAGTACAGTATTTATAAATTGAAATCATATCCCCTCTCAAGCGTCTCACAACCTTTACTCATAACTAATATCCTCCAGACCCTTTATGAGCTTTTTTGCCCTTCTTTGTACTCGCTCCATTTCCAGAACATCCTTCCTGAGGACTGGTACCCAGAACTGGACAGCATATTCCAGGTGCAGCCAGACCAGAGACTTGTACAGGAGAATTATAATTTTATTCCCTTTTTAATGCATGCCAATAATCTGTTTGCTTTGTTAGCAGCAGCTTGGCATTGCATGCCATTGCTGAGCCTATCATCTACTAAGACCCCCAGGCCCTTTTCCATCCTAGATTCCCCCAGAGGTTCCCCCCCCCCCCCAATGTATAGATTGCACTCATATTTTTGCCAAACAAATGCATTATTTTACATTTTTCTACATTGAACCTCATTTGCCATGTAGTTGCCCACCCCATTAATTTGTTCAGATCTTTTTCCAAGGTTTCCACATCCTGCGGAGAAGTTATTGCCCTGCCTAGCTTAGTATTGCCTGCAAATACAGAGATTGAACTGTTTACCCCATCCTCCAGGTCGTTTATGAACAAATTAAATAGGATTGGACCAAGCACAGAACCCTGGGGGACCCCACTACCCACCCCTGACCATTCCGAGTACTCCCCATTTACCACCACCCTCTGAACTTGCCCTTGTAGCGAGTTTTCAATCCATGTACTCACCCTATGGTCCATGCCAATGGACCTTATTTTGTACAGTAAACGTATCATGTCCACATCCTCTGACCACCTCTATATCATGTCTGAATCCTCTGACCACCTCTGTACAATGTCTGCAGCTGCTAACCATCTCCTGTCTCATGTCTGCAGTTTCTGACCATCTCATGTCTTGTATTATATCTGCAGTCTCTGAGGGGGAGCCTGGAGAGGCATTGAAAGTTAGAACATCGCCAGGATGGGGATTACGGGAGGAGTCAGTGTGGACTGTGGAGAGGAGACTATAGGATAAAACCAGAGCCACCAAGCTGGAGCCGACTGACTGAGCCCTGCATGGAGCACCTGGGAGGAGCTCAGTGACATTATCATCAGGTCAGTCTGGGGGGTCACTGGGGTAAGGGGGGAGTGAATACAATAATGTAAGGGGGCACTGATGTAAAGGTTCCCCCTTATATCAGTAACCCCCTAATGTTAGTGTTCCCCTTTCCATCAGTCTGCAGGGGGGATTCTGCAAAACCTGATGTAAAGGGGAACTCTGATGTGAAAAGCAATGCTCCAGACCCTAATATAAAGAGGGAACTCTGATGTAAAGGGGATTGTGGTGGACTCTGATAAAAGATGGTCTCTGATGACCAGAGCGCCCCTTTACATCAGAGTCCCCCCTTTAGATCATGATCTGCAGAGTTCCCTGTTACATCAGAATTCCCTTGCACTGTAAGGGGGAATCCTGTAGACTCTGATGTAAGGAGGAACTTAGGAACTTCTAAGGAGAATTTGTTTAGCTTAAAGACGTTACCAATAGCACTAGCTGCATATTTATAGTGTAAATATTGATCTTTGCATTGCTTAGCACTGAAAACTGTCATTTTAGGTACTTTTGCAGTGTCAGTAAAAAAATGTGGCTTTGTCAGTAAATTTCATGATCTTTGTCAGTAAAAAAATGGTGCTGTTTGTAAATTTTGGCATCCTGACAGTAAATTGCACTTCGGGGGGTTGGCAACACTGAATCCTGGTAACCAACTACAAGAAACGTCTTTCCTCTGTGCTTGCCAACAAGGCTTACACCACCAAGTACTAAGTCATATTTTGCATGAGGATCAAATACTTATTTCACTCAACGAACTGTAACTCAATTTATAGCATTTGTTTCATGTGTTTTTTTCTGGAGTTTTGGTAGATATTCTGTCTCTATCATTTAAAATTTGATTAACCACCTTCAGACCGGACCATTTTGCTGGTAAATGACCAGAGGTCTTTTTACAATTTGGCACTGCGCTGCTTTAACTGGTAATTGCGCGGTCATGCAATGTTGTACCCAAACAAAATTTGCGTCCTTTTCTTCCCACAAATAGAGCTTTCTTTTGATGGTATTTGATTGCCTCTGCGATTTTTATTTTTTGCGATATAAACGCAAAAAGACCGCAAATTTTGAAAAAAAATGATATTTTCTACTTTTTGTTATTAGAAAAATCCAATAAACTCAATTTTAGTCATACATTTAGGCCAAAATGTATTCAGCCACATGTCTTTGGTAAAAAAAAAGTCAATAATTGTATATTTATTGGTTTGCGCAAAAGTTGTCACATCTACAAACTAAGGTACGTTTTCTGGAATTTACGCAGCTTTTAGTTTACGACTGCCTATCTCATTTCTTGAGGTGCTAAAATGGCAGGGCAGTACAAAACCCCCCCAAATGACCCCATTTTGGAAAGTAGACACCCTAAGGAAATTGATAAGTGGCATGTTGAGCCCATTGAATATTTTATTTTTTTGCCTCAAGCGATTGAATAATGACAAAAAAAAATTTTTTTTTTTTTTTTTTACACAAAGTTGTCACTAAATGATATATTGCTCACACATGCTATGGGCATATGTGAAATGACACCCCAAAATAAATTCTGCTGCTTCTCCTGAGTACGGGGATACCACATATGTGGGACTTTTTGGGAGCCTAGCCGCGTACGGGGCCCCGAAAGCCAAGAACCGCCTTCAGGTTTTCTAAGGGCGTAAATATTTGACTTCACTCCTCACTACCTATTACAGTTTTGAAGGCCATAAAATGCCAAGATGGCACAAAACCCCCACAAATGACCCCATTTTAGAAAGTAGACACCCCAAGATATTTGCTGAGAGGCATTTTGAGTCCATGGAATATTTTATATTTTGCCACAAGTTGCGGGAAAATTACAAACTTTAATTTTTTTTTATTTTTTTTTCACAAAGTTGTCACTAAATGATATATTGCTCACACATGCTATGGGCATATGTGAAATGACACCCAAAAATAAATTCTGCTGCTTCTCCTGAGTACGGGGATACCACATATGTGGGACTTTTTGGGAGCCTAGCCGCGTACGGGGCCCCGAAAGCCAAGAACCGCCTTCAGGTTTTCTAAGGGCGTAAATATTTGACTTCACTCCTCACTACCTATTACAGTTTTGAAGGCCATAAAATGCCAAGATGGCACAAAACCCCCACAAATGACCCCATTTTAGAAAGTAGACACCCCAAGCTATTTGCTGAGAGGCATGTTGAGTCCATGGAATATTTTATATTTTGCCACAAGTTGCGGGAAAATTACAAACTTTTTTTTTTTTTTTTTTTCACAAAGTTGTCACTAAATGATATATTGCTCACGCATGCCATGGGCATATGTGAAATGACACCCCAAAATAAATTCTGCTGCTTCTCCTGAGTACGGGGATACCACATATGTGGGACTTTTTGGGAGCCTAGCCGCGTACGGGGCCCCGAAAACCAAGCACCGCCTTCAGGCTTTCTAAGGGCGTTACAGTTTTGAAGGCCATAAAATGCCAAGATGGCACAAACCCCCCCCAAATGACCCCATTTTGGAAAGTAGACACCCCTAAATTTAGGGGTACACTAGTGAGACTAGGTAATAAATGGCGGGTGCCCTGAAACTATAAAAAAAATAACTAACCAACCAGCGTCACCTGTAACAGTTATATGGTGATCACTGGTGAAAGGGTTAACTAGGGGGCAATCAGGGGGCTTTATGCGTAGTATATGGGGGTCCCTGGCGCTATAAAAAGCTGCGGCGAACCTAAATACCTACCTGCCTAACTAGCGTCACCTGTGACACTAATACAGTGATCAGAAAAACGATCGCTTATTAGGCTGGGTTCACACTGGAGCGATGCGGGAACGCCACGAATGCGCGGCGGGTTCCCGCATCACATGCCTCCCGGCGGCAGTTCACACTGCCCTATGCGAACTGCTGGGAGTGTCAGTGAAATGTTAATGACACCCCCAGATCAGTTTGCATATCGCAGTGCCATCTGCAAACTCGGATCGCATGGTGTGAACACCCATGCGATCCGATTCTGCTGCGGACCAAAAAAAGGGTCCCGTGCGAGTTTGCAGCGGGTGCGGCGGGTGCGACACGAATTCAGCCATACTATCTGTATGGCTGAACTCGAATCGCACAGAGATCGGATGTGATTTGCACTGCAGTGCGGTGCGAATCACATCCGTTCTCATAAACCGCTGCAATGTGAACCCAGCCTTAGTGACACTGGCGACGGGGGGTGATCACGGGGTTAAACCTTTATTGGGGGGGTTAGGGGGGTACCTTAGAACTAAAGGGGGCTAACCCTAACTGCCCTAACAGTTATTACAGTCACAAATGACACCCGCCGGGTGATCAGGGGGTTAAACCTTTATTAGGTAATAAATGGCGGGTGCCCTGAAACTATAAAAAAATAACTAACCAACCAGCGTCACCTGTAACAGTTATATGGTGATCACTGGTGAAAGGGTTAACTAGGGGGCAATCAGGGGGCTTTATGCGGTAGTATATGGGGGTCCCTGGCGCTATAAAAAGCTGCGGCGAACCTAAATACCTACCTGCCTAACAAGCGTCACCTGTGACACTAATACAGCGATCAGAAAAACTATCGCTTATTAGGCTGGGTTCACACTGGAGCGATGCGGGAACGCCATGAATCCGCGGCGGGTTCCCGCATCGCATGCCTCCCGGCGGCAGTTCACACTACCCTATGCGAACTGCTGGGAGTGTCAGTGAAATGTTAATGACACCCCCAGATCAGTTCGCATATCGCAGTGCGATCTGCAAACTCGGATCGCATGGTGTGAACACCCATGCGATCCGATTCTGCTGCGGGCCAAAAAAAGGGTCCCGTGCGAATTTGCGGCAGGTGCGGCGGGTGCGGTGGGTGCGACACGAATTCAGCCATACTATCTGTATGGCTGAACTTGAATCGCACAGAGATCGGATGTGATTTGCACTGCAGTGCGGTGCGAATCACATTCGTTCTCATAAACCGCTGCAATGTGAACCCAGCCTTAGTGACACTGGCGACGGGGGGTGATCACGGGGTTAAACCTTTATTGGGGGGGTTAGGGGGGCACATTAGAACTAAAGGGGGCTAACCCTAACTGCCCTAACAGTTACTACAGTCACAAATGACACCAATGCAAAAAAAAAAAAAAAAGCAATTGGTGTCACTGTGACTGGGGGGGCAGGGGTAATTGGGGGGTGATCGGGGGTAAAGGGGGGGTGTGAGTGTGCCTGGCATGTTCTACTGTATGTGGGGTGTGTTGGTGCAACTCACCGAACCTCTCTCCTCGGTGCCGGAACGAAAACTACCGACACGGAGGAGAGAATACATCACTTCCTCTCCTGTGTTTACATTACAGGAGAGGAAGTGATGTCACCGGACATTTTCATTCGCCGGGAGCGATCGAGAGGGGGTGGCCATGAATGAATGGCCGTCCCCTCGTCCGGGATCGCTCCCGAACGAATACCGACCGCCGCAGGCACCGGGCGGGGGCCCGATCGGGCCCCCGACCGGCGGGCAGGCAAGGACGTACATGTAAGCCCTTATGCCTCCCCGTGCCATTCTGCCGACGTACATCGGCGTGCGGCGGTCGGCAAGTGGTTAAAAAAAATTATAGACCCTTCATTACTTTGTAAGTGGGCCCACTTACAAAATCTGCAGGGGATCAAATAATTATTTCCCCCACTGTATAATATTTGGGTTTTAATAAATTTTCTAGTAAAAAAATACAGATTTTTACTTGAAAACAACAAATGTAAAAAAAGCCTGGCCTTAAAGTGGTTAAACCTTTGCAAACTCAGATGGCAATCATACCTCAGTCAGCACTATCCCCATGACTGCTTTATAAATATATTTATGATTATATTACAATAAAATTTAAGCACCTGATTTCAAAAAAGTATAAATAGAACTCAAACATTTAGGGCCGGTTCACACTGCGAGCCGCGGCGAGGCGTCTCCGACTTCCTCGCCGCGACTTGCAGGGGGGGTCAGCGGCGACTTGCAGAGGACTTCTGCATAGAAGTCAATGCAAGTCGCCCCCGAAGTCGCCCCGAAGTAGTACAGGAACCTTTTTTCTGAGTCGGAGCGACTCGAGTCGCTCCTCTCAGAACGGTTCCATTGTACTCAATGGGGACAACTTGCGGGAGCGAGGCGAGGCGAGCCGTGTCGCCTCGCCTCGCGCCGCAGTGTGAACCGGCCCTAAAGCTTAGTTGAAAGCAGAAATAAAAGAGGTGAAGTTTATCATTGCAGGACCATGGATTCCACAACACATAAACTCTATCATGTACATGGAATGGATGCCAGAAGTTATCTTGATATGTATTTCTCTAATAAGGAAGACATGGTCTTTGCAGAGGATACTTTAAAATTTCCAATGGCGATGTTTCACTATCAGTTCAGCACCGGTATGTACAGCATATATTGATATTTTCAACAAAAAAATGCATGATGCTCCTAAAATGTTGTTAATAAATCTAGTGACGCGTACACACAATCAGAAATTCTCATTGGAAAAAGCTATGATGTTTTCCCGAAGGAATTCCGCTCAAGCTGTCTTGCCTACACACGGTCACACCAAATTGCGATCGTTTAGAATGCGGTGACGTACAACACGTACAACGGGACTAGAAAAAGGAAGTTCAATAGCAAGTAGCCAATAGCTTCCATCTCATAGTTGAATCTGAGCATGCGTGATTTTTAGTGTGTCTGAATTGCATACACACGATTGGAATTTCTGATAGAAAGTTTTTCCGTCTGGAAAATTGAGAACATGCTATCAATTTTTGGCTGGTGGGAATTCGTGTAGCTAAATTCGGATGGAGCATACACACGGTCGCATTTTCCAATGAAAAGCTCTCATCAGTCTTTTTCTGGCCGGAATTCTGATCGTGTGTACGCGGCATATGAGTATCACTCACATAAGAGGCAGTCCCCAAAGCTCTGACCTCACAGCTTCCTATTGCTGGTAGAGGGGGAATGTTTTATTTCTTACTAAAAAATCAAGCTGTTTCTATAGAAAAAATTATATAACTCACTAAGGGCTCTTCCACAATTTGTTGTGTTACAAACTGCAATTGAAATTGATTTGATTGATAATAGGTACACGCAATTAAATTGAATTTGTAAATAAATAAAACTAATAAAGTAAATAAAATAAATAACAATGATCAACACAAAAAATTTGTTTCCTCTGGAGCAACCAATCACCCTCTGATTATTGTATATATAGTATAATTGCTTGAATGAAGTCTACATTTGGGTAATTAATGTTCCTGGAGTAAGCAAGTCCAGGATAAGAGTACCAATCAAGGTTTTAGAAACTTCTCCAGTGGGAAAAGCTGTCTTGGGTGCCACTTCCATGGCAGGAAAACAACAACTTCAAGATTAAATCTCTGTCCATTTACTCCATCCAATGGCCCAATGAAGGGATGGAGAACTCTTGAGGTGGAGAGGTCAACAGTGTGTCATGGTTATGCAATAGAGTTGGTCTGCTTACCAGTTTCCATGTGTTCATCTCTAGAGACCAGCCAACCCTCACCTGAATGCTTTTGTAATCCATCCTTTGGCATGACTCCACCCTAGCTCCTATCAGAGCACTCTATATTAACCTGTGCACTACAGGCCATCCCTGCTGATCAACCATTGTGTATTCCTTTGTGTGTTAGCTTCCTGTTACCTGCCGTGTGCTCTTCTGTTGTTCCGTTACCGACTTTGGTGTGTCTTTGACTATCCCTGTTTGCCTGTGATCCTGACCTTTTGGCATGTCCCTGACTATTCCTGTCTGCTTGTGGCCCGACCTTGGCTTTGTCCCTCACCATCCCTATCCTCCTGTTGCCTACTGTGGGTGTGAGCTGGGGGACCCTGGGGGTCGCGACCTGGAGCCAGTTGCAGCCAAGTCCATCCTCACCACTAGAGGCGCTGGTGAACATCTGCTGGCTCTTAGATTCCGCGCCCCAGGGAATCTTATGCTCTAACCCCGGTGGGACCTGTCTCCCGTCCACAGCAGTCAGCCGTAGGGTCCACAATCCTTCGGTGCACTCCTGATCCCTACGGTGTGCATCTGTCATCTCGCCTCAAGGTGACCTGACACAGTGATAGCCTGATCCAAAGAAGATTATTGTAAAACAGAATCATAAACTGGTACCACATTTTGATGAGACGATAACAAATGATAATTTATTTCTTATGACTTTTTTATTTGGTGAATATGTCACTCTTATGCTGTGTACACATGACCAAACAAGGTCTGATGTAATCATTCTATCGGATATTACGATCGTGTGTGGGCTTCATCAAACTTTTTTCTTCAAAAATTCTGACAGACCTAGAAATAGAACATGTTTCAAATCTGTCTGACGGAATCAATTTCTATCGGAAAAACTGTTCGTCTGTATGCTGGTCCAACAAACCAAATACAACGCTAGGGCAGCTATTGGCTACTGGCTATTGAACTTGCTTTATTAGTCCCGTCGTACGTCATCACATTCAAAATGAACGGACCTTGGTCCGTTCATGTGTGGGCAAGTCCGTTCGGTCAGAAGTCTGTCGTAACTCCGTTGAAAGTCGGAACTGCGTCGGAAAGACCGTCGGACCTTCTCTGCCGGAAAGTCTAGTCATGTGTACGTGGCATTAGTCATTATATTATCACTTTTTATGTATTTGGTTGCAAAAGGTCAATTCACAAACATTATCATATTTGTTTTCTATTTTTAAGGTCCAGTTTACACTTGTACGACTTGTCATGCAACTTTGGACCCCAAAGTTACATAACAAGTTGCACCCCATGTTTTCTAATGAGTATTTGTGCATTTTAAGACTCAGGACTTTTTTCCTTCCACTTTTAGGAGCGTCAGGCATTTTTCTTTTTTACAGATTAAAAACATCTCTCTAAAAACATCTCTTTAAAGTAGTTCCTGTACTACTTTGGTCAGACTTTCATTCAATATGAGGGCCATAGACTTCAATGTAAACCCTCAAAAGTCTTTGTAGTGCACACGCAGTCACATGGTCAAAGTCAAAGTTGCAGAACATTCGCACTTGTCCAAAGCGGCATCAAAGTTGCATCAAGTCACATTGTAAAGTCGCAGTGGAGACCACACAATTTTGAAGTCACACAAGTTTGAATGGAGCCTAAATGATCAGAACAGATGTAGAGAAAAGTGATTGTTTCTCTGCAAATGGCCCTCTGATCCCTTTATACTCCCCTTACCCTCTCTCTCTTTCTTTTTCTCTCTCGCTCTCTCTCAGCTCCTTGCTCATCTGGTGCTTTCATATATTATGGATGTGACTTATAATATGTTGGTTGGAAACAATTTTTTACAGCTATTTTCACCTAGCACTGTCATTGAATGCCAAATGTTATGAAAATGTGAAATCTCTTTTTTAGCAGTGAAATTAGTTTTGGGTAAGATAACATCTGAATTTCTAATATTCCTCCAGGTCAAATTGAGGGTACATTTTTGATTGACATCACCATTGGTTCCGTCATTCACCATCTTTATTCTGCCTCAAAGTTTTTAAAAAAAATAGTCCTATTAAAATTCCAAGAGAAGTGTATTATGGAACTGAACAGATGGCTACATGACCGTACCGGAGCATATGATTGGTCGCATACATCATCAGCCGCAGCTGAGTTAGAAGGAATGAGGTGAATTGTTCCCTTTATGATTTTTGCATTTTAGGTTGCAGAAGATTGTTTTTTTTTAAAGGCAACTTCTATTGTTTTTGAGTAGATTTAATTTATTAAGCTGTTTAAATTACAAACTATTTTTCATGTTTTTAGTCAAGTAACTTTGAAATATTATGTTTTAAAAGTAAAATTTCAAATCTATGTTTTCATCCAGCAGGTGAAGCTCTCAGCTCTTTATAATGTTTTTAATCAGGCTCTCCTTATCTACTGTGCTGAAAAAGGCTATTCACATTGTTTAAAGTATCCAGATATGGCATATATGGCTCAGGAGGATGAACCCTTATCCAGGACCCCTTATAATTATAATCACAACTATCCAGAACAATCCCAATATCAGGATTTTCACAGGCCCACCCCTAACTATACAGGAAACCTAAAACTAAAACGAGGTTCCAGAGGGGGGTGTGGCGCCTCCAACGGAAAAAGAAAAGTAACTCAATAGGAGCCGGAATCTTTAATTTAAGTTCAGCCACACTTTCTGATAGTGAAAAACTGATCTTGGATAAAGGTCTAAAATTTGTCCCACCCAGAAAACTAAACAAATTCAATATGTTTATAGGCGTAAAAAAAGTACATCCGTAAAATGAACATTCAAAGACACTTTTTGTCCATACCTCCCACTAATATCAACAATTCTCATCAGAATAATAATACCCATTCAGGATTGTCCAACTCCTCCTTATTTAACCCTCTGGGTAATATCACCCCATCAATCAATGTTTTCCGTAATTTAGTATTGAATGACCTGGAAAAATGACCTAACAAAAAAAATTCACCAAGATCCTGCTATCCAAGCAGGTCTCAAGTCCCTCTGTGAGAGGAAGGACCTGATCATCCTTCCCGCTGATAAAGGGGGCGGGATCGTTGTATTAGACAAAAAAAAAACCTACATTGGAGAAATGAACAAACTTTTGGAGGATCGTAGTACATACAGTCCCTTACCAGGGGACACTACCGCAAAATATAAAAAGGCATATACAGAGATTGTAAATGAGGATTTTTCCTTAAATATTCTGAATCAAAAAGAAAAGGAATTTATGATTCCATTAGCTCCACATATTCCAATCATTTATCAACTACCCAAGATTCATAAGGATCCCGTGAATCCACCTGGCCACCCAATAGTAAGCGGTATCGATTCAGAATCGGAAAATACATAGATCACTATCTTCAGCCTTTAGTTAAACGTGTTCCATCTTACCTAGAGGACTGTAGAGACACTATCAGGTTGTTGGAAAGGGTGCAGTATCAAGATGACCTTATCTTGGTCACTGTGGATGTTTCCGCTCTTTACACTTGCATCCCACATCATTTAGGATTGGCCGCAGTTGAACTCTATTTATCTAGGGACTCTTCACTCCCCCCTATACACAGGAATTACATTATGGAGCTATTGAGATTTGCCACAGAGCACAATTACTTTTGGTTTCAGGGCTCCTTCTTTTCCCAAATCAAAGGCGTGGCTATGGGGGCTAAATACGCCCCAAGCCTGGTCAATCTATTCATGGCCCAGTGGGAGGAGGATGTCGTCTATGCCCTTGACAGACCTGAATTGGTCTTATGGGCTAGGTACATCCTCCTCCTATGGAGAGGCAGTAGAGTCTCCCTAGATTCCTTCATGTCAGTCCTTAATGAGAACGATCGTGGCATCATTCTCAACTATGAAGCCAGTACAACTAGTATCCACTTCTTAGATTTGGAGATCAATATAGTCAATAGGAGCTTAGAGTTCAAAACTTTCTTCAAATCGACAGATAGAAATGAATATATTCCAGTTGACAGTGGTTAAAATCAGTTCCACGTGGCCAATTTCTATGGTTATGCCGGAACTGCACTAATATCAATGATTTTTTCCAACAATCCGATATTTTAAAGCATAAATTTGTTGATAAGGTATACAGACCATCAGACTTGGATGATGATATTCTATTGGCCTCTGAGGTTGATAGAGATTCCCTCTTAGAGATAAAACCCAAAGCTATACAAAATTATAAATACAAATGGTCATTCTTCAACACTTTTTCCACCAAACATAGAGAAATTAAAAAAATTCTCAATAGGCATTGGAAGGTACTCCGCAGTGATAAAATCTTGGGGAATTCTATCCCTGAATGAGCAGAAGTTATATTCAGGGGAGCACGATCTATACAGGGAGATATTGCTCCCATCACCATAGACCCTCCAAAACCCATTTCATTTTTCCCTGAGAGTAAAGGTTTCTTCCCCTGCGGGAAATGTAACGTATGCACATTGGGAAGAAGGAAAATTGAGACCTTTACATCTACAGTCACTCAAAAGATGTATGCTATCAAACACTTTGCCACCTGTGTAACTAAGTTTATAGTCTATTTAATCATGTGCCCTTGTAAAAAACAGTATGTAGGTCGCACCATTAGAAATTGTTCTATTAGGGTAAACGAACATCTAGCTAAAATAAAAAAGGGATGCGACAAACATACTGTTCCCAGACATTATTTAGAACATCATGGGAGAGATCCAACTGGTACTCAGTTCCAGATCATAGACAGATTTATTCCCAGATGTAGAGGGGATTTGTGCCTTAGGGGCTTATCGTGCCTTGAAACTTTCTGGATACATGAACTCAGGTGCTATGCGCCACATGGCATGAACAATGACTGGGATATTAACTGCTTTATTAATCAGGCCTAATTATTAGCCTGGGTCTATGGACCCGGACGGCGGTGGCTCCAGTGATTGGGGGCATGCCCTCATCGCATCATAAATTATAGACGAGTTGTGGGACTGTGCCACATGTGGCTGTGTGATTCTCGTCCATGTGTGGTGCATTCCCGCACTCGCGGGGTTGTTCTGCATGTGGCTATGTGATTTTCTGTCCGCGTGTGGCATATTCCCACATTCTTCTATATATTTTTCGTTTTGATATTGTATTTTTATGTATATGTCATCTTGTCCTTATATTTTTATATCGATTTGACATTTACATTATTTTTTTGAGTTTTCTGGGATGGCATTTTAATTATAATTTCCAAAATGTGTCCATTCGGGTGGAGCTGTTTAATCTATACAGCTCACCCCATCCGATATCTGATTCATTGTTATGAACATTCTTTTTCATGTTTTTTTAGTTTTCGGGTTTTTTCAAACGTTTTTTTGGTAGGTCCTGTGGTGTCACTGGGTGCCCACATTTGTCAAATGTGCCTCTTGGGGACACTGGTCCCGAAGTGAGCCAAGGACATGCCCCCCCCCCCCCCCGTAGTCCAGATATTCCCATGTAGTTCTTTGCTATATATGAGTCTACACGTGCGGTGTGTTTGGGGCGGTGTCTTTCCCTCTTGGCAGATCCCGTGCTCAGACTTCCGCCTGTGCTAGGAGATCATGTGATCTCTGATGCATTAGGCAGAGCTACGTGAGCGAGATCCTGTAGGGAACACACGTCGGCATATGAGAGCTTCCTACGTCGGGGCACCATGTGACCCCCGACGCCGAAAGCGTTGCTAGGGGATCCCTGATGCAGGAAGTGCACCCACTGAATTCCTGATACAGTGGGCGGAACTACAGAACATGATTCCGTAGAGAACTCGTGCTAATGCATGAGAGCCTCCTGTGTTTGGGGACGTTGGGGACCCCGACACAGGAAATGTAGTCACGCGATCCCTGTTGCAGGGAATGTGGTCACGCCATCCTGCGCCGCTCCTTTCTTTCAATCGTGTGATCCTCCAACATGTGGAGGTCACGTGATTGATATAGGAAGTGGGGGCTGCATTGCAGTAATATCTAGTCATCACGGTTTATTGCCTCTTTGCGTCTCTCCAGTCTCTGCATGTTATTTATATTATATAAGGCACCTTTGTACATGGCAATATCACCTCCTATAACATCTATCGGAGTGTGACTCCAGAAGTGGGATTGCGGTCACATCCGGCTCCCATTGATGTTTATACAACACACAAACCCTAAAGGTGTAAGTGTTCAGATTGTCATTAGTGGTTAAAATGTTTAAATATGAGACCAGCTTCTGTTAACTTATACTTTCTGATTTATGTCAGCAATTATCGTGATATAGCATGATTACTTATTGAAATATATAGACATAAATTTTAATGATATTTTAATTTGTATATTTTGGTAGTTATGTATATTTTTTTGGCTATATAGACAAGTCATGTTCGAAGACTGATGGTCACATGGATGTGCTGATGATATTTACATATCATTATTTCCTGCTCCGCCCATTTTTATGGGCGGACCAGCTTTTGAGCAGTCTATTTATTGAGCAGCAATGTGGGGGACATAGTATGCCCCTGTTGAAGACTGATGGTGTCAAAACATGTCGGGTAGCATTACTTGTACCCCACATTGCTTTTATCCCTTCCTTTTTTTGATCACTTTTAATTTCAATTTTGTACCATATATATTTTTTCAATAAACCCATTGTTTTTTTTGATCTGCACCATCCGGAGCCTTTTTTTTTCTTTTTTTTTATCCATATGTTACTCATACGAGTTTTTACCTGAGATCTGTGTTTGGATATGCCTGGTTTCTGAAATATCATTCCTCCCTGGAACTTGGAGACCACCGGACGGTGTTTGTTGGGAATACCTACCTCTATTTGCGATCCGGGATGGTTCACACCTGGATCCCTCCTACTGAAGGCCAGAGCATAACCTTTGGTGATTATAAGCCTTTTAGACCCACTGTCATACGACAGGTGGGTCCAACACTATTTCGTAAGAGTACCCATTTTATATTTATAGAAGGTCCTCATATGAACACCGCTTCAGACAAATAGATTGCTGCTGTTGGTTCCTTCCTCTCCTCTTGTTATATCTTGGAAGAGACAGCGGTGGATCCAGGGGGGGCAACGGGGCAATTGCCCCCTCCGAGAATATGGCCAGCGGGTGCCAGCGCGGCCGGTTCCGCGGGTGCCAGCGCGCCCGGTTCCGCGGGTGTCAGCGCGCCCGGTTCCGCGGGTGCCAGCGCGCCCGGTTCAGCGGGTGCCAGCGCTGAGTGGACAGGTGGGGGGGGGCAGCTGGGCGACTTAGGAGGGCTGCTGGCTAATCAGGAAGCCAGCGGGCAGGGGAGCAGGGAGATGACATCATCTCTCACTGCCCTGCATCCCTCCAGTTCCGCCCTCACTGTGCGGGAAGCTGTGTGCAGCAGAGAGATTACATCATCTCTCTGCTGCCTATCTTCACTCTGGACTCAACAAAAGAACACCTTAGCAGAAAAGTGACACAGTAGGTGACAATCCGCAATGTGGCAGGCTACGTGGCAAGTGGCAATCCACAATGTGTGACAGGCTACATGGCAATTCGCAATGTGTGGCAGGTGACGTGGCAAGTGACAATCCGCAATGTGTGGCAGATGACGTGGCAAGTGGCAATCCGCAATGTGTGGCAGGCGATGTGGCAAGTGACAATCCGCAATGTGTGGCAGGCTACCTGGCAAGTGACAATCAGCAATGTGTGGCAGGTGACGTGGCAACTGACAATCCGCAATGTGTGGCAGGTGACGTGGCAATCCGCAATGTGTGGCAGGCTACGTGGCAAGTGACAATCCGCAATGTGTGGCAGGCTATGTGGCAGTCCGCATCTGGTGGCAGGTGACGTGGAAAGTGGCAATCCGTAATGTGTGGCAGGTGACGTGGCAAGTGATAATCTGCAATGTGTGGCAGGTGACGTGGCAAGTGACAATCCGCAATGTGTGGCAGGCTATGTGACAAGTGACAATCAGCAATTTGTGGCAGGTGACATGGCAAGTGGCAATCCGCAATGTGTGACAGGCTACGTGGCAAGTGACAATCCACAATGTGTGGCAGGTGACGGGGCAATCCGCAATGTGTGGCAGGCGATGTAGCAAGTGACAATCCGCAATGTGTGGCAGGCTATGTGGCAATCCGCATCTGGTGGCAGGTGACGTGGCAATCCGTAATGTGTGGCAGGCTACGTGGCAAGTGATAATCCGCAATGTGTGGCAGGTGACGTGGCAAGTGACAATCCGCAATGTGTGGCAGGCTACGTGGCAAATGACAATCAGCAATGTGTGTCAAGTGACATGGCAAGTGGCAATCCGCAATGTGTGGCAGGCGACGTGGCAAGTGGAAATCTGCAATGTGTGGCAGGCGACGTGGCAAGTGACAATCCGCAATGTGTGGCAGGCTACGTGGCAAGTGGTAATCCGCAATGTGTGGCAGGTGACGTAGCAAGTGACAATCCGTAATGTGTGGCAGGCTACGTGGCAAGTAACAATCCGCATTTGGTGACAAGTGACGTGGCAAGTGGCAATCCGCAATGTGTGGCAGGTGACGTTGCAAGTGTCAATCCGCAATGTGTGGCAGGTGACGTGGCAAGTGACAGTCCGCAATGTGTGGCAGGCTACGTGGCAAGTGACAATCCGCAATGTGTGGCAGGTGACGTGGCAAGTGACAATCCGCAATGTGTGGCAGGCTACGTGGCAAGTAACAATCCGCATTTGGTGACAAGTGACGTGGCAATTCGCAATATGTGGCAGGTGACGTGGCAAGTGGCAATCCGCAATGTGTGGCAGGTGACATGGCAAGTGACAATCCGCAATGTGTGGCAGGTGACGTGGCAAGTGACAATCCGCAATGTGTGGCAGGCTACGTGGCAAGTGACAACCCGCAATGTGTGGCAGGCTACGTGGCAAGTGACAATCCGCAATGTGTGACAGGCTACGTGGCAAGTAACAATCCGCATTTGGTGACAAGTGACGTGGGAGGTGGCAATCCGCAATGTGTGGCAGGTGACGTGGCAAGTGACAATCCGCAATGTGTGGCAGGTGATGTGGCAAGTGACAATCAGCAATGTGTGTCAAGTGACATGGCAAGTGGCAATCCGCAATGTGTGGCAGGCGACGTGGCAAGTGGAAATCTGCAATGTGTGGCAGGTGACGTGGCAAGTGACAATCCGCAATGTGTGGCAGACTACGTGGCAAGTGACAACCCGCAATGTGTGGCAGGCTACATGGCAAGTGACAATCCGCAATGTGTGGCAGGCTACGTGGCAAGTGACAATCCGCATTTGGTGACAAGTGACGTGGCAAGTGGCAATCCGCAATGTGTGGCAGGTGACGTGGCAAGTGACAATCCGCAATGTGTGGCAGGTGACGTGGCAAGTGACAATCCGCAATGTGTGGCAGACTACGTGGCAAGTGACAACCCGCAATGTGTGGCAGGCTACATGGCAAGTGACAATCCGCAATGTGTGGCAGGCTACGTGGCAAGTGACAATCCGCATTTGGTGACAAATGACGTGGCAAGTGGCAATCCGCAATGTGTGGCAGGTGACGTGGCAAGTGACAATCCGCAATGTGTGGCAGGTGACGTGGCAAGTGACAATCCGCAATGTGTGGCAGGCTACGTGGCAAGTGACAATCCGCAATGTGTGGCAGGCTACGTGGCAAGTGACAATCCGCAATGTGTGAAGGCTACGTGGCAAGTAACAATCCGCATTTGGTGACAAGTGACGTGGCAAGTGGCAATCCGCAATGTGTGACAGGTGACGTGGCAAGTAACAATCCGCATTTGGTGGCAAGCGACATGGCAAAAGACACCCTCAGGGCTCCCATTGATTCTGCATTATGGTGAGTTGAACCATTTAATTTTATATTACAATGTATTAATAGAAATAATGCGCTTCAATCATCCTGACACCATAACAGCCATGGTGCCGTAATGATTGAAGTGCCAATACCAGCCATTTTTCCCATATAAATAGCCCCCAAAAAAACATTTTATAGAAGTGCCCCTCCCGAGACTAAACTCTGGATCCGCTCCTGGGAAGAGAAGATTGGCTTCTTTCCTATTCAGCACAATAAGAGGACATTTACATAGAGAGAAGAACTGACATTAGCTTCTCTTTAGCATTCATGATATGCGGCCTTATTGTTATTATGTTGCACAATAACTGTTTATGATATCCAGCTTTGTTATGCACTGTATTGCACAATAATTCTTTGATACTTAGTTTTGTTTGTTCTGTAGTGAAAAATAACTGTGGGATTATTCCTTCAGTATTTATACACTTTCTTTTGATTTTTTGTTCACTCATATCAATTGTGTTTATTATCTTAGCGCTACACTATTTATTTTACATAATGAACATGGCCAGCACCTGGCAGTATGCAGTTTAGATGATTGCGCATAACCTATAGGTTTACTATGGGGCATCCTTAGTCAGTTGTCCCTCCAATACACTGAAGCTGGCTCTGTGAGCCGATCATGTGACCAACCGGACCATTTTCCTCTACTGTGAAGCCTATGGATGATGTCACCACCCAGGCGCTGCAGCCGTTGTCAGCGATCTTTTCTCTCCAAGGAAACAGGCTGCTGAGAAAACATGTGACTGGACCAGAGCACCTTCAGAATAGGTACTCTGGTACCTATTTCCTTTACAGGGTAGTTAATATAGGGCTTACATTAAAGGTGGGACCAGGTTGAAGTTTAGAGTGTATTTGATTGGACTTCTACTTCAATAGCGCAAGCTGTAACTTATATTTATAGAACGCAGAACAGCAATGCCTTGGATTTGAGCAGTTCCAGCTTTCTCTAATTTTTCTGATAGACATAAGCTTGGGTGTCCCCACTGCAGGCAAAGGATTTCAACTGTGTTGAAGTCAATAGGGGTACATTTTTTTGATGGTCACTTTTGGCCCTTTGATAAGGGAGGTGTATTAAATAATTCCAGCAGGCTTGTGTTTCATAAGCAGCTGGTATTGGCCCATTAACATGTAGAAAAGATCTTGCACTTACTGTAATTGCTTATTAACTACTTGCTTACTGGGCACTTAAATCCCCTTCTTGCCCAGGCCAATTTTCAGCTTTCAGAGCTGTTGCACTTTGAATGACAATTGCGTGGTCATGCAACACTTTATCCTTATTACATTTTTATCATTTTTTTCACACAAAAAGAGCTTTCTTTTGGTGGTATTTAATCACTACTGGGGTTTTTATTTTTTGCTAAACGAATAAAAAAAGACTGAAAAAAAAAACGTTTCATAGTTTGTTATAAGCTTTTGAAAACAGGTAATTTTTCTCCTTTATTGATGTGCGCTGATGAGGCTGCACTGATGGGCACTGATAGGTGGCACTGATGAGGCGGCACTGGTGGGCACTGATCAGGAGGCACTGATGAGGCTGCACTGATGAGGCTGCACTGATGGGCACTGATAGGTGGCACTGATAGACAGCACTGAAAAGTGGCACTGATGATGCGAAACCGGTGGGCACTGATTGGCTGCACTGGTGGGCACTGATGAGGCGGCAGTGCCTCTCTGTGTGAGTGTCCGATGTCCTGTTTACAGAAGCCGGTGATTTGCCTTTTTTTCTCCTCACATTGTCAGCGTGAGAAAAAAAAAGTATTACTTGTTTCTGTTTACATCACGTGATCAGCTTTCATTGGCTGACAGTTAGTCATATGGTAAGGGTTCTGTGATCAGCCGAGTCTCATTGACTAGATGAATAAGGGGAATATTTATGCATGTAAAAAGAGAAATAATAATTTTCTATAACGAGATGTATTTTATATATATATATATATATATATATATATATATATATACTGAATTCTAGGCAGATATAAAAGACTCAAATTAACAGAGCTCTGTAATCATTTTAAATGCAAACAGTGTAAGTACCTGAATGCAACCTGTCACCCACCTCTTGCAGTCTCTGTCCTACAGGAATGGTGTGTGAGAGGAAAAAGCAGCCCATGTTCATGTGGTGATCGAAGGAAGGAGTAACAGAGAGACAAGACCATCACTGTGCTGCTTCTTATATCACTGTCCAGTCACAGAGTGAGGAGGGTCCAGGACAACCTGGGCTAAGAGGAAGTGGATTCAATGATCCCGGCCATCAGACCGGGGACATCAAGGGGCAGAAAAATGGTACTATGGGGGATATCTCTGGACTGAAGGTGAATATTGCAGAAAATCTGGTTGCATTTTTGTGTATTTTAACCACTTCTGGACACACATGCTGTTGTACATCCCTACTTTGGGGACGGATATCATTATTATGGCAGCAGCTAGCTGCCATAACCCTGGTATCCCGTGTTCAGGCAGCGGTCCGGTACAAGATAAAAGTGGTCTCTGCAGCGGATTTGCCGCGATATCAGTTTTATCGGTGGCGGGAGAGGGGTCCCCTCTCCCGCCGCTATCTGGTGCCTTCCGCCGCTTACCAGAGCCGTCGGCAGCAGCGGAGGCAATCGAATACTTCTCAGTGTTCTGCATGGAGACGAGCGAGGGTAAGATGGCCCCCACTCGTCTCCATGACACTGCAGGGCAGAAGTGATGTCATAACGTCACTTCCGCCCATAGCTCTTAAAGGGTCATTTTTTTTTTTTTTTTATTGCATTTTAGTCTAAATATGAGATCTGAGGTATTTTTTACCCCAGAGCTCATATTTAAGAGGTCCTGTCATGCTTTTTTTCTATTCCAAGGGATGTTTACATTCCTTGTAATAGGAATAAAAGTGCACAATTTTTTTTTTTAAAACAGTGTAAAAATTAAAAATAAAAGGTAAAATAAATAAGATTTTTTTTTTTTTTAAATGTCGCCTATGGAAATTTTTAAGGATAAAAGTTTATCGCCATTCCACGAGCGGGCTCAGTTTTGAAGCATGACATGTTGGGTATCAATTTACTCGGCGTAACATTATATTTCACAATATAAAAAAAATTGGGCTAACTTTACTGCGCAAATACAGTGTGACAAAAAATATTGAACCAACCACTATTTTTTTCTGTAGGGTGTTAGAAAAAAAAATGTATAAGGTTTGGGGGTTCTAAGTAATTTTCTAGCAAAAAAAATGTTTTTAACGTGAAAACACCACATCTAAAAAAGAGGCCTGGTCTTAAAGTGGTTAACACGCTATTCATCTTATTTGTATCTTGAGTTGTTTTTTTTTTTTTTTTTTTTTATCCTAAAATTGATAGATATACTATAGCGTAGATATAAAATAAAATCACGTTTATTTGTATTTGATCAGAAATTAGTGGACGTGCTTTCCAGTGTAGCACCCTGATGTCTAGGCAGGGTTGCTCTTAAATGTACCTGCCAGGTGTATTGGCCTAGGCCAACTGTTAGGGATCAATTGAGTTCAAGTCTGGAATTGCTGCAGTTCTCTCTTCTCTCTTCTGTCACTAGATGGCCGGGTATCTGGTGACATTAGATAAGACAAGGGCATTGCAAGGATGGATTATTAATGGGTGAGGTGTCTCAGCCAATGGCAGGTATCATCTTGGGTCCCTTGGCCTGCTGGGACAGCCTATTTTTTTGCGTGGGGTCAAGTGATTAGGGTTTCGGTGCCACAAGGGTGGACATGCTGCCTGGGCTGCTAGGCCGGAGTTTGGGCCTATTCTGGGCACATCTGGCTGCTAGACTGTCTGAGGGCCTATCCAGAAACAAGAGAGCACTGTAGGGTTGGGATTGCGGCTTGCGGTCCAACCAGAAGTGATGGTTCTGCCGGCCAGAGAACCTGTCATGGTTGGAGGTAGAGGGGAAGCTGTCGCCACTAAGGGAACAACCACCTTGTTACCAGGGACCCAAGTGAGTAGCTTAAGCAAATCTCGGAGCAGTATTCTCATCAACCGGTGATGGTGAAGAATCTGAAAACTTCAGCAGGTGCCAAGCAAGGGACCCAGCCAGTGGGGTGACACTTGAGGAATATCTGAAGTGCCAAGCCAGGGACCCAGCAGGGAAGTGGGGGTGACGCTTGAGGAAGATTCTAAAGTAAGAAGATTAGAAGAGCTCAGGATTCAGTGGCAGTGAATCAGCAAGTCTAGTGAGAGAGACTGAGAGCACAATGGGCTGAGAACCTACAAGAAGTGATTGTATAAAAGTGTAGCGCCGGTTCCTGAAGAGCACACGCTATGTGTTTTTGAAATGTAATGTTACCCTTAAACCGCAGTTTGGTTTGGGTTTGATTGCTCTAAATTTTGACCTCAGCATCAGTCTGACTGGACTACCGGGTGTTCTGCCTAGCCATAGGTGGCGCTGTCACTTGCGGCAGGCATGGAAACACAGTCTAGTTGGGTGCATTAAGGTTACTTTCTCTCGGAACCAGCCCAGTGGAAGTGTCACTCTTGCTGTGCCTTCTGGGAGAGGGAACTTAAGGTGCGGCTGTCACGTGTTTCTGGGTTCCGGTCCAGAAGTATGTTCTGACTGCATGGTCCTGGTCCTCCTGACCAGCCAACAGGACCTTCATGGCCTGGGGTGCGGATCCACCCGACTTTACATCTCGGCGCTGGCTAGCCCGAGGTGAGGAAACTGAGGGAGGGATCCGGAAGTGGTCTGGTGCTGTCTTGGTTAGTGGAGAGGCACAGCAACTGTGAAGTTATCCAGGGGAGGACTCTTCCGGAGAAGGCCACGCAAGGGTTGGCTTCTCAACAAGAGCCCGGAAGAGCTAAAGGACCTAAGTGAATCCAATCTCGTGTGATATCGCCAGACCGGCTGCAAGATACTGGTACCACACAAGTGTTCTACAAGCTTTCAAGTTTCCCTCACATGCTCTATAGCAAACAGTGGCGGCCCGCCCATAGGGGGCGCCCGGGCGCCGCCCCCCCTCCAGGCAGTCGCAAAAAAAAAAAAAAAAAATTGAAAAAAATAAATATATATTTTTTTAAATGGCCCTTTAAAAAAAAAATGAAAAAAAGTCCTTAAGTGCACTGTGTACGAGCGCCGGACACAGTGCAGCGCTGGACACAGTACACTGTGTGAAGCGCCACGTCAACGCAATCACAAGATTGCAGATGCAGCGCTTCATTTGCGGGGTTTTAACCCACCTTGTGGCGCAATTAAAAGTGCCGATCTGCATCCGCCCGGCGCCCATAGGTTTACTATGCTATGGGCTTTAAGTGACAGACTAGTTAGTCTGTCACTTCCGGTCTTCCCCTGTGTCAGACCAGTGCGCCGAGCGGAGGAGTGAACTCCTGCACTTGCCGCTATGAAACAACAACAAGGTAGATGCTGGAAATCCACAGGAGGGGGGCAGAGCTGAATGATTCCACTGACAGCCAAACGAGGCACAGCAACACCAGTGGAGATATTAGAATCACTGAGGATCACACAAGGCTGGTCTCCTTATTTCTACAGGATGGATGGAGGGGGAGGTTTCACACGGGCTGTGTGTTTATCAAGTGCTGATCGTCAGTGCTTCTATTATCTCCACTGGTGTTGCTGTGTCTCGGTTTGGCAGTGTCAGTGGAGGCTCTTGTGAAACACACAGCCCATATGAAGTCTCCCCCCACCCACCCATCCCTCTGTCCCTGATTCATCCCACCCACCAGATCTCTGTCCCTGATCCCTGATCCATCCCACCCACCATCTCTCTGTCCCTGATTCATCCCACACACCATCTCTCTGTCCCTGATCCCTGATCCATCCCACCCACCCACCATCCCTCTGTCCCTGATTCATCCCACCCACCAGCTCTCTGTCCCTGATCCCTGATCCATCCCACCCACCCACCATCTCTCTGTCCCTGATCCATCCCACCCACCCACCATCCTTCTGTCCCTGATCCATCCCACCTACCATCTCTCTGTCCCTGATCCATCCTACCATCCTTCTGTCCCTGATCCATCCCACCTACCATCTCTCTGTCCCTGATCCATCCCACCATCCTTCTGTCCCTGATCCATCCCACCTACCATCTCTCTGTCCCTGGTCCATCCCACCTACCATCTCTCTGTCCCTGGTCCATCCCACCCACCATCTCTCTGTCCCTGATCCATCCCACCAACCATATCTCGGTCCCTGATCCATCCCACCCACCATCTCTCTGTCCCTGATCCATCCCACCGTCCTTCTGTCCCTGATCCATCCCACCAACCATCTCTCTGTCCCTGGTCCATCCCACCCACCATCTCTCTGTCCCTGATCCATCCCACCAACCATATCTCTGTCCCTGATCCATCCCACCCACCATCTCTCTGTCCCTGATCCATCCCATCGTCCTTCTGTCCCTGATCCATCCCACCTACCATCTCTCTGTCCCTGGTCCATCCCACCAACCATATCTCTGTCCCTGATCCATCCCACCCACCATCTCTCTGTCCCTGATCCATCCCACCGTCCTTCTGTCCCTGATCCATCCCACCTACCATCTCTCTGTCCCTGATCCATCCCACCAACCATATCTCTGTCCCTGATCCATCCCACCCACCATCTCTCTGTCCCTGATCCATCCCACCATCCTTCTGTCCCTGATCCATCCCACCTACCATCTCTCTGTCCCTGGTCCATCCCACCCACCATCTCTCTGTCCCTGATCCATCCCACCAACCATATCTCTGTCCCTGATCCATCCTACCCAGCATCTCTCTGTCCCTGATCCATCCCACCATCCTTCTGTCCCTGATCCATCCCACCCATCCATCCCTCTGTCCCCGATCCATCCCACCCATCCATCCCTCTGTCCCTGATCCATCCCACCCACCCATCACTCTGTTCCTGATCCATCCCACCATCCTTCTGTCCCTGATCCATCCACCCATCCCTCTGTCCCTGATCCATCCCACCCACCCATACCTCTGTCCATGATCCATCCCACCCACCATCCCCCTGTCTCTGATCCATCCCACCACCCCTCTGTCCCTGATCCATCCCTCTGTCCCTGATCCCATCCCACCCACCACTGATCCAACTCCCCACCCCACCTCCATCCCTCTGTCTCTGATCATCACCATCCCTCTGATCCCACCACCAAAGGCAAACATGTAAGATATTGCATTATTGCAGTCACTAAATGTGATGACTGTATTTGTTTTATTTTATTAGGCTTTCTTGTACTTCATTGTCTGCGGTGACCTCTGCCTATTGCTGTTTCCCGAGCACCTTTTTTGTGTTTCCTGTTTTTTTTTCTCTGGTGAACGAGGAGTGTGGCTGGGCTGTCAGACATATTGATGTGTCATTAGAACCTGGTGTATAATGTAGAGCCTGGTATATGATGTACAGAGCCCTGTCTATAATGTAGAGCCTGGTATATGAAGTATAGAGCCCTGTGTATAATGTAGAGCCTTGTATATGATGTACTACAGGGGACAGAGTTGGTGGATTCTATAATGGGTGGGGCTTATTAAAAGTGGGATGGGTCAAAGGGGTGGGCGTGGTCTAGCGCCCATCTTAAAACTTCACCAGCCGCCACTGATAGCAAAGTCTGTGGCAGAGACTTATTCCTGACTCGAGTACCCTGTTGGCTGCTAGGCCTGGTGAGAGAAGGACTATCCAATTAGGGTGAGGATCCAGTTGTGAATGGCTATTCTCTGGATTTGGATTTTAACAATAAGTGTACCTGGACTTTTCACCTAAACCCTCTGATCCTGTGTTGAGAGACTGTGTTGTTAACAATTTTTTTGCAAATAAAAATCCCTTTAAGTGGATCTGTCGTCAGTCTCTGCAGTTTTTGGGCCATCTACCCCGGAAAACCCCTAGACGCATACGAGGTGAAGAAGGTAACAGTAAGCCCAATAAATTCAGCCACTCCTTCAGGTCAGTGCTACAAAAGTAAAGGAGTTTTTTACAATTTGTGTTAGGAACTGTTCTAAGACTGTTGCCAAATCAGACAGCGCTCTTATGCATGCAGATGTGGTGTCTTGCTGGATGCCTTTCTCTGTATGGCTGTCTACCAGGGATGAGCTTTATGTTCAAGTCAAACTCATGTTCGACTCGACCATTGGCTGTTCGCCGAACAGCGAACAATTTTGGGTGTTCGCGGCAAATTCAAAAGCCACGGAACATCCTTTAAAAGTCTACAGGACAAATCAAAAGTGCTAATTTTAAAGGCTTATATGAATGGTATTGTCATAAAAAGTGTTTGGGGACCTGGGCCCTGCCCCAGGGGACATGTATCAATGCAAAAAAAGTTTTAAAAACTGAAGTTTTTTTGGGAGCAGTGATTTTAATAATGCTTAAAGTGAAACAATAAAATGTGTAATATTCCTTTAAATTTCGTAACTGGGGGTGTCTATAGTATGCTTGTAAAGAGGCGCATTTTTCCCATGTTTAGAACAGTGTGACAGCAAAATTACATTTCTAAAGGAAAAAAAAGTAATTTAAAACTACTCGCGGCTACAATGAAATGTCGGTCCGCAATACACATGTTCATTGATAAAAATGGCATGGGGATTTCCCCACAGGGGAACCCCCGAACCAAAATTTTTCAAAAAATGCATGGGATCTCCCTAAATTCCATACTAGGCCCTTCAGGTCTGGTGTGGATATTAAGGGAAACCCTGTGCCAAAATTTAAAAAAAATGGCGTGGGGTCCCCCCAAAAATCCATACCAGACCCTTATCCAAGCATGCAACCTGGCAGGCCGCAGGAAAAGAGGGAGGACGAGACAGCGCCCCCCCCTCCTGAACCAGACCAGGCCATATGCCCTCAACATTGGGAGGATGCTTTGAGGTAGCCCCTCAAAGCACCTTGTCCCCGTGTTGACGGGGAGAAGGACCTCATCCCCACAACCCTTGCCCAGTGGTTGTGGGGGTCTGTGGGCGGGGGTCTTATCTGAATCTGGAAGCCCCCTTTAAGAAGGGAATCCCCAGATCCAGCCCCCCCCTGTGTGAATTGGTAATTGGGTACAAATGTACCCCTACCATTTCACAAAAAAAGTGACAAAAAGGTTAAAAAAGACAAAAGACAGTTTTTGACAAGTCCTTTATTAAATTCTTCTTTGCGTTTCTTCTTTCATCTTTTCTTCTGGTCTTCTTTCTGTGTTGTTCTTCTTCTCCATCTTCTTCTTCTCCATCTTCTTCTTCATCTTCTTCTTCATCATCTTCTTCTTCCTCCACTCTTCTTGTCCCGGAAGAAGAAGATGGAGAAGAAGAACAACACTGAAGGAAGACCAGAAGAAAGAAGAAGCGCAGAAGAAGAATTTAATAAAGGACTTGTCAAAAACTGTCTTTTGTCTTTTTTGACCTTTTTGTCAATTTTTTTTTGCGAAATGGTAGGGGCACATTTGTACCCCATTACCAATTCACGGGGGGGGGGTGGGATCTGGGGGTCATCTTGTTAAAGGGGGCTTCCAGATTCTGATAAGCCCCCTGCCTGCAGACGCCCACAACCCCTGGGCAAGGGTTGTGGGGATGAGATCCTTCTCTCCTATCAACATGGGGACAAGGTGCTTTGAGGGGCTAACTCAAAGCACCCTCCCAATGTTGAGTGTTGAGGGCATGTGGCCTGGTACGGTTCAGGAAGGGGAGGCGCTCTTTCATCCCCCCTCTTTTCCTGCGGCCTGTCAGGTTGTGTGCTCAGATCTGGTAGGGATTTTTGGGGGGACCCCACACCGTTTTTTTTTAAATTGTGGTGCGGGGTTCCCCTTAAAATCCATTCCAGACCTGAAGGGTCTGGTATGGATTTTGAGGGGGACCCCCACGCCATTTTTAAAAAAAATTGGCACGGGGTTCCCCTTAATATCCATACCAGACCTGAAAGGCCTGGTATGGAATTTAGGGGGACCCCCACACATATTTTATTTTTACATTTTGGTCAGGGAAATCCTCATGCCATTTTTTTTTGCATTGATACATATCCCCTGGGGCAGGACCCAGGGGATATGACAATAACTTGCATATAAGCCTTTAAAATGAGCACTTTTCATTACTCATGTTCGTGTCCCATAGACTGGTAGGGGGTGTTTCGGCTCATCCCTACTGTCTGCCTGTAGAAGTCTCAGAGTCTGGCAATTGACATTGCAACTAATGCCATGTACGTACGATCGGACTTTCCGGCGGACTTGGTCTGGCGGACCAGAGTCCGTCGGACGATTCGATTGTGTGTGGGCTCCAGCAAACTTTTTCTTCCCCAAAGTCCGGCGGACCTAGATTTAAAACATGTTTTAAATCTTTCCGCCGAAAGTCCGCTGGACGCAGTTCCTGTCGGGAAGTCCAGTCGTCTGTATGCTGGTCCGCCGGACCAACTACGACTCAACGGCAACTACAGCACAAAATGTTTCCAGCGCGATCCTATCACGCTGATTCTCAGGCTACAAGGTACTGTACACCAGGCCCTTAAGTCTGGTATGGATTTTTAGGGTAACACCCTACGCCGAAAAAAAAGGGCGTGGGGGTCCCCCCAAGATCCATACCAGACCTTTATCCAAGCACACAGCCCAGCCAGTCAGGAAAGGGAGTGGGGACGAGCGAGCGCCGCCCCTCTTGAACCGTAACAGGCCGCATGCCCTCAACATGGGGGGATGCTTTGGGGAAGGGGGCGCCCTGTGGCCCCCCACCCCAAAGCACATTGTCCCCATGTTGATGAGGACAAGGGCCTCTTTCCGACAATGCTGGCCATTGGTTGTTGGGGTCTGCGGGCGGGGGCTTATCGGAATCCGGGAGCCCCTTTTATAAAAGGGCCCCCCGGTGACCATGCCCCTTATACCTATATAAGTCGCCGCACACCGTGTCCACAGCATTACAGCGGGAGAGAGCATTGTGTCAACATCGGAAGAACAGAAGAAGGAAGAAGCAGAATAAGATGGCGACGACGAAGGAGAAAGCTGGGCTCCGCTAGCAAAAGAGCGGCAAAAGAGCAGAAGATAGCGGAGGAGCCCAGCGAGAAGAACCGGAAAGCGTGGAGAAGTTGGAAGAAGATCCCCGAAGTTTGAAGAAGACCCCCGGAGCTGTCTAATAAACTACTTTAAAAACCTGTGTAGTGTGTTTTTTTTATTGACACTTTTCCCCCAGATGAATGGGTAGGGGTACGATGTACCCCATACTCATTCACATAGGGTGGGGGGCGGGATCTGGGGGCCCCCTTATTAGAGTGGGCTCCCGGATTCTGATAAGCCTCCAGCCTGCAGACCCCGACTACCAACGGCCAGGGTTGTCAGGAAAAGGCCCTTGTCCTTATCAACATGGGGACAAGGTTCTTTGGGGTGGGGGGCCATAGGGTGCCCCCCTTCCCCAAAGCAATCCCCATGTTGAGGGCATGTGGCCTGGTACGGTTCAGGAGGAGGGGGCCGGGCGCTCACTCGTCCCCACCCCCTTTCCTGACTGGCCGGGCTGCGTGCTCGGATAAGGGTCTGGTATGGATCTTGGGGGGACCCCCACGCCATTTTTTCAGCGTAGGGGGTTACTCTTAAAATCCATACCAGACGATGGGGCTGGCAAGGTGTCAATCTTGCTGATGAAAGTGGCGAGATTGACTTCCTTCTCTAGTCCCGTCGTACCTGGAGTCACATTCAAAATGAACGGACTTTAGTCCATGTGTGGGTAAGTCCGTTCATTTGGAAAGTCCGTCGGACCTCCACCAACTGTCCGGCGGGAAGTCTGTCTAACCTAGTCCGCCAGAAAGTCTTTGCGTGTGTGTGCAAGTCCGCTTGTTTGGAAAGTCTGGCTGACCTCCACTGCAAAGCCCAGCGGATTGTCCAACGGACCAAGTCTGCCGGAGAGTCCGATCGTGTGTACGTGACATAACTCTCTCTACCACCGTTGTGTTCAAGAGAAAGTGTATCTCTTTGCATTCAAGATATGTCTGGCTCCCATAAATCTATCTTACATTACACCCACTATGCCTTGCAACCCACTCTATACAGAAGGATGTCAGCTGTCCCTGGCTCTGGAGGTTCTCATTAGACTAAAGGAGGCCTGGGACCTTGCTACACCAGATATGTTGGAGCATCTAGTGGGTATTAGAGTGGTATATTAGGCTGCCCATAGATGAGTGGGCTGAATGAAAAAACTGATCAGAGCACATTCAAGGTGAATGAATGAATCCTCCCTGCTGTGTCATTGTCTTCAACAGGGTGGTTGTACAGAAGTTGAGAATTCAACAGGGTGGTTGTACAGAAGTCAATCAGTAGATTGACTTCTGTACAACTACAGTGCCCATACCTAGATCGAAATTCAGTCAGTCCCTGCTGAACTGGTCAAATTTTGATCTATTTATAGCCAGCTTTAGAAAGTAGATACTGAAATATAAAATAATGAAAGACACATACAAATCAGAAAACTGTATACCGTATTTATCGGCGTATAACACGCACAGGTGTGGTCATTTTCCTTTATTCACACGTACAATATGTATGGTAGGGATGGGCCTTATGTTCGGGTTGAACATGAGTTCAACTTGAGCATTGGGGGTTATTTGCGAAAGGAAAATCCACTTTGCCCTGTAAGTGCATTTGAAAGTGCAACGAAAGTGCACTTGGAAGCAGGCATGTACTGGCCATTGGAACTACAGGGAGTGTCCTGGTGGGCCGATGGCTCAGTGTGCCTGTCTCAGTGACAAAGTAATGGCTGCGCGGCTCGCCCTCAACTTCATGCAGTGATGTGAGAAAGATGAGAAAAATACAGAGGAGAATACATGAAATAATTAAAGAGGTTAGTGAGGACTCCTTATGTTATGCTACTTATGTTTTTTTTGTACAATTTCATATAGTTTTATATATTGTTTTTGTGGTTGTTTGCAAAATTAAAGTGGGCTGGTCTAGATGAAGTCCAGGGCCAAATTTTTGTCCCAGTCCAGCCCTGCTTGGAAGTGCAGTCCCTCTAAATCTAAGGGGTAGATCAGAAATGAGTGGAAGCTCTGCTGATTTTATCATCCAATCATGTGCTAAAATGCTGTTTTTTATTTTCCTTGCATGTCCCCCTCGGATCTACAGTGACTTTAACTCCAAGTGCACTTTCAGTGCACTTTCAAGTGCACTTGCAGTACAAAGTGGATTTTCCTTTACTAAATAACCCCCATTGGCTGTTTGCCTGTTCACAGAATAGCGAACAATTTGGGGTGTTCACGGCAAATTAGAAAGCCGCGGAACACCCTTTAAAAGTCTATGGGAGAAATCAAAAGTGCTAATTTTAAAGACTTATGTGCAAGTTATTGTCATAAAAAGTGTTTGGGGACCTGGGTCTTGACCCAGGGGACATGTATCAATGCAAAAAGGAGCAGTGATTGTAATAATGCGGTACCTGGGGGTGTCTATAGTATGCTTGTAAAGTGGCGCATGTTTCCCATGTTTAAAACAGTCCGAGTGCAAAACGACATTTCTAAAGGAAAAAAAAAGTCATTTAAAAGTACTATTGCTAGTGCCGGCTATAATGAATTGTCGGTCTGGCAATACACATAAAAGTTCATTGATAAAAACGGCATGGCATTTCCCCACGGGAAACCCCGAACCAAAATTTCAAAAAATGTGTGGGGTCCCCTTAAATTCCATACCAGACCTGATATTAAGGGGAACTCCGTTCCCAATTTTTTTTAAAAATGGCGTAGGGTCTCCCCCCAAATCCATACCAGACCCTTTTCCGAGCACACAACCTGGCAGGCCACAGGAAAAGAGGGGAGGATGAGAGAGCGCCCCCCCTCCTGAACCATACCAGGCCACATGCCCTCAACATTGGGAGAGTGCTTTGGGGTAGCACCCCCCCCCAAAGCACCTTGTTCCCAAAGCACCTTGATGGGGAGAAGGGCCTCATCCCCACAACCCTTGCCCCTTGCCCAACCCTCGGAATCTGGAAGCCCCCTTTAATGTACCCCTACCATTTCAGAAAAAAGTGTCAAATGTTAAAAATGCCAAAACACACCTCGGGACAAGTCCTTTATTAAAAATAAAAATGTCCTATGATGTCCATTAATCTTCTTCTCTCACGCTGCGACGTACCGAAAAAGAAAAAAAATCTGCACCGATCTGCCTCCATGGGAGGCTTCCGCCATCTGAAGCTTCATCGCCTTTGACGGTTATGTACCCGGGTGACCCTGCCCCCTCTGACACCACTGGCACTTTCCCATGGCTTCCCCATGGCATCAGGGGAAGCCCCATGGCATCAGGGGAAGCATCAGGGGAGGCCGGGCTTTGGGTGTCCCCTTCTTAAAGGGGGCTTCCAGATTCCGATAAGCCCCCCGCCTGCTGACCCCCAAAAGTACCGGGCAAGGGTTAGCTGGCATGGATGGGCATGGATAGGCGGCACAGGTGGGCATGGGTAGGCGGCACAGGTGGGCATGGGTAGGCGGCACAGGTGGGCATGGATGGGCACTGATAGGTGGCATGGATGGGCACTGATAGGCGGCATGGATGGGAACTGATAGGTGGCATTGTATTATAATATACTGTACTAATGGATGCCAATCAGTGCCAAACAATAATGCATGCCAATCAGTGATGCCCATTGTGGGCACTGATTGGCATCCATTATGGGCACTGATTGGCATCCATTGCGGCACTGACTGGAATCCCTGGTGGTCTAGGGTGGCATACCTTATCCTGGGCATCCCTGGTGGTCTGGTGGCGTCCCTGGTGGTCCAGTGTGGGCATCCTCGGGGGGGGGGGGGGGCTGTGCTGATAATCGATCAGCACAGGCCCCCCCTGTCAGAGGAGCAGCCGATCGGCTCTCCTTTACTCGCGTCTGACAGACGCGAGTGAGGAAAAGCCGATCACCGGCTCTTCCTATTTACACTGTGATCAGCCGTGATTGGACACGGCTGATCACGTGGTAAAGAGTCTCCGTCGGAGACTCTTTACCGAGATCGTAGTTGCAGGGTGTCAGACTGACACCCCGCAACAACGATCGCCGCGATGCGCGCCCCCAGGCGTCCGATCAGGATTATGAAACCAATTTGTAATAGGGCGGGCGGCAAGTGGTTAATATTCATACCAGACCCAAAGGGCCTGGTAATGGACTGGGGGGATCCCATGCTGTTTTTTTCAATGAGTTTCATCTATATTGCTGAAACCCGATGATTCATTACAGCCGCAATCAGTTTTAAATTACAATTTTCCCTTTAGAAATTTCGTTTTGCTGTGGTACTGTTCTAAACATGGGAAAAATGTGCCACTTTATAGGCATACTATAGACACCCCCCAGGCATAATATTTTAAGGAATATTTCATATTTATTGTTTCACTTTAAGCATAAAAAAATGACTACTGAAAAAAAAAAAATAATAATAATTTGCAAATTTTGAGCATAGTACGCCGGACTGCACGCTGAAAAAGTCCGCTGAAGCCCACACATGAGCGGATTGTCCGCTGAAATGTGTTTCAACCGACTAAGTATGCCATACAGTCCGCTCGTGTGTACGCAGCATAAGGTACACTGCCGTAAACACCTATTAGACTCATCCTACAAAGAAAAAAGGGGGATAAATGGGTAAATGGTGATGTTGCACTGTGTAAAAAATACAAAAAAGTGTGCAAAGTGCAATGATGCCAATAAACATGTGCTAAAAAAAATACGCAAACATATAAATCAAACGATGTAAACTCAAGTTAGTAACGTGCTCAATATAAAAACAGAAGTGACAAATTAAACAAAGTGATCCAGCAAAGTAAGTCCGTGCCAATATACAAAAGTGAATCCCACCACCAATATGACAAATGAAGTGTAAAAAAAATCTTCAGTGATGACACTTGTGCATCTGCAAGCCTCTCACCTTACAGACGTAATAGCTGGTTCACACAGGGGCAACACGACTTCCAACGTGACTTTTGGAGGCAACTTCGACACGACCTGTCAACACGACTTGGAGCGACTTACAACACGACTTTAAGTGGCCACAGGCCGGGCGACTTTTGCGTGGTCAATCAGAGAATGGGCCCTCAAGGAGGAACTGCACGCCCAATTTAAAAAAAAATAAAAAAACGCAGTGTGTTCCCCCTCTGGGAGCATACCAGGCGCTTAGGTCTGGTATGGTGTTTAAGGGGAACCCCCTACGCCGAAAAAACGGCGTGGGGGTCCCCCCAGATCCATACCAGACCCTTATCCAAGCACGTAGCCTGGCCGGTTAGGAAGGGGGTCGGGACGAGCAAGCGCCCCCCCCCCTCCTGGACCGTACCAGGCCGCGTGCCCTCAACATGTGGGGGTTGGTGCCCTCAACATGTGCACCTTGTCCCCATGTTGATGAGGACAAGGGCCTCTTCCCGACAACCCTGGCCTTTAGTTGTCGGGGGCTGCGGGCGGGGGGCTTATCGGAATCCGGGAGCCCCCTTTAATAAGGGGGCCCCCAGATCCCGGACCCCCACCCTATGTGAATGAGTAAGGGGTACATCGTACCCCTACCCATTCACCTGGGGAAAAAATGTCAATAAAAAACACAAGTTTTAAAAGTCCTTTATTAAGCAGCTCCGGGGGTCTTCTTCCGACGTCGGGGGGGTCTTCTGACGACTTCTCCGCTCTGTTCGGCCTCTTCTCCCAGTGTCCGGCCTCTTCTCCTGCTCTCCGGCGTCTTCTCCCAGGCTTCTCCGCTGTCTTCTGGCAGCTCTTTTACTAGCGGAGGAGCCCGGTCTCCTCTGCCCTCTGTCCCTCTTCTTTCTTCTTTCTTCTTCCGATGTTGACCCGGCGCTGTCTTCCGCTGTACTGGCTTGTGTGACATGCGCAGCGACTTATATAGGCATGGGGCGTGGTCACCGGATGATATCACATGGTGACCCAGCCCCTTTATGATGTCAAGTCCCAGCATGCCCTATTAAAAAAAATTGGTGTGGAGTTCCCTCTCGAGAGCTGATAATTCTGTGAGAGTCACCTCAATATAGACGGAGATCCGACTTGGAGGCGACTTCCATTGAAATCAATGGGTACCAGTCGCTTACAAGTCAGATACAAGTAGTACAGGAACCTTTTCTGAAGTCGGAGCGACTTCAGTAGTTTGCATTCGGACGGCTCTCATTCACTTACATTGATTTTTACATGTAGCGCGACTTGAGGCGACTAAGGGCGCCCTGAAGTTGGATCTGAGTTGCCCCTGTGTGAACCGGCTCTTAGGTGTACAGCATGGGTAGATCACAGGTGTAGATCACAGGTGTAGTATTCAATGATTCCCTCCTGGTTTGATAGCTAATCCTTAAATGGTCTCAGTAGACAAGTTTTTTTGCCACATAAAAGAAAAAACTCATAGCTTGATTCCATGAAAACAAAGGGAGGTGGATAGGGCAGACCAAAAGAATTCCACATACTTTTAAAATAAAAGCATAGACAACAATCCACGAATGCCGAGCTCCTAAACTCCAATGTAATCCCGGTACTGCCTCTTATCCAAAGCCCTTTGTGATGTATATCTCAGTATAAGGGTTTTAGGAATGGAAAAGAGAAGTGCCCATAGCATAATCCAGTATGTATAAAACAATTTATTATGTATAAGTAAAACAAACTTACATTTGAATAAATAAAAAAATGCAGAAAACCATGAGCGCCAAACTCATACCCTTCTGTCAAAATGTTGATTTTTGTACCTATTGCTCCAATCCCAACACATCCAATCACGTGACTGATGAATCCTTTACCCCACAAAATTCCCTCCAAGTACACATATCCTCCCCCTCAACCTCCTTGCAGTGCCCCCCCCCACCTCACATGAACCCACAGTGCCCAGTGCAGCCACACGTCCTGCCCACCCCTTGTCCCGGACCTTCTTTTTTACACATGAACTTCCCACCAGTGTAGCACATTGAGAGGGTGGTCTTGTATTTACACTTGTAATATTTGCATATTTGAGTCATTTTTAAGTTTTTATTTGGATTATAGTCTATTCCACTATCAAGGAGAGTATCACCATCCTTTCATATGCATTTACTTAGATCAGGATTGAAAACATTTCTACCATGAGGGCTTATTCACACCGTACGTGCATGAAAACTGATGAGAACTAAAGCAAAAACCGCACAGGTTTCACATCAGTTTTCATGCGTGTCAGTTGTGTGCTCTGTTCACACCAATGTTGATGCCATGTCAGTTTTTTTCCCGTGCAGAAAACTGAATACACGTTGCAGATTCCTGCGCAGAAAAAATATGCATGTTGATGTGTGAATAGGACACGAGGCCTTAGCCCCTGGATCACACCATGGTGCAGAGACTCCAGTTTTTCTGTATACGTTCTGCAAGGGCACAAATAATTATGGTTCTCTATGTGCCCTGTTCACACCACAACACTGGTATCACGTGTGGATTTTTTTCTGTGCAGAATTCTAAAATGTGTATGCAGTTTTCTACATGGAAAAAACCTGACATGACATAAACATCGGTGTGAACAGGTCACAGAACTGACATGCATGAAAATTGATGGAAACTAATGTGAAACTTCTACAAGTAAAATCTGCATTCCCTTCAGTTCCCATCATTTTTCACACACGTGTGGTGTAAACAAGCCCTTAATCTTGCATCAAGGTTACTTTTTTCTATGGGCTTCATCACAGTCTTGTGATATTTAACCACAAATATTTACCTCTGAGTTCAGCACTTAAAGGATCACAATTATTATTATTTTTTAAATAACAAACATGTTATACTTACCTCCACAGTGCAGCTCATTTTGCACAGAGTGGCCCAGAACCTGCTCTTCTGGGGTCCCTCGGCGGCTGTCTCGGCTCCCTCCCACAAGGACTCCACAACTTAATGCGAGCTCCCTAGGAGTGGAGTGTGGAGTGCTTGCGGGCATGCTCCCGTTATACAGCTAGAGGCCATAGCCTCTCACTGTATCACTCGGCTCTGTCCCCTGGCGCGCCGCGTCATTGGATGTGATTGACAGCAGCATGAGCCAATGGCTGCGCTGCTTTCGATCCATCCACTCTAGCCAATCAACGGCCAGGGTGGAGCAGCGAAGAGGATGTCGGGGGCAAGCGTGGGACTTTCGAGGGGTCAGGTAAGTAAAACGGGGGGGCTGGTATTGTCGGATGTTTTTTCAGCTTAATGCATAGAATGCATTAAGGTGAAAAAACGTTTCCCTTTACAACCCCTGAATTCCATAATATCTCATAAACCTACACAGATTATTCATATTATTCCCTTTTTTTTTCTCAGTTGGAGATCATCTATTCACTCAAGTGAATCCTGTAAATATACTCATCCCAGTTTATTGTGTCCCTATAGGTTACTTTATCAGCTTGGTTAGATTGTGGTAGTTTTGCCCCCTAATTTTTACACAATATTTCTGTTAGCCCTTGTACACACGATCGGATATTCCGACAACCAAATCCGTCGGATTTTGTCCGACGGATTTTGTCCGAAACTGTTGTATACACATGGTCGGACGAAGTTGTCGGAAAATCCGATCGTTCAGAACGTGATGACGTTATTTCGTTACGACGGGACTACGTTCAGGCTAGTAGCCAATAGCTTTGATGTAGGAATTTGATCTGAGCACGTGTGGCACTTTGTCCGATCAGAATTCTCTACACATGATTGGAGTATGTCCGATCGGAGCAGTTTGTTGGAAAATATTTCCAGCAAGTTGGAAAATTTGGTCCGACGGATATTCAGACGGAAACAGTCCGATGCATACCACAAACCGTCGGAATATCCGACAAAACGGTCCGATAGGACACATTCCGTCGGAATCTCCGACCGTGTGTACAAGGGCTTAAACATTTGTGTATTGTTCCTTTTTCCTTCTATGAATCTTGGACCTTTTCTTGTAATTTTTAATTGAGTTTTACTATTGTGATTTAGTACACAGGTTTATTATCTCAGCGCCACCTCTTCTTTTTTTCTCTTGTCTTTTAAGACATGTATTTTTTTTTCCTTTTTCATACTAAATATTTTAAAGTGAACACCAATAATGTAATCCCTGAACTTCTACACTTGTTCAATCATATTTTTGAAGCCTCCACATATAGACAAATCGGATAAGCTTAGGCCGCGTACACACGCGCGGACTGTTCGCCCAACTTTGTCCGCTGAACAGTGTTTGGGCGGACAGTCCGCTCGTGTGTGGGCTTTCAGCGGACAGTTTCAGCGGACAGTTTGACGGACAAGGTTTTTCGGAAATTCCGTAAAACTGTCCGCTGAAACCTTGTTTCAGCGAACAGTCCGCTCGTGTGTAGGCTTGTTCGTCAAACAAAGTTGCGCGCATGCTCAGAAAGGATTTTCACGCCGAAAGCTATAATGCAGTGTATAGGACGTCGTATTTTTCGTCCCGTCGTACGTGCCGTTCACGTCATCGCGCACGGTTTCAGCAAACTGTTCGTCCGTCGTGTGTGGCCATGTCCGTCCATGCTAAGTTTGAGCGGACTGTTTGCCGAAACTGTTGGACGGACAAAGTTGGGCGAACAGTCCGCGCGTGTGTACGCGGCCTTAGATGTTCTAACCTGAATGGTGAGCCCCATTAAAGTCTTTGAGAGCCGAACAGGAAAAATCAAAAGTGCCCATTTTGAAGACTTATATACAAGTAATTTGACATAAAAGGGGTATGGAGGTCTGAGTACTGCCCTGGGGGACATTATCAATAAAATTTTTATTTTTAACAACTTTTTAAAAACTATGTTTTTTTCAGGAGCAGTGATTTTAAATATGCTTAAAGTGCAACAATAAAAATGAAAAATGTATTTACATATAGTGTCTGGGGGTCCCCTTAATGTGCCTGTAAAGTGGCACATCTGTAGCATGCATAAAACATTCTACAGCAAAAAATGTGATTTCTAAAGAATAAAACTAAAATGACTTGCAGTTACATTGCCGACATCCAGCTATTGAAAAAATAAAGAAAAAAATGGTATGGAGTCCCCCCAATCCATAACAGGCCCATACCATGCCAACATTTTTAATTAAACAGCATAGAGTCCCCCCCAAAATCCATACCAGACCCTTATCCAAGCATGCAGCCAGTCATGGGAAAGGGAAGAGGACATGAGAGTTCCCCCTCCTGAACCATACCAAGCCACATGTCCTCAACATGGGAGGGTGGGGGCTGTGCCCCCTTGCCCCAAAGCACCTTGTTCCCATGTTGATGGGGGCAAGGACATCTTCCCAACAACCCTGGGCTGTGGTTGTCAGGTTATGCTATGCTCACGGTACCTATGACACGCTTCTGGCACAGAACTTACCACAGGCACATTTTATCATCTGCTATGGGTCTGTCATGTTATTCAGGAGTTCTGGGTACAGGTGGTGACATTTTTGAATGACACCATGGGCTCCTCATGGACCGTAGACCCAGAGTCGTGTCTGCTTGAACATTATCCTAATCCCGATATGGATAAGTTCACTAAAATTATTAAATATGAGACCCTATTCCTAGCTAGAAAACTAATTGCAAGAAGTTGGATGAGGGCTGATCCCCTTACACTCAACTCCTGGATTTGTGAAACTAATAATAAATGACCTTATGAGCCTGTCCAAATATAACAAAATGTTGGATAGATGGTTGCAGTCATAAGCAACATGTGGGTGACTTTGGAATATGTGTTTTATGCCACATGAAGAATAATGGACCAACTTGTGTACTGCTTTGCCCCACTTTATGGTTGCCCAATAAAAGGGTCCTTTATTAATGGGCCACATGCCTTCTATTGGTGGAATTCCATTGACCTTATCACACTTATGCTCCACTTCCACTAACTGTTATTTGTACTCAGCTTACATGGATACCATGTTTAGGAGTCAACCTCTTTGTTAGTGATTGCAATATTGTACTACACTGTCCATTGTACTGTATAGTGTTGTACTATTGGGAGATACTTCCTTTGCATGTACTTGTATTTGTATCTTGTAAACAGCATGTTCTATATAATCTCCCATGTGTGATGATTTAATAAAGATCAAATTTTTCAACAACAAAAAAAACATAGGCAAAGCTCTTTATGGCCTAGCGCCTGTGCTTCAGAAACTATGTGACTAGATGTTATAGCCATGAAAGATGCTGTTTTCGGGGTTAAGTTCTAAATGTTGTGTAGTGCAGACCCCAAACCAGTCTTGCTGTTTGTCCCAGGTTATATTGCTTACTGGATGCATAGCAGCCAGGCACACAGCAGTTTTCAGTCTAACCATGCAATAACCAGACAGAAAGTATATTTTTTAGGATTTATTGCCTGAATAACATGAGCCTTGGGATTCTCCAAATCTAGTATACCTTCTAGTAGTAGGTAACTTTTTCAAGGTGGACCTATAGTCTACCTCTGACCAGGGATTGGTTGAGGCTGCATTAATATTCAGCACAGGGAGGGTCTGCCTCTTCCAACCCACTATGTTCCAGAACCTTTCCAAAATACAGGGAGAAGTAGTTGAGCCTGCAACCAGAACCCATAACAACCGAAATCCAATCCTGCTCCACTCTGCAGAGGAGCCAAAAACTAAATTTACCTAAACCTATTAGCAACCTAACTAGGGGGTTGTTATAGTTGGTATCTTAACCACTTCAGCCCCGGACCAATTTTCAGCCTAAGGACCAGAGGTCTTTTTACAATCTCGCACTGCACTGCTTTAACTGGTAATTGCGCGGTCATGCAATGTTGTACCCAAACGAAATTTGCGTCCTTTTCTTCCCACAAATAGAGCTTTCTTTTGATGGTATTTGATTGCCTCTGCGATTTTTATTTTTTGCGATATAAATAGAAAAAGACCGAAAATTTTGAGAAAAAAATATATTTTCTACTTTTTGTTATAAGAAAAATCGAATAAACTCAATTTTAGTCATACATTTAGGGCAAAACTTATTCAGCCACATGTCTTTAGTAAAAAAAATGTCAATACGCGTATATTTATTGGTTTGCGCAAAAGTTATAGCGTCTACAAACTAGAGTACATTTTCTGGAATTTACACAGCTTTTAATTTACGACTGCCTATCTCATTTCATGAGGTGCTAAAATGTCAGGGCAGTACAACCCCCCCCCCCAAATGACCCCATTTTGGAAAGTAGACACCCCAAGGAAATTGCTGAGGGGCATGTTGAGCCCATTGAATTTTTTTTTTTGTCCCAAGTGATTGAATATTGACACAAAAAAAAAAATTACAAAAAGTTGTCACTAAATGATATATTGCTCACACATGCCATAGTTATTTGTGGAATTGCACCCCAAAATATTTTCTGCTGCTTCTCCTGAGTACGAGGATACCACATATGTGGGACTTTTTGAGAGTCTAGCCGCGTACGGCACCCCGAAAACCAATCACTGCCTTCAGGATTTCTAAGGCTGCAAATTTTTGATTTCACTCCTCACTACCTATCACAGTTTCGAAGGCCATAAAATGCCAAAATAACACAAAACCCCCCCAAATGACCCCATTTTGGAAAGTAGACACCCCAAGAAAATTGCTGAGGGGCATGTTGAGCCCATTGAATATTTTTTTTTGTCCCAAGTGATTGAATAATGACACAAAAAAAAAAAAGTTTACAAAAAGTTGTCACTAAATGATATATTGCTCACACATGCCATAGTTATATGTGGAATTGCACCCCAAAATATATTCTGCTGCTTCTCCTGAGTACGAGGATACCACATATGTGGGACTTTTTGGGAGTCTAGCTGCGTACGGCACCCCGAAAACCAATCACTGCCTTCAGGGTTTCTAAGGGTGCAAATTTTTGATTTCACTCCTCACTACCTATCACAGTTTCGAAGGCCATAAAATGCCAAAATAGCACAAAACCCCCCCAAATGACCCTATTTTGGAAAGTAGACACCCCAAGCTATTTACTGAGAGGCATGTTGAGTCCATGAAATATTTTATATTTTGCCACAAGTTGCAGGAATATTAAAATTTTTTATTTTTTTTTGCACAAAGTTGTCACTAAATTATATATTGCTCACACATGCTATGGGCATAAGTCAAATTACACCCCAAAATAAATTCTGCTGCTTCTCCCGAGTACAGGGATACCATATGTGGGGGACTTTTTGGGAGCCTAGCCACGTACGGGACCCCGAAAACCAAGCACTGCCTTCCGGATTTAAATATAAAACGCTACCAAAAAAACTGTTAGCGATCGCAGGGATCAGGCCTGACTCTGCGATCGCTGAAGTTATGTGTTTAGTGTTTTGTAAGTGACAGTGATCGATCAATACTGCAATTGGGTGGGCTGGGTGGAGGGGCAAAACGCAGGTGCTAGCAGGTATCTGGGCTGATCCTGCTAACAATGCATTTTTTTGGTACCCTAAACTACTGGGGATGCTACGGGAGGTTTATGCTTTGCTCATGGGTGTTAGCGGTACTGGCACTAACCTAGCGCTGCCTGGGGCGACGCAGACCCTGACCCTAAAACCTAATTGATATCATGATCAGGGGGTTAAACCTTTATTGGGTAATAAATGGTGGGTGCCCTGATGCTATAAAAAGCAAACTAACTAACCAGAGTCACCCGTAACACTTATACGGTGATGACTGGTGAAAGGGTTAACTAGGGGCGATCAGGGGGTTCAAATTTTTATTAGGTAGTATATGGGGGTCCCTGGCGCTATATAAAAACCTGACGGGGGACCTAAATAACTAACTGGCTAACCAGCGTCACCAGTGACACTTATACGGTGATCGCTGATTCGCTGGTGAAAGGGTTAACTAGGGGCAATCAGGGGGTTAAAACCAATATTGGGTAGTATATGGGGGTACCTAGCGCTATAAAATCCTGGCAGTGAACCTAAAAAAATAACTAGCTACCTAGCGACACTAGTGACACTAATGCAGCGATCAGAAAAACGATCGCTTAGTGATACTGGCAAAAGGGGGTGAAAGGGTTAACTAGGGGCAATCAGGGGGTTAAAACCGTTATTGGGTAGTATATCGGGGTACCTAGCGCTATAAAAACCTGGCGGTGAACCTAAAAAAATAACTAGCTACTTAGCGGCACCAGTGACACTAATGCAGCGATCAGAAAAACGATCGCTTAGTGACACTGGCAAAAGGGGGTGAAAGGATTAACTAGGGGCAATCAGGGGGTTAAAACCATTATTGGGTAGTATATCGGGGTACCTAGCGCTATAAAAACCTGGCGGTGAACCTAAAAAAATAACTAGCTACCTAGCGACACTAGCGACACTAATGCAGCGATCAGAAAAACGATCGCTTAGTGACACTGGCAAAAGGGGGTGAAAGGGTTAAATCTAGGGGCAATCAGGGGGTTAAACCTTTATTGGGGGGTGGTAGGGGGCTACCCTGGACCTAACACTAACTGCCCTGACAGTTTTTACTGTCACAACTGACACTGAATGCAGTGATCAGTAAATAAATGATCACTGCAATCAGTGACACTGTGACTGGGGGGTGATCGGGGGGGGGGGGGTTTGTGTGCCTATGTGTGCCTACATGTTAGTGTAGTGTTGGTGCACACTTACTTTCACTTCTCCTCGTAGTCCATCAAAAAGACCGCCCCGAGGAGAATGACATCACTTCCTCCCTGCCTGTGTTTACTATACACAGTGTGAGGAAGCTTCTCATTCGCCAGGAGCGATCGAGAGGGGGTGGCCAGAAACCAACGACCACCCCCTCATCCCGGATTGCTCCTGAAGCAAAACGGACCGCCGCATCCAGCGGGAGGGGGTCCGATCGGACCCCCCCACCCGCTGGAAGGCAAGCACGTACATGTACGTGCTTATGCCTGTACATGCCATTGTGATGACGTAGATTGGCATGCGGCGGTCCTTAAGTGGTTAACCACTTCCCGACCAGCGCACGACGATGTACGTCGACAGAATGGCACGGGCAGGCATATTGGCGTACATGTACGTCCAATCTTCAATGCCGCCCTGCCATCGGGAGCGCGCCAACTCGATCGCCGCGGGCATACCCGCGATCGTCTCACGGGACGGCTGAATGGAGGAAATGCTGTGTAAACAGCATTTCTCCATTCTGCCTAGCAACTAGTGACGCTGATCTCTGCTCCATGTGATTGGAGCAGAGATCAGTGTTCACTAAATGAAAGCCCAACCCCCCCACAGTTAGTAACACACCCCTAGGAACACTTAACCCCTACACTGCCACCCACTGGTTAACCCTTTCACTGCCAGTGTCATTTACACAGGAATCACTGCATTTATATAGCAGTGATTACTGTATAAATGACAATGGTCCCAAAAATGTGTCAAAAATGTCCGATGGGTCCCCCACAATGTCGCAGTCACAATAAAAATCGCTGATTACTAGTAAAAAAAAAAATTATAAAAAATTATTAATAAAAATGCTATAAAACTATCCCTATTTTGTAAACGCTATAACTTTTGCGTAAACCAATCAATAATCGCTTATTGCGATTTTTTTTACCAAAAATATGTAGAAGACTGAGGGAAAAAAATGTTTTTTTATATATTTTTGGGGGATATTTATTATAACAAAAAGTAAAAAATAATGCGTTTTTTTCAAAATTGTCGCTCTATTTTTGTTTATAGCGCAAAAAATAAAAACTGCAGGGGTGATCAAATACCACCAAAAGAAACCTCTATTTGTGGGAAAAAAATCGCAAAAAGTGGTCTGGTCTTTGACCAGCAAAATGGTCCGGTCTGAAAGTGGTTAAAGAACAACTTTCAAATCCCACAATGTCCGAAAGCTCTCCTATTAAGATCTACTCATCATATAGGCGTTAGAATTACAATTGGATGAAGAGCCTATATGGTTGCTGAGAATGCTGACACGGCCAAAATATGAACTCTCAAAGTATTGTCCCCTAGATTCATATCCAGGCCACTTTGATGAAAACTTAAAATTTGCTTTGCACCTGAATTGATTGGAATGAGATTTGTCTTGCTATATGGTCTATGAATGTGTCCCAGTCTCTGGAATAATAGGATTTTTATAACAGCTTACCTGTAAAATCCTTTTCTTGGGAGGACACAGAGCACCATAGTAATAACTATGTGGGCTATACGCCACCTATAGGTGAATGGACACTGGTACATTCAAACAAAAACTGAAGTCCCCCTCCCTATATAACCCCTCCCATACCGGGAGTACCTCAGTTTTTGTAGCAAAGCAATATATACTTATTCCAATAAGAGGGGCGGGATCTCTGTGTCCCGTGATGTACTCCAAGAAAAGGATTTTACAGGTAAGCAGTTATAAAAATCCTATTTTCTTTATCAAACATCAGGGGACACAGAGCACCATAGTAATAACTATGTGGGATGTCCCAAAGCAATGCCACCTGAGAGGGGGGGGGGGGGAACAAAGCAAAACAGCCTCTGCCAGGTGTGAGAACCTATACTGCTGCCTGCAACACACTGCGCCCAAAGGCAGTGTCCTCCTGCCATCTTACATCCATTTGATAGAATCTTGTGAATGTATGTACTGACGACCAAGTAGTGGCCTTACAAATCGGAGCCACAGAGTCTTTGTGATGCACTGCCCATGAAGCACTGACTGCCCAGGGAAGAGTGCGCTTTATTCTGAAAGGGAGGAACTGTCAGAAACTATGAATCAGACTGAGACAGAAGTACAATTAAATCACACTTGTTTATTAATAAAAATAAAAAGGTAAATAGAAAAAGCGTAGTCAAGCATAGCCAGAGTCCAGTAACCAGATCGGGTAGTCAGCCAGTCCAAAGTTCATTAACCAGATCGGATAATCAGCCAGGCCTGAAGTCAGGGATCCAAGGAGAGCAACTGCAAGCAGGATAAGGAGCCAGGAGGGATGGCAGCAAGCCAGTTTTGAAACAAACAGCAGGAGATGGTTCCTTGTGATGTGACCAACGTAAAGGCAGAGGAGAAGTGAGCAGGAAGGCAGGTCAGACGAGCATCATTAGGAACAGCTGGTAACTGTGGAGAGAGAAGAGCCTACAGCTGAGCGCCCAGCCCAGAGAAGGTAGGGCTAAGCCAGCCCTGACAGGAACCTTTCTTTTCAGACCATAAGTCTGACTAATCACCTGACTAATCCACTTAGCAATAGTTGATTTCAATGCTACCTGGCCCTTTTTAGGGCCTTATGGCAACACAAACAAAACATCAGTTTTCTGTATCTGAGCTGTCGCTTTCAGATAGGCCTTAACTGCTCTCACTACATCAAGAGAATGCAATAATTTTTCTTCTGCAGAACAAGGTTCTGAAAAAAGGCAAGGTAGGGAAACATCTTGATTCAGATGAAAACCAGACACTACCTTTGGTAAAAAGTTTGGGTGAGGATGCAGCACCACCTTATCCTTATAATTGATTAAGTATGGCTCTTTACAGGAGAAAGCAGCCAACTCTGAAACTCTTCTTGCGGATGTTACCGCAACTAGGAATACCAATTTCCTTGTCAAAAGGAGCAAAGGAATAATACGTATAGGTTAAAAGGGTTGTCTTTGCAACACTGACAAAATTTGATTCAAATCCCATGGGCACAAGGGTGCTCTAACTGGTGAAGTTATCTGAGTTACCCCTTGTATGAATGCCCTAATGACTAAAGAATGTGAAGCAAGGCCAAAATCTGACCCTTGATTGTACTCAAGGCCAGCTTAATTTCTACTACTAACTATAGGCCAGAATTCTTCCTATGACATACTTTCAAGTAAGGATGAGCGAACACCCCCCCCCCCCCGGTTCGGTTCGCACCAGAACCTGCAAACAGACCTAAAATTTGCGTGAACTTTAGAACCCTATTAAAGTCTATGGGACTCAAACGTTCAAAATCAAAAGTGCTAATTTTAAAGGCTAATATGCAAGTTATTGTCCTAAAAAGTGGGGACCTGGGTCGTGTCACAGGGGACATGTATCAATACAAAAATGCAAAAAAAAGTTTTAAAAACAGATTTTTAGTAATGCTTAAAGGGAAACAATAAAAGTGTAATATTCCTTTAAATTTCGTACCTGGGGGGTGTGTATAGTATGCCTGTAAAGGGCGCATGTTTCCCTTGTCCCTGAAAAAAGTGTAATTTCTGCAGGAAAAAAAGTAATTTAAAAGCACTTGCGGCTATAATGAATTGTCGGCTCCCCTCAATACAGAGAACAGTCATTGATAAAAAAAATCAACGCAAGGGGAAAGCCGGGCTTCCCCAGTGACTTGCGGGTGACCCCGCCCCCTTCTGATGTAACGGAAACCTGCGTTACATCAGAGGGGGGTGGGGTCACCCGTACCTCACTGGGGAAGCCTGGTTTTCCCCTTGTATAAGAGGGGGGCGGGGTCAGGTGATGGGTGGCCCCACCCTTCTCAGCTAAGACGTGTCAGGCTGCCGGGATTCCCGCAGTGTCTGCGGTGGAGACAGGATGGATGAGCTGCGCTGGACCATCAGGAGAGATCACCCATTACTGGATTAGATCACAAATCACTGGACCCCGGAGAAGAGATCAGCCATCGCTGTATAGCAAGAGTGGATTACCACCGCTGGAATTTTTTTTTTAATAGGACTTTCCCCAATGGTGTGTGTGTGATTTTTAACAATTTGTTACACTTTCCTTGTGAAATGGTAGGGGTACTTTTGTACCCCCTTACCATTTCAAATGGGGGGCCGGGATTTGGGGGTTTCCTTGTTAAAAGGGGCTTCCAGATTCTGATAAGCCCCCCATCTGCAGACCCCCACAACCACCGGCCAGGGTTGTGGGGATGAGGCCCTTGTCCTCATCAACAGACCCCCAAAGCATCCTCCCAATGTTGAGGGCATGTGGCCTCATATGGTTCGGGGGGCGCTCTCTCATCCCCCCTCTTTTCCTATGGCCTGCCAGGTTGTGTGCTTGGATAAAAGGTCTGGTATGGATTTTTGGGGGGAACTCCACGCCATTTTTTTTTAAATTTGGAGTGAAGTTCCCCTTAAAATCCATACCAAACCTGAAGGGTCTGGTATGGATATTTGGGGGGAACCCCACGTCAATCTTTTTTTTAATTTGATACTAGGTTCCCCTTAATATCCATACCAGACCTGAAGGGCCTGGTAATTGAATTTAGGGGTACCCCGCGCTTTTTTTTTTTTTTTTTATCAATGACTGTTCTCTGTATTACGGGGAACCGACAATTCATTATAGCCGCGAGTGCTTTTAAATGACTTTTTTCCTGCAGAAATGACACTTTGTGCAGGCACAGTTCTAAGCACAGGAAACATGCGCTCCTTTGCAGGCATACTATACACACACCCCAGATACGAAAATGTAAAGGAATATTAAAATTTTATTGTTTCCCTTTAAGCATTATTAAAATCACTGCTCCTGAAAAAAAGGCTGTTTTTTTGCATTGATACATACACCCCAAATTGTTCGGCTAACAGGCAATGTTCGAGTTGAACATGAGTTTGACTCAAACTCGAAGCTCATCCCTACTTTCAAGGATGCCAACCCTTGGTTTCACAGCAGGCGACATAGGCCTTCCAGACCCTGTAATAAATGGTCCTGGAGGCCTGATTTCTGGCATTAATCAGGGTGGTTACTACTACCGATTATTTAGAATGAGGGCTTCAAAACCACGCCGTTAAATTTCACAACTGTTAGGCAGGATGGAATACCGGCCCCTGCGACAGCAGGTTCGGACAAGATAGAAGAGTCCATGACTCCCCTATTGCCATTCTCATGATCCCTGCATACCAGGGTCTTCTGGGCCATGCCGGGGCTACTAAGATTACTGGCTTCCCTTCTTCCTTGATCAGTGGAGCAGCCATGGTAATAGCTGAACTGGAGGGAATGCATAAATCGGTGAAAACTGATCACATGGGGTCACTAACGCATCTATACCGAGTGCAAGCGGATCACATGTTCTCGCCACAAAGTTGTACAACTTCTGCAGCTGGCAAATCCCACCTCTTTGTAAACTTTTTCTCCATAGGATAAAGAAGAGAGAACTTCTTAGGAAGATAAAACTGCTTATCTGGGTGATCCCAATCAGTATAAATCAGTTGCTCCAGTAACGGGTGTATAAGAAAAGCATGTGAACCCTATGAGGGTCTTAGCGAACCCAAGGAGGAGAAGGAATCATCATCCACCTCTGTCGGTGCAACTTATATCCAGAATGGACCAACCCCGTAAGGGATTGGATTAGCAATTTCTGAGACTGCGAAATTGAGATGCTGCACCCTCAGAAGAGGAGTCATCCAAACTTCTTTCTGCTTGATCCCCCAAAGGTACCCCAATATCTCCTGTCCATTCTGGTTCCAATACTGGAAGGTCAAGGGCGGGAGAGGGGGATCTGTCATGTTTTTTCCCCTCCTGGGAGCAAGATGTAAGCATATTGGCTATTTTCCCTTCCAAACCAGCCAGAGCCAAATCATCCTTAGTGATGTATGCAGAGGCTGAAATGTTGGAGGTAGCTACAATGCCTGAGAGTCTAGTTGGCTCAGACTGGCCAGATGCTCCAGGTCCTTCAGGGGAGGATTGAATTGCAGATGTGCAACTAGAAGCCTCAGACTCTGACCGCAGTGACCTTGCGCTCGACCTGTTTTATTCCCCTTTTTAAGGGAAAATAGTCCTAATCACAAAAAGCAGAGGTACTGCACAGTGCATCTATTGCCGAGCTTTAGTCCAGCAAATGAATAATATGCTGCTATAAATGCTCAGTCTAAATGCTGAGTAAAACGTGCTCTCTTATAAATGCCTCTATCCAAACATGCCCTTGTATGCTCTGTGTCCCTCCATCAGCCAACCAGACACTTCCAAAGTGAAATGCTTTTAAAGCCAGTAAGCCTTTTGCATCTGCGCCATGTAACATGTGCACGCCATTCCCACTCGCACACCGATGGTGCCTAAGCCATGCCCCTTCATTCCAGACTCTGCCCCCTCTATTATTTTTCAAAAAAGAAACTTTTTGCAGTGCATGTGCACGAGGACAGGCTGCTCCCATAGTGGGGACGGATCGAGGGGGACGAGGGGTCTCAGCAGGGGGGAACCTTACCGCTATGCTGAAGGCAGATGGTCCCCCCAAAACCCCCACTGACAGAGTGGAGAGGAGCAATGCTGTCCGCAGAAGCCTTTGCTGACACTGAGCATAACACAGGGGAAGTATGGAATGTTGGAAGACAGGTATGTTGCTTTTACACCCTCTAATAGTAAAACACAGGCAAGGCAACACATACTCACAAAAGAAAGTCCAAAAGTGAATCATATATATAACCTATAGGTGGCTTGTGTTACCGTTGGGGGGTCCATTGGTGCCTCTTGTGGTGGGGCTTCCTTGTGGTGGTAAAGTATTGTCAGTGACATAGTCCTGCCCCAAGGAGTCCCCGATCCCTGGTCCACCTGATCATTTTTACCATCATAATTGATTTCTACGGGTGGGCCCCTTTGTGCTAAGAGGGGCGAGAAATCTCCATAAGCACTAGATCTAGAAAAATTCCTTATTCGACTGATCGTTATATTTCCTATCAATCTTTTTATACCAATACTTATTTTTATTTTTATTTCTGTTTCCATTTCTATTCCTATTAGTCTTACTCTCTCCTTTGGAAGGAATATTGGTCACGGCATGATTTTGTGGCTCCTTATCACCCTGTTGGTAAGATTGACTGGGGCGACCAAAATCCTTTACCATTATTTTCTCCTGTTCGCTCATTTAAAGAAAAGATGTCTTATCCTTCTTCCAGTTGAACTCACATCCTGACATGTAATCCTGCCTATCCCTCTCAAACTTCTCTGAGTTTCTTATCAGGTCTGCCTCAAACTCTGTTGTTTGTTTGTTTATCCTAGTGTCCCATGCAGTGAAGGATTCTAGACCTGTAAATGTTACTAATTCTTCTTGTATATTTGTAATATCTATCTTGATAGTTACTAGATTTCTCTCCCTTTGTCTGATAATCAGTTCTAGCCAGGACCTATTGAATAGCTGCATCTCTCTAGTCCATTCCTGGCCAATATCCTCATCTATAATATGGCATCATTTTGTTATTCTCAATCTTCTAGGGATCCTATTTACTTCTAAATATTTTTGCAACAACATAATATCCCACCATTGAGTCATTTCATTTTCTAAAAGATGTTTAAGTTTGTTAAACACCAATATCATCTCCTCCTCTCTATTTGATGTAACTTGAGTAATCCTAGTACCATCCGGTCCTTCTGGTTGCTGTTCATAGTTGTCAATGCTGTTCAGAAAGCCATTTTTCCAACGAAGCTCTCCTTAGCTGCCTCTCTTCTATAGAAAATACCATTCTTACTGGTTGGTACTTAGTACTGTTCAACACCACATTAACTGTGCACCCAGCAGCTGGAGTCCCCAAATGTAACTAGACAACAAAACAATAATAATTTCCGTCTCTTGGGTGCTTAGTCCATGAATAAGTGGCACGACCAAACATTTAAATTAAACAGTGGCTGCAGTCTTGCTGCCCTCCGCAGAACAATGGATATTATTAAAACTGGAACAGCAAAATTTACATTCACAAATGAGTGTGTAAAAGAGGCTTATCAATTGGTGAGACTGCGTCTCTGGACACCTGCAACCCGGACCTGATATTGGAGGGATCAGATGACATACCAAATTGTTGACGCGTTTCAAGGGCATACCCTTTTCCTCAGAGCCTAAGCGGTCAATGACTCATCTCCTCTGGTTACCTTTATATCTATCCACATGCTCTCACCCAAAACGACACCCACCAGAACAAGACACACCCATCCATGTGAACTAAATATATCTGGTGACTCAGATTGGTCTCATGTCTATCCTCTGGGCTGAAAGAGCCCCCATCCAGAACTATGGGGTATATTATGGGCAGGGATTAACGTGGGTATAGTTCCCCCAAGAGTAATCTATATCGAATAAGAGAATTAATATATATATAGTGACCATAACCCGTTGCAGGGCGGCCTTGACTGAATGGGCTTAACGGTTACCTTCTCTTGGCCTGCTCTTCCGCGTCTAGGGGTTCCCAGGGTTGATACCCAATGACTTGTATACTGACACAGATAAAGTCCTTTCAAAAGGTTTTATTTTGCAGTAGAACTTTCACAAAACACAGTCTCTTAGGGAACAGAGGGCATGGGTGAAGAACTCAGGTACCTTGAACTGCAGGTTTAACAAAGTCTCTACTTCCACCCGGAGAGTAGCCACTCGCAGCTGGGTACTTCAAGGCTGAACAGACCTCTAGCCAGAGATCATGGCAGTCAGCACGTTGACTCAAAACTTGAACAATCAACTGAAGGTGAACAGGAACCTTTTTCCAACCGTACCTGGAAAGTTTCCCGCTTCCTTTGTGGTACTGCAAAAGTGTGAACTCATCAATGTCCTTCCTAACTCAGTAACCAGGCACTTCTCAGGATGCCACTTGCTGGCCCTCCTCCGAAGAGTCCTCCCCCAGTCACTTCCACCAGCTGTGGTGTCCCTCCAAGCCGAGAGCACACCCAGACACTTTGAATCCTCCCTCAGTTACAGCGCCTGTGACCAGCAGGTTCAGAGACTCTGGAACAGACGGATCCCTACCCCACACCAGACAGGTCTATCAGGGGTCACTGACAGGAGCATGCTGCAGGATGTCAGACAGCCTGTGACCGGGACCCCTCACGGGGCTACCCCAGTCCTGGAACCAGAACAGACCATGTGGGTCTCACGAACAACTCCGGAACCCCGAACATGTGACCCACACACCTTCAAGTACCCCTTCCTAGACTCCTCAGCGGGCCCCCGGCACTCCCACTGATTGGCTCAGAGAAGGCCTGATACCTAAACATCCAACCAGACCTGGTTCTTGCCTGTCATGTGCACCTCACCGTTCACATAACCAGGCAGAACTTCTAAACACAGCCTGACCAGACTGGTGTTAAGGCCTGCCTACACAATTAACCCTCAGAACCTTTATTGTTCGGAGGCCAAAAACTAAATTGACATGCGTATGACATTTGATCCTAAATGTCATCCGCTACATATATATAAAAAAGCTTGTGGTACTGGTCATAGATGCCTAAAAGCCAATCACCACAACTACCCATCTCTATCACGTCCCTGTAAATAGGTGGGAGAAGGATAATGAGGAGACTTCCCTCTGAATAATATGCACTGTATAGACTGTGCAATGCTAACGTCAGACCTGCCAGAATGCCATCCCTTAGCCAGGAAGTGTGGGTGTATTTGCATTCCACCCACCACTTCCGGCCATCCACGGTGTCACTTCTGCTCCTGCACACACATCCGGCCAACGCTATGTATGTCTTTAGGATGGTATTGCATTTCATTCTCCCATGCTTTGGAAAATAGGATACTACCATCTTGTTGTTTATTTGAATTAGAGTTTCCTCTTGCTGCTCAATGTTCCAGAATATTGAAGACTGTTATTATTTCTGACCTTGGTGATTTGCCCTGGACTAGAATGCCCTGAAAATGAGCTCTGCAGCCTTCAGTGCTGACATCTGACATATTGTGATCCAAGTTCTCACGTCCAGCCACTATTGCAGATTCAATACCTAGAGCCAATTTGGCTTATCTAAAGTAATGATCTCCATATGCACTGGCTCAGGAAGTCTTTTTGAAAGCATGGAAATACAAGTACGGAACACATGTCCTGTGCTTCATTGATAGAACACCACATCACTCTGTTACCTGATTACTGGACATTACTGCTTGCAATATTGGCACCCCAGCCGAACACCCCCCAGGTTCGGTTCGCACCAGAACCTTTGTACGGACCAAAAATTCATACGAACTTTAGAAGCCCATTCGACACTCAAAATCAAAAGTGCTAATTTTAAAGGCTAATATGCAAGTTATTGTCCTAAAAAGGGTTTGGGGCCTGGCTCCTGCCCCAGGGGACATGTACAGTGCCTTGCTAAAGTATTCGGCCCCCTTGAACTTTTCAACATTTTGCCACATTTCAGGCTTCAAATATAAAGATATAAAATTTTAATTTTTTGTGAAGAATCACCAACAAGTGGGACACAATTTTGAAGTGGAACGAAATCTATTGGATTTTTGAAACTTTTTTAACTAATAAAAAAATGAAAAGTGGGGCGTGCAAAATTATTCGGCCCCCTTGCGTTAATACTTTGTAGAGCCACCTTTTGCTGCGATTACAGCTGCAAGTCGCTTGGGGTATGTCTCTATCAGTTTTGCACATCGAGAGACTAAAATTCTTGCCCATTCTTCCTTGCAAAGCAGCTCGAGCTCAGTGAGGTTGGATGGAGAGCGTTTGTGAACAGCAGTTTTCAGCCCTTTCCACAGATTCTCGATTGGATTCAGGTCTGGACTTTGACTTGGCCATTCTAACACCTGGATACGTTTATTTGTGAACCATTCCTTTGTAGATTTTGCTGTATGTTTGGGATCATTGTCTTGTTGGAAGATAAATCTCCGTCCCAGTTTCAGGTCTTTTGCAGACTCCAACAGGTTTTAATCCAGAATGGTCCTGTATTTGGCTGCATCCATCTTCCCCTCAATTTTAACCATCTTCCCTGTCCCTGCTGAAGAAAAGCAGGCCCAAACCATGATGCTGCCACCACTATGTTTGACAGTGGGGATGGTGTGTTGAGGTTGATGAGCTATGTTGCTTTTACGCCAAACATATAGTTTTGCATTGTGGGCAAAAAGTTAGATTTTGGTTTCATCTGACCAGAGCACCTTCTTCCACATGTTTGGTGTGTCTCCCAGGTGGCTTGTGGCAAACTTTAGACAAGACTTTTTATGGATATCTTTGAGAAATGGCTTTCTTCTTGCCACTCTTCCATAAAGGCCAGATTTGTGCAGTGTACGACTGATTGTTGTCCTATGGACAGACTCTCCTACCTCAGCTGTAGTTCTCTGCAGTTCATCCAAAGTGATCATGGGCCTCTTGGCTGCATCTCTGATCAGTCTTCTCCTTGTTTGAGCTGAAAGTTTAGAGGGATGGCCAGGTCGTGGTAGATTTGCAGTGGTCTGATACTCCTTCCATTTCAAAATGATCGCTTGCACAGTGCTCCTTGGGATGTTTAAAGCTTGGGAAATCTTTTTGTATCCAAATCCGGCTTTAAACTTCTCCACAACAGTAATACGGACCTGCCTGGTGTGTTCCTTGGTCTTCATGATGCTCTCTGCGCTTTCAACAGAACCCTGAGACTATCACAGAGCAGGTGCATTTATACAGAGACTTGATTACACACAGGTGGATTCTATTTATCACCATCAGTCATTTAGGACAACATTGGATCATTCAGAGATCCTCGCTGAACTTCTGGAGTGAGTTTGCTGCACTAAAAGTAAAGGGGCCGAATAATTTTGCACGCACCACTTTTCAGTTTTTTATTTGCTAAAAAAGTTTAAATTATCCAATAGATTTCGTTCCACTTCACAATTGTGTCCCACTTGTTGGTGATTCTTCACAAAAAATTAAAATTTTATATCTTTATGTTTGAAGCCTGAAATGTGGCAAAAGGTTGAAAAGTTCAAGGGGGCCAAATACTTTCGCAAGGCACTGTATCAATGCAAAAAAAGTTTTAAAAACTGTCATTTTTTTCGGGAGCACTGATTTTAATGACTGATTCAAATTTGAATGATTTAAAGTGAAAAAAAGTGAAATATTCCTTTAAATATCATGCCGGGGGGGGGGGGGGTCTATAGTATGCCTGTGAAGTGGCACGTGTTTCCCATGTTTAGAACAGTCCCTGCACAAAATTACATTTCTAACAGAAAAAAAAGTAATTTAAAACTGCTTGCAGTTTTAATGTAATGTCTGGTTCCGGCAATATGGATGAAAATCATTGAGAAAAATGGCATGGGTAGCCCCCTGCCCATTACAGCCCCTTTGGGTCTTGTACGGATACTCAGAACAGCAGTATACAGGCGGTGTAAACAAGACAGGGACTGTGTAGGTTTGCTGTGTTAAGTGGAATCTGTTTGTAATTTTGAACTGGTACATTTTTAAAGTATAGCTCCAGTCAAAAAATCTATTTTTAAGCTTTTTGGAAAACATAGGGAAGGGTTATCACCCCTGTATAATTGTTTTTGCCATCCGTCTTTCTTCATCTCACTTCCTGTTGTCCCCGTAAAGGGATTGGATTAGCAATTTCTGAGACTGCAAAATTGAGATGCTGCACCCTCAGAAGAGGAGTCATCCAAACTTCTTTCGGCTTGATCCCCCAAAGGTACCCCAAAATCTCCTGTCCATTCTGGTTCCAATACTGGAAGGTCAAGGGCGGGAGAGGGGGATCTGTCATGTTTTTTCCCCTCCTGGGAGCAAGATGTAAGCATATTGGCTATTTTCCCTTCCAAACCAGCCAGAGCCAAATCGTCCTTAGTGATGTATGCAGAGGCTGAAATGTTGGAGGTAGCTACAATGCCTGAGAGTCTAGGTGGCTCAGACTGGCCAGATGCTCCAGGTCCTTCAGGGGAGGATTGAATTGCAGATGTGCAACTAGAAGCCTCAGACTCTGACCGCAGTGACCTTGCGCTCGACCTGTTTTATTCCCCTTTTTAAGGGAAAATAGTCCTAATCACAAAAAGCAGAGGTACTGCACAGTGCATCTACTGCCGAGCTTTAGTCCAGCAAATGAATAATATGCTGCTATAAATGCTCAGTCTAAATGCTGAGTAAAACGTGCTCTCTTATAAATGCCTCTATTCAAACATGCCCTTATATGCTCTGTGTCCCTCCATCAGCCAACCAGACACTTCCAAAGTGAAATGCTTTTAAAGCCAGTAAGCCTTTTGCGTCTGCGCCATGTAACATGTGCACGCCATTCCCACTCGCACACCGATGGTGCCTAAGCCATGCCCCTTCATTCCAGACTCTGCCCCCTCTATTATTTTTCAAAAAAGAAACTTTTTGCAGTGCATGTGCACGAGGACAGGCTGCTCCCATAGTGGGGACGGATCGAGGGGGGCGAGGGGTCTCAGCAGGGGGGAACCTTACCGCTATGCTGAAGGCAGATGGTCCCCCCAAAACCCCCACTGACAGAGTGGAGAGGAGCAATGCTGTCTGCAGAAGCCTTTGCTGACACTGAGCATAACACAGGGGAAGTATGGAATGTTGGAAGACAGGTATGTTGCTTTTACACCCTCTAATAGTAAAACACAGGCAAGGCAACACATACTCACAAAAGAAAGTCCAAAAGTGAATCATATATATAACCTATAGGTGGCTTGTGTTACCGTTGGGGGGTCCATTGGTGCCTCTTGTGGTGGGGCTTCCTTGTGGTGGTAAAGTATTGTCAGTGACATAGTCCTGCCCCAAGGAGTCCCCGATCCCTGGTCCACCTGATCATTTTTACCATCATAATTGATTTCTACGGGTGGGCCCCTTTGTGCTAAGAGGGGCGAGAAATCTCCATAAGCACTAGATCTAGAAAAATTCCTTATTCGACTGATCGTTATATTTCCTATCAATCTTTTTATACCAATACTTATTTTTATTTTTATTTCTGTTTCCATTTCTATTCCTATTAGTCTTACTCTCTCCTTTGGAAGGAATATTGGTCACGGCATGATTTTGTGGCTCCTTATCACCCTGTTGGTAAGATTGACTGGGGCGACCAAAATCCTTTACCATTATTTTCTCCTGTTCGCTCATTTAAAGAAAAGATGTCTTATCCTTCTTCCAGTTGAACTCACATCCTGACATGTAATCCTGCCTATCCCTCTCAAACTTCTCTGAGTTTCTTATCAGGTCTGCCTCAAACTCTGTTGTTTGTTTGTTTATCCTAGTGTCCCATGCAGTGAAGGATTCTAGACCTGTAAATGTTACTAATTCTTCTTGTATATTTGTAATATCTATCTTGATAGTTACTAGATTTCTCTCCCTTTGTCTGATAATCAGTTCTAGCCAGGACCTATTGAATAGCTGCATCTCTCTAGTCCATTCCTGGCCAATATCCTCATCTATAATATGGCATCATTTTGTTATTCTCAATCTTCTAGGGATCCTATTTACTTCTAAATATTTTTGCAACAACATAATATCCCACCATTGAGTCATTTCATTTTCTAAAAGATGTTTAAGTTTGTTAAACACCAATATCATCTCCTCCTCTCTATTTGATGTAACTTGAGTAATCCTAGTACCATCCGGTCCTTCTGGTTGCTGTTCATAGTTGTCAATGCTGTTCAGAAAGCCATTTTTCCAACGAAGCTCTCCTTAGCTGCCTCTCTTCTATAGAAAATACCATTCTTACTGGTTGGTACTTAGTACTGTTCAACACCACATTAACTGTGCACCCAGCAGCTGGAGTCCCCAAATGTAACTAGACAACAAAACAATAATAATTTCCGTCTCTTGGGTGCTTAGTCCATGAATAAGTGGCACGACCAAACATTTAAATTAAACAGTGGCTGCAGTCTTGCTGCCCTCCGCAGAACAATGGATATTATTAAAACTGGAACAGCAAAATTTACATTCACAAATGAGTGTGTAAAAGAGGCTTATCAATTGGTGAGACTGCGTCTCTGGACACCTGCAACCCGGACCTGATATTGGAGGGATCAGATGACATACCAAATTGTTGACGCGTTTCAAGGGCATACCCTTTTCCTCAGAGCCTAAGCGGTCAATGACTCATCTCCTCTGGTTACCTTTATATCTATCCACATGCTCTCACCCAAAACGACACCCACCAGAACAAGACACACCCATCCATGTGAACTAAATATATCTGGTGACTCAGATTGGTCTCATGTCTATCCTCTGGGCTGAAAGAGCCCCCATCCAGAACTATGGGGTATATTATGGGCAGGGATTAACGTGGGTATAGTTCCCCCAAGAGTAATCTATATCAAATAAGAGAATTAATATATATATAGCGACCATAACCCGTTGCAGGGCGGCCTTGACTGAATGGGCTTAACGGTTACCTTCTCTTGGCCTGCTCTTCCGCGTCTAGGGGTTCCCAGGGTTGATACCCAATGACTTGTATACTGACACAGATAAAGTCCTTTCAAAAGGTTTTATTTTGCAGTAGAACTTTCACAAAACACAGTCTCTTAGGGAACAGAGGGCATGGGTGAAGAACTCAGGTACCTTGAACTGCAGGTTTAACAAAGTATCTACTTCCACCCAGAGAGTAGCCACTCGCAGCTGGGTACTTCAAGGCTGAACAGACCTCTAGCCAGAGATCATGGCAGTCAGCACGTTGACTCAAAACTTGAACAATCAACTGAAGGTGAACAGGAACCTTTTTCCAACCGTACCTGGAAAGTTTCCCGCTTCCTTTGTGGTACTGCAAAAGTGTGAACTCATCAATGTCCTTCCTAACTCAGTAACCAGGCACTTCTCAGGATGCCACTTGCTGGCCCTCCTCCGAAGAGTCCTCCCCCAGTCACTTCCACCAGCTGTGGTGTCCCTCCAAGCCGAGAGCACACCCAGACACTTTGAATCCTCCCTCAGTTACAGCGCCTGTGACCAGCAGGTTCAGAGACTCTGGAACAGACGGATCCCTACCCCACACCAGACAGGTCTATCAGGGGTCACTGACAGGAGCATGCTGCAGGATGTCAGACAGCCTGTGACCGGGACCCCTCACGGGGCTACCCCAGTCCTGGAACCAGAACAGACCATGTGGGTCTCACGAACAACTCCGGAACCCCGAACATGTGACCCACACACCTTCAAGTACCCCTTCCTAGACTCCTCAGCGGGCCCCGGCACTCCCACTGATTGGCTCAGAGAAGGCCTGATACCTAAACATCCAACCAGACCTGGTTCTTGCCTGTCATGTGCACCTCACCGTTCACATAACCAGGCAGAACTTCTAAACACAGCCTGACCAGACTGGTGTTAAGGCCTACCTACACAATTAACCCTCAGAACCTTTATTGTTCGGAGGCCAAAAACTAAATTGACATGCGTATGACATTTGATCCTAAATGTCATCCGCTACATATATATAAAAAAGCTTGTGGTACTGGTCATAGATGCCTAAAAGCCAATCACCACAACTACCCATCTCTATCACGTCCCTGTAAATAGGTGGGAGAAGGATAATGAGGAGACTTCCCTCTGAATAATATGCACTGTATAGACTGTGCAATGCTAACGTCAGACCTGCCAGAATGCCATCCCTTAGCCAGGAAGTGTGGGTGTATTTGCATTCCACCCACCACTTCCGGCCATCCACGGTGTCACTTCTGCTCGTGCACACACATCCGGCCAACGCTATGTATGTCTTTAGGATGGTATTGCATTTCATTCTCCCATGCTTTGGAAAATAGGATACTACCATCTTGTTGTTTATTTGAATTAGAGTTTCCTCTTGCTGCTCAATGTTCCAGAATATTGAAGACTGTTATTATTTCTGACCTTGGTGATTTGCCCTGGACTAGAATGCCCTGAAAATGAGCTCTGCAGCCTTCAGTGCTGACATCTGACATATTGTGATCCAAGTTCTCACATCCAGCCGCTATTGCAGATTCAATACCTAGAGCCAATTTGGCTTATCTAAAGTAATGATCTCCATATGCACTGGCTCAGGAAGTCTTTTTGAAAGCATGGAAATACAAGTACAGAACACATGTCCTGTGCTTCATTGATAGAACACCACATCACTCTGTTACCTGATTACTGGACATTACTGCTTGCAATATTGGCACCCCAGCTGAACACCCCCCAGGTTCGGTTCGCACCAGAACCTTTGTACGGACCAAAAATTCATACGAACTTTAGAAGCCCATTCGACACTCAAAATCAAAAGTGCTAATTTTAAAGGCTAATATGCAAGTTATTGTCCTAAAAAGGGTTTGGGGCCTGGCTCCTGCCCCAGGGGACATGTACAGTGCCTTGCTAAAGTATTCGGCCCCCTTGAACTTTTCAACATTTTGCCACATTTCAGGCTTCAAATATAAAGATATAAAATTTTAATTTTTTGTGAAGAATCACCAACAAGTGGGACACAATTTTGAAGTGGAACGAAATCTATTGGATTTTTGAAACTTTTTTAACTAATAAAAAAATGAAAAGTGGGGCGTGCAAAATTATTCGGCCCCCTTGCGTTAATACTTTGTAGAGCCACCTTTTGCTGCGATTACAGCTGCAAGTCGCTTGGGGTATGTCTCTATCAGTTTTGCACATCGAGAGACTAAAATTCTTGCCCATTCTTCCTTGCAAAACAGCTCGAGCTCAGTGAGGTTGGATGGAGAGCGTTTGTGAACAGCAGTTTTCAGCCCTTTCCACAGATTCTCGATTGGATTCAGGTCTGGACTTTGACTTGGCCATTCTAACACCTGGATACGTTTATTTGTGAACCATTCCTTTGTAGATTTTGCTGTATGTTTGGGATCATTGTCTTGTTGGAAGATAAATCTCCGTCCCAGTTTCAGGTCTTTTGCAGACTCCAACAGGTTTTAATCCAGAATGGTCCTGTATTTGGCTGCATCCATCTTCCCCTCAATTTTAACCATCTTCCCTGTCCCTGCTGAAGAAAAGCAGGCCCAAACCATGATGCTGCCACCACTATGTTTGACAGTGGGGATGGTGTGTTGAGGTTGATGAGCTATGTTGCTTTTACGCCAAACATATCGTTTTGCATTGTGGGCAAAAAGTTAGATTTTGGTTTCATCTGACCAGAGCACCTTCTTCCACATGTTTGGTGTGTCTCCCAGGTGGCTTGTGGCAAACTTTAGACAAGACTTTTTATGGATATCTTTGAGAAATGGCTTTCTTCTTGCCACTCTTCCATAAAGGCCAGATTTGTGCAGTGTACGACTGATTGTTGTCCTATGGACAGACTCTCCTACCTCAGCTGTAGTTCTCTGCAGTTCATCCAAAGTGATCATGGGCCTCTTGGCTGCATCTCTGATCAGTCTTCTCCTTGTTTGAGCTGAAAGTTTAGAGGGATGGCCAGGTCGTGGTAGATTTGCAGTGGTCTGATACTCCTTCCATTTCAAAATGATCGCTTGCACAGTGCTCCTTGGGATGTTTAAAGCTTGGGAAATCTTTTTGTATCCAAATCCGGCTTTAAATTTCTCCACAACAGTATTACGGACCTGCCTGGTGTGTTCCTTGGTCTTCATGATGCTCTCTGCGCTTTCAACAGAACCCTGAGACTATCACAGAGCAGGTGCATTTATACAGAGACTTGATTACACACAGGTGGATTCTATTTATCACCATCAGTCATTTAGGACAACATTGGATCATTCAGAGATCCTCGCTGAACTTCTGGAGTGAGTTTGCTGCACTAAAAGTAAAGGGGCCGAATAATTTTGCACGCACCACTTTTCAGTTTTTTATTTGCTAAAAAAGTTTAAATTATCCAATAGATTTCGTTCCACTTCACAATTGTGTCCCACTTGTTGGTGATTCTTCACAAAAAATTAAAATTTTATATCTTTATGTTTGAAGCCTGAAATGTGGCAAAAGGTTGAAAAGTTCAAGGGGGCCAAATACTTTCGCAAGGCACTGTATCAATGCAAAAAAAGTTTTAAAAACTGTCATTTTTTTCGGGAGCACTGATTTTAATGACTGATTCAAATTTGAATGATTTAAAGTGAAAAAAAGTGAAATATTCCTTTAAATATCATGACGGGGGGGGGGGGGGGGGGTCTATAGTATGCCTGTGAAGTGGCACGTGTTTCCCATGTTTAGAACAGTCCCTGCACAAAATGACATTTCTAACAGAAAAAAAAGTAATTTAAAACTGCTTGCAGTTTTAATGTAATGTCTGGTTCCGGCAATATGGATGAAAATCATTGAGAAAAATGGCATGGGTAGCCCCCTGCCCATTACAGCCCCTTTGGGTCTTGTACGGATACTCAGAACAGCAGTATACAGGCGGTGTAAACAAGACAGGGACTGTGTAGGTTTGCTGTGTTAAGTGGAATCTGTTTGTAATTTTGAACTGGTACATTTTTAAAGTATAGCTCCAGTCAAAAAATCTATTTTTAAGCTTTTTGGAAAACATAGGGAAGGGTTATCACCCCTGTATAATTGTTTTTGCCATCCGTCTTTTTTCATCTCACTTCCTGTTGTCCCCGTAAGGGATTGGATTAGCAATTTCTGAGACTGCGAAATTGAGATGCTGCACCCTCAGAAGAGGAGTCATCCAAACTTCTTTCGGCTTGATCCCCCAAAGGTACCCCAAAATCTCCTGTCCATTCTGGTTCCAATACTGGAAGGTCAAGGGCGGGAGAGGGGGATCTGTCATGTTTTTTCCCCTCCTGGGAGCAAGATGTAAGCATATTGGCTATTTTCCCTTCCAAACCAGCCAGAGCCAAATCGTCCTTAGTGATGTATGCAGAGGCTGAAATGTTGGAGGTAGCTACAATGCCTGAGAGTCTAGGTGGCTCAGACTGGCCAGATGCTCCAGGTCCTTCAGGGGAGGATTGAATTGCAGATGTGCAACTAGAAGCCTCAGACTCTGACCGCAGTGACCTTGCGCTCGACCTGTTTTATTCCCCTTTTTAAGGGAAAATAGTCCTAATCACAAAAAGCAGAGGTACTGCACAGTGCATCTACTGCCGAGCTTTAGTCCAGCAAATGAATAATATGCTGCTATAAATGCTCAGTCTAAATGCTGAGTAAAACGTGCTCTCTTATAAATGCCTCTATTCAAACATGCCCTTATATGCTCTGTGTCCCTCCATCAGCCAACCAGACACTTCCAAAGTGAAATGCTTTTAAAGCCAGTAAGCCTTTTGCGTCTGCGCCATGTAACATGTGCACGCCATTCCCACTCGCACACCGATGGTGCCTAAGCCATGCCCCTTCATTCCAGACTCTGCCCCCTCTATTATTTTTCAAAAAAGAAACTTTTTGCAGTGCATGTGCACGAGGACAGGCTGCTCCCATAGTGGGGACGGATCGAGGGGGGCGAGGGGTCTCAGCAGGGGGGAACCTTACCGCTATGCTGAAGGCAGATGGTCCCCCCAAAACCCCCACTGACAGAGTGGAGAGGAGCAATGCTGTCCGCAGAAGCCTTTGCTGACACTGAGCATAACACAGGGGAAGTATGGAATGTTGGAAGACAGGTATGTTGCTTTTACACCCTCTAATAGTAAAACACAGGCAAGGCAACACATACTCACAAAAGAAAGTCCAAAAGTGAATCATATATATAACCTATAGGTGGCTTGTGTTACCGTTGGGGGGTCCATTGGTGCCTCTTGTGGTGGGGCTTCCTTGTGGTGGTAAAGTATTGTCAGTGACATAGTCCTGCCCCAAGGAGTCCCCGATCCCTGGTCCACCTGATCATTTTTACCATCATAATTGATTTCTACGGGTGGGCCCCTTTGTGCTAAGAGGGGCGAGAAATCTCCATAAGCACTAGATCTAGAAAAATTCCTTATTCGACTGATCGTTATATTTCCTATCAATCTTTTTATACCAATACTTATTTTTATTTTTATTTCTGTTTCCATTTCTATTCCTATTAGTCTTACTCTCTCCTTTGGAAGGAATATTGGTCACGGCATGATTTTGTGGCTCCTTATCACCCTGTTGGTAAGATTGACTGGGGCGACCAAAATCCTTTACCATTATTTTCTCCTGTTCGCTCATTTAAAGAAAAGATGTCTTATCCTTCTTCCAGTTGAACTCACATCCTGACATGTAATCCTGCCTATCCCTCTCAAACTTCTCTGAGTTTCTTATCAGGTCTGCCTCAAACTCTGTTGTTTGTTTGTTTATCCTAGTGTCCCATGCAGTGAAGGATTCTAGACCTGTAAATGTTACTAATTCTTCTTGTATATTTGTAATATCTATCTTGATAGTTACTAGATTTCTCTCCCTTTGTCTGATAATCAGTTCTAGCCAGGACCTATTGAATAGCTGCATCTCTCTAGTCCATTCCTGGCCAATATCCTCATCTATAATATGGCATCATTTTGTTATTCTCAATCTTCTAGGGATCCTATTTACTTCTAAATATTTTTGCAACAACATAATATCCCACCATTGAGTCATTTCATTTTCTAAAAGATGTTTAAGTTTGTTAAACACCAATATCATCTCCTCCTCTCTATTTGATGTAACTTGAGTAATCCTAGTACCATCCGGTCCTTCTGGTTGCTGTTCATAGTTGTCAATGCTGTTCAGAAAGCCATTTTTCCAACGAAGCTCTCCTTAGCTGCCTCTCTTCTATAGAAAATACCATTCTTACTGGTTGGTACTTAGTACTGTTCAACACCACATTAACTGTGCACCCAGCAGCTGGAGTCCCCAAATGTAACTAGACAACAAAACAATAATAATTTCCGTCTCTTGGGTGCTTAGTCCATGAATAAGTGGCACGACCAAACATTTAAATTAAACAGTGGCTGCAGTCTTGCTGCCCTCCGCAGAACAATGGATATTATTAAAACTGGAACAGCAAAATTTACATTCACAAATGAGTGTGTAAAAGAGGCTTATCAATTGGTGAGACTGCGTCTCTGGACACCTGCAACCCGGACCTGATATTGGAGGGATCAGATGACATACCAAATTGTTGACGCGTTTCAAGGGCATACCCTTTTCCTCAGAGCCTAAGCGGTCAATGACTCATCTCCTCTGGTTACCTTTATATCTATCCACATGCTCTCACCCAAAACGACACCCACCAGAACAAGACACACCCATCCATGTGAACTAAATATATCTGGTGACTCAGATTGGTCTCATGTCTATCCTCTGGGCTGAAAGAGCCCCCATCCAGAACTATGGGGTATATTATGGGCAGGGATTAACGTGGGTATAGTTCCCCCAAGAGTAATCTATATCAAATAAGAGAATTAATATATATATAGCGACCATAACCCGTTGCAGGGCGGCCTTGACTGAATGGGCTTAACGGTTACCTTCTCTTGGCCTGCTCTTCCGCGTCTAGGGGTTCCCAGGGTTGATACCCAATGACTTGTATACTGACACAGATAAAGTCCTTTCAAAAGGTTTTATTTTGCAGTAGAACTTTCACAAAACACAGTCTCTTAGGGAACAGAGGGCATGGGTGAAGAACTCAGGTACCTTGAACTGCAGGTTTAACAAAGTATCTACTTCCACCCAGAGAGTAGCCACTCGCAGCTGGGTACTTCAAGGCTGAACAGACCTCTAGCCAGAGATCATGGCAGTCAGCACGTTGACTCAAAACTTGAACAATCAACTGAAGGTGAACAGGAACCTTTTTCCAACCGTACCTGGAAAGTTTCCCGCTTCCTTTGTGGTACTGCAAAAGTGTGAACTCATCAATGTCCTTCCTAACTCAGTAACCAGGCACTTCTCAGGATGCCACTTGCTGGCCCTCCTCCGAAGAGTCCTCCCCCAGTCACTTCCACCAGCTGTGGTGTCCCTCCAAGCCGAGAGCACACCCAGACACTTTGAATCCTCCCTCAGTTACAGCGCCTGTGACCAGCAGGTTCAGAGACTCTGGAACAGACGGATCCCTACCCCACACCAGACAGGTCTATCAGGGGTCACTGACAGGAGCATGCTGCAGGATGTCAGACAGCCTGTGACCGGGACCCCTCACGGGGCTACCCCAGTCCTGGAACCAGAACAGACCATGTGGGTCTCACGAACAACTCCGGAACCCCGAACATGTGACCCACACACCTTCAAGTACCCCTTCCTAGACTCCTCAGCGGGCCCCGGCACTCCCACTGATTGGCTCAGAGAAGGCCTGATACCTAAACATCCAACCAGACCTGGTTCTTGCCTGTCATGTGCACCTCACCGTTCACATAACCAGGCAGAACTTCTAAACACAGCCTGACCAGACTGGTGTTAAGGCCTACCTACACAATTAACCCTCAGAACCTTTATTGTTCGGAGGCCAAAAACTAAATTGACATGCGTATGACATTTGATCCTAAATGTCATCCGCTACATATATATAAAAAAGCTTGTGGTACTGGTCATAGATGCCTAAAAGCCAATCACCACAACTACCCATCTCTATCACGTCCCTGTAAATAGGTGGGAGAAGGATAATGAGGAGACTTCCCTCTGAATAATATGCACTGTATAGACTGTGCAATGCTAACGTCAGACCTGCCAGAATGCCATCCCTTAGCCAGGAAGTGTGGGTGTATTTGCATTCCACCCACCACTTCCGGCCATCCACGGTGTCACTTCTGCTCGTGCACACACATCCGGCCAACGCTATGTATGTCTTTAGGATGGTATTGCATTTCATTCTCCCATGCTTTGGAAAATAGGATACTACCATCTTGTTGTTTATTTGAATTAGAGTTTCCTCTTGCTGCTCAATGTTCCAGAATATTGAAGACTGTTATTATTTCTGACCTTGGTGATTTGCCCTGGACTAGAATGCCCTGAAAATGAGCTCTGCAGCCTTCAGTGCTGACATCTGACATATTGTGATCCAAGTTCTCACATCCAGCCGCTATTGCAGATTCAATACCTAGAGCCAATTTGGCTTATCTAAAGTAATGATCTCCATATGCACTGGCTCAGGAAGTCTTTTTGAAAGCATGGAAATACAAGTACAGAACACATGTCCTGTGCTTCATTGATAGAACACCACATCACTCTGTTACCTGATTACTGGACATTACTGCTTGCAATATTGGCACCCCAGCTGAACACCCCCCAGGTTCGGTTCGCACCAGAACCTTTGTACGGACCAAAAATTCATACGAACTTTAGAAGCCCATTCGACACTCAAAATCAAAAGTGCTAATTTTAAAGGCTAATATGCAAGTTATTGTCCTAAAAAGGGTTTGGGGCCTGGCTCCTGCCCCAGGGGACATGTACAGTGCCTTGCTAAAGTATTCGGCCCCCTTGAACTTTTCAACATTTTGCCACATTTCAGGCTTCAAATATAAAGATATAAAATTTTAATTTTTTGTGAAGAATCACCAACAAGTGGGACACAATTTTGAAGTGGAACGAAATCTATTGGATTTTTGAAACTTTTTTAACTAATAAAAAAATGAAAAGTGGGGCGTGCAAAATTATTCGGCCCCCTTGCGTTAATACTTTGTAGAGCCACCTTTTGCTGCGATTACAGCTGCAAGTCGCTTGGGGTATGTCTCTATCAGTTTTGCACATCGAGAGACTAAAATTCTTGCCCATTCTTCCTTGCAAAACAGCTCGAGCTCAGTGAGGTTGGATGGAGAGCGTTTGTGAACAGCAGTTTTCAGCCCTTTCCACAGATTCTCGATTGGATTCAGGTCTGGACTTTGACTTGGCCATTCTAACACCTGGATACGTTTATTTGTGAACCATTCCTTTGTAGATTTTGCTGTATGTTTGGGATCATTGTCTTGTTGGAAGATAAATCTCCGTCCCAGTTTCAGGTCTTTTGCAGACTCCAACAGGTTTTAATCCAGAATGGTCCTGTATTTGGCTGCATCCATCTTCCCCTCAATTTTAACCATCTTCCCTGTCCCTGCTGAAGAAAAGCAGGCCCAAACCATGATGCTGCCACCACTATGTTTGACAGTGGGGATGGTGTGTTGAGGTTGATGAGCTATGTTGCTTTTACGCCAAACATATCGTTTTGCATTGTGGGCAAAAAGTTAGATTTTGGTTTCATCTGACCAGAGCACCTTCTTCCACATGTTTGGTGTGTCTCCCAGGTGGCTTGTGGCAAACTTTAGACAAGACTTTTTATGGATATCTTTGAGAAATGGCTTTCTTCTTGCCACTCTTCCATAAAGGCCAGATTTGTGCAGTGTACGACTGATTGTTGTCCTATGGACAGACTCTCCTACCTCAGCTGTAGTTCTCTGCAGTTCATCCAAAGTGATCATGGGCCTCTTGGCTGCATCTCTGATCAGTCTTCTCCTTGTTTGAGCTGAAAGTTTAGAGGGATGGCCAGGTCGTGGTAGATTTGCAGTGGTCTGATACTCCTTCCATTTCAAAATGATCGCTTGCACAGTGCTCCTTGGGATGTTTAAAGCTTGGGAAATCTTTTTGTATCCAAATCCGGCTTTAAATTTCTCCACAACAGTATTACGGACCTGCCTGGTGTGTTCCTTGGTCTTCATGATGCTCTCTGCGCTTTCAACAGAACCCTGAGACTATCACAGAGCAGGTGCATTTATACAGAGACTTGATTACACACAGGTGGATTCTATTTATCACCATCAGTCATTTAGGACAACATTGGATCATTCAGAGATCCTCGCTGAACTTCTGGAGTGAGTTTGCTGCACTAAAAGTAAAGGGGCCGAATAATTTTGCACGCACCACTTTTCAGTTTTTTATTTGCTAAAAAAGTTTAAATTATCCAATAGATTTCGTTCCACTTCACAATTGTGTCCCACTTGTTGGTGATTCTTCACAAAAAATTAAAATTTTATATCTTTATGTTTGAAGCCTGAAATGTGGCAAAAGGTTGAAAAGTTCAAGGGGGCCAAATACTTTCGCAAGGCACTGTATCAATGCAAAAAAAGTTTTAAAAACTGTCATTTTTTTCGGGAGCACTGATTTTAATGACTGATTCAAATTTGAATGATTTAAAGTGAAAAAAAGTGAAATATTCCTTTAAATATCATGACGGGGGGGGGGGGGGGGGTCTATAGTATGCCTGTGAAGTGGCACGTGTTTCCCATGTTTAGAACAGTCCCTGCACAAAATGACATTTCTAACAGAAAAAAAAGTAATTTAAAACTGCTTGCAGTTTTAATGTAATGTCTGGTTCCGGCAATATGGATGAAAATCATTGAGAAAAATGGCATGGGTAGCCCCCTGCCCATTACAGCCCCTTTGGGTCTTGTACGGATACTCAGAACAGCAGTATACAGGCGGTGTAAACAAGACAGGGACTGTGTAGGTTTGCTGTGTTAAGTGGAATCTGTTTGTAATTTTGAACTGGTACATTTTTAAAGTATAGCTCCAGTCAAAAAATCTATTTTTAAGCTTTTTGGAAAACATAGGGAAGGGTTATCACCCCTGTATAATTGTTTTTGCCATCCGTCTTTTTTCATCTCACTTCCTGTTGTCCCCGTAAGGGATTGGATTAGCAATTTCTGAGACTGCGAAATTGAGATGCTGCACCCTCAGAAGAGGAGTCATCCAAACTTCTTTCGGCTTGATCCCCCAAAGGTACCCCAAAATCTCCTGTCCATTCTGGTTCCAATACTGGAAGGTCAAGGGCGGGAGAGGGGGATCTGTCATGTTTTTTCCCCTCCTGGGAGCAAGATGTAAGCATATTGGCTATTTTCCCTTCCAAACCAGCCAGAGCCAAATCGTCCTTAGTGATGTATGCAGAGGCTGAAATGTTGGAGGTAGCTACAATGCCTGAGAGTCTAGGTGGCTCAGACTGGCCAGATGCTCCAGGTCCTTCAGGGGAGGATTGAATTGCAGATGTGCAACTAGAAGCCTCAGACTCTGACCGCAGTGACCTTGCGCTCGACCTGTTTTATTCCCCTTTTTAAGGGAAAATAGTCCTAATCACAAAAAGCAGAGGTACTGCACAGTGCATCTACTGCCGAGCTTTAGTCCAGCAAATGAATAATATGCTGCTATAAATGCTCAGTCTAAATGCTGAGTAAAACGTGCTCTCTTATAAATGCCTCTATTCAAACATGCCCTTATATGCTCTGTGTCCCTCCATCAGCCAACCAGACACTTCCAAAGTGAAATGCTTTTAAAGCCAGTAAGCCTTTTGCGTCTGCGCCATGTAACATGTGCACGCCATTCCCACTCGCACACCGATGGTGCCTAAGCCATGCCCCTTCATTCCAGACTCTGCCCCCTCTATTATTTTTCAAAAAAGAAACTTTTTGCAGTGCATGTGCACGAGGACAGGCTGCTCCCATAGTGGGGACGGATCGAGGGGGGCGAGGGGTCTCAGCAGGGGGGAACCTTACCGCTATGCTGAAGGCAGATGGTCCCCCCAAAACCCCCACTGACAGAGTGGAGAGGAGCAATGCTGTCCGCAGAAGCCTTTGCTGACACTGAGCATAACACAGGGGAAGTATGGAATGTTGGAAGACAGGTATGTTGCTTTTACACCCTCTAATAGTAAAACACAGGCAAGGCAACACATACTCACAAAAGAAAGTCCAAAAGTGAATCATATATATAACCTATAGGTGGCTTGTGTTACCGTTGGGGGGTCCATTGGTGCCTCTTGTGGTGGGGCTTCCTTGTGGTGGTAAAGTATTGTCAGTGACATAGTCCTGCCCCAAGGAGTCCCCGATCCCTGGTCCACCTGATCATTTTTACCATCATAATTGATTTCTACGGGTGGGCCCCTTTGTGCTAAGAGGGGCGAGAAATCTCCATAAGCACTAGATCTAGAAAAATTCCTTATTCGACTGATCGTTATATTTCCTATCAATCTTTTTATACCAATACTTATTTTTATTTTTATTTCTGTTTCCATTTCTATTCCTATTAGTCTTACTCTCTCCTTTGGAAGGAATATTGGTCACGGCATGATTTTGTGGCTCCTTATCACCCTGTTGGTAAGATTGACTGGGGCGACCAAAATCCTTTACCATTATTTTCTCCTGTTCGCTCATTTAAAGAAAAGATGTCTTATCCTTCTTCCAGTTGAACTCACATCCTGACATGTAATCCTGCCTATCCCTCTCAAACTTCTCTGAGTTTCTTATCAGGTCTGCCTCAAACTCTGTTGTTTGTTTGTTTATCCTAGTGTCCCATGCAGTGAAGGATTCTAGACCTGTAAATGTTACTAATTCTTCTTGTATATTTGTAATATCTATCTTGATAGTTACTAGATTTCTCTCCCTTTGTCTGATAATCAGTTCTAGCCAGGACCTATTGAATAGCTGCATCTCTCTAGTCCATTCCTGGCCAATATCCTCATCTATAATATGGCATCATTTTGTTATTCTCAATCTTCTAGGGATCCTATTTACTTCTAAATATTTTTGCAACAACATAATATCCCACCATTGAGTCATTTCATTTTCTAAAAGATGTTTAAGTTTGTTAAACACCAATATCATCTCCTCCTCTCTATTTGATGTAACTTGAGTAATCCTAGTACCATCCGGTCCTTCTGGTTGCTGTTCATAGTTGTCAATGCTGTTCAGAAAGCCATTTTTCCAACGAAGCTCTCCTTAGCTGCCTCTCTTCTATAGAAAATACCATTCTTACTGGTTGGTACTTAGTACTGTTCAACACCACATTAACTGTGCACCCAGCAGCTGGAGTCCCCAAATGTAACTAGACAACAAAACAATAATAATTTCCGTCTCTTGGGTGCTTAGTCCATGAATAAGTGGCACGACCAAACATTTAAATTAAACAGTGGCTGCAGTCTTGCTGCCCTCCGCAGAACAATGGATATTATTAAAACTGGAACAGCAAAATTTACATTCACAAATGAGTGTGTAAAAGAGGCTTATCAATTGGTGAGACTGCGTCTCTGGACACCTGCAACCCGGACCTGATATTGGAGGGATCAGATGACATACCAAATTGTTGACGCGTTTCAAGGGCATACCCTTTTCCTCAGAGCCTAAGCGGTCAATGACTCATCTCCTCTGGTTACCTTTATATCTATCCACATGCTCTCACCCAAAACGACACCCACCAGAACAAGACACACCCATCCATGTGAACTAAATATATCTGGTGACTCAGATTGGTCTCATGTCTATCCTCTGGGCTGAAAGAGCCCCCATCCAGAACTATGGGGTATATTATGGGCAGGGATTAACGTGGGTATAGTTCCCCCAAGAGTAATCTATATCAAATAAGAGAATTAATATATATATAGCGACCATAACCCGTTGCAGGGCGGCCTTGACTGAATGGGCTTAACGGTTACCTTCTCTTGGCCTGCTCTTCCGCGTCTAGGGGTTCCCAGGGTTGATACCCAATGACTTGTATACTGACACAGATAAAGTCCTTTCAAAAGGTTTTATTTTGCAGTAGAACTTTCACAAAACACAGTCTCTTAGGGAACAGAGGGCATGGGTGAAGAACTCAGGTACCTTGAACTGCAGGTTTAACAAAGTATCTACTTCCACCCAGAGAGTAGCCACTCGCAGCTGGGTACTTCAAGGCTGAACAGACCTCTAGCCAGAGATCATGGCAGTCAGCACGTTGACTCAAAACTTGAACAATCAACTGAAGGTGAACAGGAACCTTTTTCCAACCGTACCTGGAAAGTTTCCCGCTTCCTTTGTGGTACTGCAAAAGTGTGAACTCATCAATGTCCTTCCTAACTCAGTAACCAGGCACTTCTCAGGATGCCACTTGCTGGCCCTCCTCCGAAGAGTCCTCCCCCAGTCACTTCCACCAGCTGTGGTGTCCCTCCAAGCCGAGAGCACACCCAGACACTTTGAATCCTCCCTCAGTTACAGCGCCTGTGACCAGCAGGTTCAGAGACTCTGGAACAGACGGATCCCTACCCCACACCAGACAGGTCTATCAGGGGTCACTGACAGGAGCATGCTGCAGGATGTCAGACAGCCTGTGACCGGGACCCCTCACGGGGCTACCCCAGTCCTGGAACCAGAACAGACCATGTGGGTCTCACGAACAACTCCGGAACCCCGAACATGTGACCCACACACCTTCAAGTACCCCTTCCTAGACTCCTCAGCGGGCCCCGGCACTCCCACTGATTGGCTCAGAGAAGGCCTGATACCTAAACATCCAACCAGACCTGGTTCTTGCCTGTCATGTGCACCTCACCGTTCACATAACCAGGCAGAACTTCTAAACACAGCCTGACCAGACTGGTGTTAAGGCCTACCTACACAATTAACCCTCAGAACCTTTATTGTTCGGAGGCCAAAAACTAAATTGACATGCGTATGACATTTGATCCTAAATGTCATCCGCTACATATATATAAAAAAGCTTGTGGTACTGGTCATAGATGCCTAAAAGCCAATCACCACAACTACCCATCTCTATCACGTCCCTGTAAATAGGTGGGAGAAGGATAATGAGGAGACTTCCCTCTGAATAATATGCACTGTATAGACTGTGCAATGCTAACGTCAGACCTGCCAGAATGCCATCCCTTAGCCAGGAAGTGTGGGTGTATTTGCATTCCACCCACCACTTCCGGCCATCCACGGTGTCACTTCTGCTCGTGCACACACATCCGGCCAACGCTATGTATGTCTTTAGGATGGTATTGCATTTCATTCTCCCATGCTTTGGAAAATAGGATACTACCATCTTGTTGTTTATTTGAATTAGAGTTTCCTCTTGCTGCTCAATGTTCCAGAATATTGAAGACTGTTATTATTTCTGACCTTGGTGATTTGCCCTGGACTAGAATGCCCTGAAAATGAGCTCTGCAGCCTTCAGTGCTGACATCTGACATATTGTGATCCAAGTTCTCACATCCAGCCGCTATTGCAGATTCAATACCTAGAGCCAATTTGGCTTATCTAAAGTAATGATCTCCATATGCACTGGCTCAGGAAGTCTTTTTGAAAGCATGGAAATACAAGTACAGAACACATGTCCTGTGCTTCATTGATAGAACACCACATCACTCTGTTACCTGATTACTGGACATTACTGCTTGCAATATTGGCACCCCAGCTGAACACCCCCCAGGTTCGGTTCGCACCAGAACCTTTGTACGGACCAAAAATTCATACGAACTTTAGAAGCCCATTCGACACTCAAAATCAAAAGTGCTAATTTTAAAGGCTAATATGCAAGTTATTGTCCTAAAAAGGGTTTGGGGCCTGGCTCCTGCCCCAGGGGACATGTACAGTGCCTTGCTAAAGTATTCGGCCCCCTTGAACTTTTCAACATTTTGCCACATTTCAGGCTTCAAATATAAAGATATAAAATTTTAATTTTTTGTGAAGAATCACCAACAAGTGGGACACAATTTTGAAGTGGAACGAAATCTATTGGATTTTTGAAACTTTTTTAACTAATAAAAAAATGAAAAGTGGGGCGTGCAAAATTATTCGGCCCCCTTGCGTTAATACTTTGTAGAGCCACCTTTTGCTGCGATTACAGCTGCAAGTCGCTTGGGGTATGTCTCTATCAGTTTTGCACATCGAGAGACTAAAATTCTTGCCCATTCTTCCTTGCAAAACAGCTCGAGCTCAGTGAGGTTGGATGGAGAGCGTTTGTGAACAGCAGTTTTCAGCCCTTTCCACAGATTCTCGATTGGATTCAGGTCTGGACTTTGACTTGGCCATTCTAACACCTGGATACGTTTATTTGTGAACCATTCCTTTGTAGATTTTGCTGTATGTTTGGGATCATTGTCTTGTTGGAAGATAAATCTCCGTCCCAGTTTCAGGTCTTTTGCAGACTCCAACAGGTTTTAATCCAGAATGGTCCTGTATTTGGCTGCATCCATCTTCCCCTCAATTTTAACCATCTTCCCTGTCCCTGCTGAAGAAAAGCAGGCCCAAACCATGATGCTGCCACCACTATGTTTGACAGTGGGGATGGTGTGTTGAGGTTGATGAGCTATGTTGCTTTTACGCCAAACATATCGTTTTGCATTGTGGGCAAAAAGTTAGATTTTGGTTTCATCTGACCAGAGCACCTTCTTCCACATGTTTGGTGTGTCTCCCAGGTGGCTTGTGGCAAACTTTAGACAAGACTTTTTATGGATATCTTTGAGAAATGGCTTTCTTCTTGCCACTCTTCCATAAAGGCCAGATTTGTGCAGTGTACGACTGATTGTTGTCCTATGGACAGACTCTCCTACCTCAGCTGTAGTTCTCTGCAG